>NC_069711.1:8497822-8860947 GCF_027358585.1 Pangasianodon hypophthalmus
ACCTGTGTGTTACCCGTGTGTTCCCTGTGAGTTCCCTGTGAGTTACCTGTGTGTTACCCGTGTGTTCCCTGTGAGTTACCCGTGTGTTCCCTGTGTGTTCCCCGTGAGTTACCCGTGTGTTACCTGTGTGTCACCTGTGAGTTCCCTGTGTGTTACCTGTGTGTTACCCGTGTGTTCCCTGTGAGTTACCTGTGTGTTCCCTGTGTGTTCCCCGTGAGTTACCCGTGTGTTACCTGTGTGTCACCTGTGAGTTCCCTGTGTGTTACCTGTGAGTTCCCTGTGTGTTCCCTGTGAGTCACCTGTGTGTCACCTGTGTGTTCCCTGTGTGTCACCTGTGAGTTCCCTGTGTGTTCCCTGTGTGTTCCCTGTGAGTTCCCTGTGTGTTCCCTGTGTGTTCCCTGTGTGTTCCCTGTGTGTTACCTGTGTGTCACCTGTGTGTTACCTGTGTGTCACCTGTGAGTTACCTGTGTGTCACCTGTGAGTTACCTGTGTGTCACCTGTGAGTTCCCTGTGTGTCACCTGTGAGTTCCCTGTGTGTTCCCTGTGTGTTCCCTGTGTGTTCCCTGTGAGTTCCCTGTGTGTTACCTGTGTGGGACCCGTGAGTGCTGTAGGGGACACACATCAGGCTTTCTCCAGCCTCTCAGAGAGGTGATCTGTAACACTCACTGTGGTGTGGAAAAGCTGGTATAAACAGACAGGCTTTGGGAAAGATGGTGAAAAAGCTCATGGGATAAAAAGTCTTTGTGGTTAATCTCATACAGACTTGTTTCTAGAGTTTGATTACTACTGGGGCACAGCTCTCACAAGAAGTTTACAAAAGTGCTCCAAAATGTCACCGGGGGTCCATGGAAATGCCTCTACCCAATGCTGGTGACTTGTGTTGCCAAGCTTAGACTAAATTCCCTACCCATTAGAAATTATTATTATTATTTTTTTAAATTTATTTATTTGCAAAAACAGCTCAATTCTGGTGACTTAGGTTGCCAAGCTGGGACTAAATCCTCCCCCCAGGAAGAGTTTTTTTGTTTGTTTGTTTGTTTTTGGCAAAAACAGCATTCAGTTCTGGTGATTTATGTTGCCAAGCTTAGATTAAATCCCCCCACCCCTCAGAAATTTTATTTATTTATTTTTGCAAAAAAACAGCTCAATTCTGGTGACTTATGTTCCCAAGCTTAGACTAAGTACCCCCCACTCAGAAAGAAATATTTATTTGTTTGTTTGTTTGTTTGTTTTTGTAAAAACTGCAGCAAAGCATTCAGTTCTGGTGACTTATGTTGCCAAGCTGAGACTAAATCCCTCCAGCCCCAGCAATTTATTTATTTATTTATTTATTTATTTATTTATTTGCAAAAACAGCACCAACAGTGACTTATGTTGCGAAGCTGAGATTAAACTAAAGCTTATTGACTATTTTTCAAAAAGTGACTAGCCCTTTGACATGTCCTGCCCCAACGTCTTATGAATACATTAAAACGAGAGCAAACTGCACTCATTAGAGCATTACATGGGATCTTTAAATATTAATTTCCTTGAACCTGATATACTCTACACTACACTCAGGATGAGTTATGTTCTCTGTAGCAATACAAGCATAATGTAATATACTTGTCAGAAAAGGATGCCCTTCCTCAAAGGGTTATAGTTGTCTTACCACAATCATCTGTCGCCTTCCTTACCTGGAATATCTTCTCTGCCTTTTCCTGCAGCCTCTCCTCCCTGCTCTTCCCCTTCTCTGTCTTTTTCCTAAATAATATAAAAACCAACAAAAAGTTCTCCTAATTTAGTTTCTTTCCTTCACCCTTAAATGTTGGCCTTTAAAACATAGATCATTCAAATGCAATGTTTGTCCCTGCTGTCTGCTTACCCTCATCTGACTGATGACAACTAGCATTTTCATGAGCAAACTAACAACTGACTAGCCCCCTAAATGACCAAACCACTTCAAAAAGCTTTCACTGATGACTAAATCACATCATTTGTGGCAGAATGCTAAATTAGAGATAAGCAAGCATTCTTTTAGCAGATAATAGGCTAACATTATCGATCAAATCTGTGAAACTGGATCTGGAAAACGAGATGTCCTCATTCAACTAAATATAAATTCACATACTATTCATTAATACAGCAATAAGCGCTAGCCTGGTAGTTACCTCTCCTCAGCTACAATGTCATATTATGAATTAACGTCTAACTGCAAGTCGAGGTTTCCATGTGGAAAAGTGAAGGGAGGAGGAACACAGCGAGGGGGCGAGGCGTATGATTGAAGAGGATGCGCAGGATATTTTCGCTTCAGCTGGCATTACCATCAGCATTCATGTCTTAAATAATTCAAATGATGTAAATGATAACGTTCAATGAATAGGAGAGCCAATTTTCAGACGTATCTACTGTAATCTACTTCATCAGACGAGGATTTATCAGGAAAAATTTACTAGGGTTCGTGCCCCAGTAAGAAGGGTCTCACGACGCCCCTGATTTCAAACTAAAATCGAATGAAATCTAACCTTTAAAAGAAGTAATTTTATTCTTATAAAACCAAACCCTTATGAAAAATCACATATTTAATAAATGACACGTGTCACATCCCTTCATTTAGTCCCCCTACAGATCTTCTACACGTCCTAGAGAGCCAAAGAGTACCTTCGACCCCACATGTTTACAACGGAGAACCATTTTTGTGTTAATTTCGATGTGTTTTTGTTCATTATCCTTCAGCCATGACCCAACATCTTGGCAGAGGCAGCCAGATTTTCATTTAAAATCTCCTGATACTTCGTGGGGTCCATGATGATAAAGTATGTATCCTAAGAAGGTTCCCAGTGCTTTTGGAAGAAAAACATCTCCACAGTATCACAGATAACGCACCGTACTTAACAGTGGAGGTTGCGTTCTTTTCTGTTTATAGATCCTTTCAGTAGATTCTCGCAAACTCCAGGTGCTTACATTTGTGGTTAGATGAACGACACAGTTATCTTCCGGCACATCTTCCAAATACAGTTGTGGTAGTAAGTTTATATACGCCTTGCAGAATCTGCAAAATGTTATAATATAATAATTTTTTTTTAAAAAAAAAGAAAGAGAGATCATAAAAATTGCATTTTGTTTTTATTTAGTACTGCCCTGAATAAGCTATTTCACACAGCAGATGTTTACATATAGTCCACAAGACACAATAATAACTGAATTTACACAAATGAACCAGTTCTAAAGTTTACATTCACTTGATTCTTAATACTGTGTGTTGTTACCTGGATGACTGTTTTTATGTTTTGTAATAGTTGTTTATGAGTCCCTTGTTTGTCCTGAGCAGTTAATCTGCCCACTGTTCTTCAGAAAAATCCTCCAGGTGCTGCACATTCTTTGCTTTTTTTCCTGCATCTTCTGCATATTTGACCCATTTTCCAACAGCAGCTGTATGAAGTTGAGATCCATCTTCACTAACCACCTTCACTGATGCTCAAGAAGGCAACACAATACATTAAGAGCCAGGGGGATGTAAACTTTTGAACAGGATGATGGGTGTAAATTGTTGTGTTGTTTAAAGATCTTATTTTTTCATTTAGTACTGCCCTTCAGAAGCTACATAAGATATTTACATGTTTCCCAGAAGACAAAACTTATGAACTCAACTGTAGTTGTACAGGCGGCATCTAACTGTAGATTCGGAGACTTTGTGACCCCTGAGTGCTACAGTCTTCTACAAAATTCATTACAGCTCTGATTGTTTTAAACGTCTTAATTATTATCCTGACAGTGGATATGCGCATTTTCAGCCATGTAGTTATTTATATAGTCATGACTGCTTAAAAGTTCTTGAACACTCAGGTGAACTTTCTTGGCCAGGAGTGTCATATAATCCTTTGAGGGTATCTACATCCAAATCGGTTAAAAAAAAAAAAAAAAGCATTACAAAAAAAAAAAAACATTTTTTTATGTGGTCCTCCCATTACAGGGACCAAAAGTAATCAGACAAACTAACAATTATAAATGAAATTGTCATTTTTAGTACTTGGTTGCAAATCCACTTTTGTTAAGGACTCTTTCAAGAATTCAGGAAAGGTTTTCCGTGCTTAGTTGTTTCCAGCTCTTCTCCCATTTTCACTCTTAACTTTGCACTTTTTGATGTAAATTACTAAATATCATTCTGTAAATTAATTTGGAGGTGTAGTCAGAGGAAAAAAAGGCTCTTGCATTTGGGCCACCTATCATACCTTCTAATAGAGAGGTCACGGGCCAGTTAACATCTGTCTGTGGGCCACATCTGGCCCTAGGGGGCAGACTTTGAACACCCCTTTGCTAGACCAATAATTGTGATCATTTTTTTAAATTTATTTTTTTATTTTTTTTAAGGGCAATATTTTGGGTTTTTTAAAATCCTTTTTTAATTTTTAAGTGTTTTTATTTTTCTTAGAAATAAATTAGATTTCTCTCATATTTCTAGTGTGAGATTAAGCTAATTAACCACAAAGACATTTTTCCATAATCCATAATTTTTTGCCTGTATTGTATGACAAAGAGACACAAACACCACATATCTCAGTTTCAGTGTAACTCTTTGAGTTAATTGTTTGCCCCCTATGACACTGTTTCCCAGTTCTTTTAGTGTTTACATGTTTGTGTTTTCCCTGCTCTACCATGTGACTCAGCTCGTCTGGGATTAAAAACCACAATCTTCCCATTATTCCTGCTGAACCACTACTCTCTATATCTTACAGCACCTGATAATTTCTCATAATTTACTAACCAGCCCTGGGTCTGCGTCAGTCTGAAGATCGTATGAGGCGTTCTCAGAATGATCTGGACACAAGTGTTAGAGCAGAGAACACAGTAAATTAAGTAGTGTGCCTCTTGCAAAACGAGAGATTATATGCACTATTTATTGTTCTTTTTAACATCTTTTGCAGGTAGTTGTCTTTTTAATGCTTTCTTTGCATGGTGTATCTAGAAGACATTGTGTTTGATCCGCAGAACGCATCTCTTTCCCTGCCATCTAAAAGCTTGGTATAGGAAAACAATTGACGTTCAACCAGTCACATGATTCATCATCTGGACTAGACCACTTTCACTTACACCCAGTGCTTTCGTTTTAGGTCAAACATCAACATCAATGACGTGCTTGGCAACTACTCCCTGACACTAATTGACACTCTTGATACTCTGTTGGTAAGTTCAGATTATGAAACAAAGTGACATCTGTTACAAAGGCCTAATGTTTATGGGCTTTAAATGTAGGCTACTGATATCCTCATTAAAGTTCTGTAGACCTGAGTTCTACAATTCATCATTTCAACCTTTCGATCTCACCATGGCATACCTTTCAGGAAATTTCTTCACAAAGATTACGCTCTGTTGATCACTATTAGTAAGAGATGTATGTACTTTGAAAACTTAATGAAAGTTTCAGCTATGATACAATTAAGTATTACTATGTATTAAGTTGAAGAGTTATTACATCTAAAATAACACTACGTTTATTTCATGATTTTAATGCAGAATTGTGCTTAAGTTTATTGTGAGTGTCATGGTTGGGATTACGCTCTTTCTGCAGGTGCTTGGGAATGTGTCCGAGTTTCATCGCGCTGTCAAGCTGGTTATTGACACTGTCAGCTTTGACAAGGATTCCACAGTGCAAGTGTTTGAGGCCAACATCAGGTGAGCATTTTACATACCTGTTTCACTGTTTACTTTTATTTTCTCAGCACAATCTGCTGGAGATCGAAACTGGTTACACAGAAAGATACACTGCTCAGAGTCACAAGGCCATTTCATACTGGATAAGCTTGCTTTTTTCAGCATGGGTGAAAGAAGTGTCACATGTGGTAGTTGCTGTTCCATTTTAACAAGTGCTTCAAACCACATCAGCCCCGTCAGGCGCATCAGACTCTAACCAGTGCATCACTCTCCACTTGTTTTGCACCATGTCTAAATTTTTTTCCCTCTTGTGCATTGAACGCCATATAAATCCACTGAAATCAAACAATCACAATTCACAGTGAACTTTATTTAAAATCATAATCTAGAAAAGTATCATGATTGTGCAGCCTGCAGTTAATAGAAAACTGCTTGTAGTGTAATGATACTCATGGATAACTAGAAAAATAGGCTGTTTATGCAGCGTCTCAACTCATGTTTTTATTGCATTCTATTGTAATTACAGCTAGCTCAACTTAATCTGTCCCTTTGTTTCTCTGATGCGGGTGTACATTTTGGCATTCGTTTTCCTGAATAGAAAAGAAGCATTCAGTCATGCCGGTAGCAAGTGTGGAACATGGGCATGACTGAACAATTACAACACGCCTGTACAATAACACTTATGCAATGCGTCTGGTGTGATTTCATGGTTATGCCTGAAAGGCAGGAGGAAGTCCAGGGTTAAATGGGTTAAACATTACACCATTCTGTTATCAATCAGACAGAATGAGTCATAATTTTCTACTCTCAAGACTTGAACAGGCTTTTTAAAAATCACATTCTATGGGTGTGTGTGTGTGTACAGTGGATATAAAAAGTTTATACAACAAAATGGCATGTTTTTGTGATGAAAAAACATTAAACCACGATAAATCATGTCAGAACTTTTTCCACCTTCAATGTGAAATTACGGCATATAAAAATTAAGTGAAAATAACCAGAAACATTTCAGGGAAAAACAGGAAAAATAAAAAACTTACAATAACCTGGTTGCTTAAGTGTGAACACCATTTTATACCTGGGGATGTGGCTGTGTTCAGAAGGAACCAATCACATTCGATCTCATGTTGAAAAGTAATTATCATACAGCTGTCATTATTGAAATTATTCTGATTAACCCCAAATAAAGACCAGCTGTTTCTGGAGGATCTTCTTGACCTCTTCTTGGTTTCATTTGACTCCTGAAGCCATGGTCCGCAAAGAGTTTACAAAGCATGAATGGTATCTCACTTGTCGAAAGATACCAATCAGTAGAGGCGTATAAAAGAATTTCCAAAACATCAGATGTACCATGGAACACCGTGAAGGCCATCATCAACAAGTGGAGAAAATGGAGTACCACAGTGACATTACCAAGAACAGTACATCCCTACAAAATTTACAAAAAGACAAGACAAAAACTTAGCAAAGAGGCTGCCAAGAGACCTACGACAACATAAAAGGAGCTGCAGGAATATCTGACAAGTACTGATTACTCTCTGAATGTGACAGCAATCTCTTGTATTCTTCACATGTCTGGGCTATGAGGTAGGGAGGCTAGACGGAAGCCCTTTCTCACAAAAAACATCCCAGCCCAACTTAATCAGTCTGAGTGGCAACATTTGATTTTATTTAAAAAAAACTGTAATTTTTTTTTCTTAGGTAAAAAAACAGACCGAGTGGTGTAATAAAATCAAAGGTTGTTTCAACAAAGTTGTAGTTCAGGGGTGTGCACACTTATGCAACTAGGTTATTGTAAGGTTTTTTTTCCCCCCCTATAAAAGTTTCTGGGGTTTTTTTTACACTTTATATGTATACTCTGCAATTGCACATTAAAGGTGGGAAAAGATCTGACATGATACATCTTAGTGTCATTCTTTTACTTCATAAAACCTGCCATTTTAACGAGTGTGTAGACTTTTTATATCCACTGGATATGTGTGTGTCTGTATGTTATAATGATGACAAATGACTCCAGTGAAGCGGATTATGTAACTTTATACGTGAACAAGGACCCAGTCATCCACAGTAATGTTTGTACTTTCTTTCATTTTTCATATTCGATTAAAAAGTTTCAAAGCTTTCAGTGATTACAGTCATTTCATTGGATTTATTCAACCAGTTTCATTTCATTGAAAACGTGGCAAATGTATTTGCCATTGCGTACATTTTTACAACTGCACTCATTTATTTTATTTGTATGTAATAATTTTGAGCTGTGGTTTCAAAACTGGTTTTTGTTCTCCTATCTTCTAAAATTCTCCCCCAGGCATTGAGATCAGGCTGTGGGAATGGCCTTCCGTTCCTCCTGTATGAATAACTGCTAGTAGAGTCTGTACATAAATGTCCTGCTTCACTAGGTGTGAGCTCTTACTCACGTTTGAGTGGGTGGCAGGGAGGCCTGTTCTGTTCTGCCTGCAGACGTAATTTTTTTTTTTTTGGCAGTGCATCCTAGCATGTACGGTGCAAAGCCAGTCTGAAAGAAATATCTGATAACTATGATAACTAATGTAAGTTATTAAAAGTGATAGTGTTGTTATACTTTTGTTTCACCAAATACTGATATTACCTAACAAATCAGTGCTTTTATTATATGCTTCATCTGTGAAGGTCTTCAATTTCTCCCTCAGAATCCTGGGCAGTCTAATCTCGGCTCACATTCTTCTGACCGATCCCCGGCACCCGTTCGGAGATGTGGGGCTGGAAGATTACGATAATGAGCTGCTACATCTGGCCCATGACCTGGCTGTGCGGCTGCTACCTGCCTTCGAGAACACCAGCACTGGCATCCCTTACCCCAGGGTCAGCCCTCTGTTCACATAAACATCTCATGTTAGCTTATATATATATATATATATATATATATATATATATATATATATATATATATATATATGATTTTAGTGTCAGTATTGTTAACATGGGTTGTGCGAGTGTACTTTAGAGCTATTTCCATGTTTTGTTTGATGGTGTTTTTTTTCCCCATGTGTCTTTTGTTCTCATTCCTCTTCCCCTTGTTTGGCTATTATTCTTAGTACTGTGCAGATTGGATCATTTATCAGTGTGTACTGAGCATACAGTTCAATGTTCAGAGTATTATTATACTAATTTAGCAAACTTTAGCTGACTTTTACTGTTCCCCTTTTTTTCCCTAATATTACTGTTGTGGAGAATTTTGTGAATGAGGTCCTAATCCTATTAATGCAAAATGATTTTAAAAAACTTGCACGGACAGGTGAATCTGAAAAGCGGCGTGCCTCCTGACAGCATAAACGAGACGTGCACAGCAGGTGCAGGATCTCTTCTGGTTGAGTTTGGCATCCTAAGCCGCCTGCTTGGCGACTCCACGTTTGAGTGGGTGGCGAGGAGGGCTGTCCGAGCTCTCTGGAACCTGAGGAGCAACCAAACAGGGCTGCTGGGTAAGGCCAAGTGCAGGCTGTACGACTTTCAGAATTCTCATTAAACAACATTATTTTCAGTAAAACTCTCATATATTTTATCATAGAATGTAGGACAAGCCAGATTGTACCTTGAGACAGTTTTCTGACAAACACTGTGATCAAAAAAGGCTGATTGCCTTTTAGGTGTTTATACTCATTTGTGCCAATAATACCAAATTATAGAGTTCTGTGTGGTGCTGGTACGAGTGTATCAAGCACAGACGAATTGTTGAAGTTTTTAAGCACTATATGTTCTTTTTTTTTTTTTTTTTTTTCTTTTTTTTTTTTCCCCAGTTTGGTCATGCCAATTCGCACCCACTAGCTAACTCTCTCCCCTATCACATGCCAGCTACGACCCAGAGAGGGTAAACGCTAACATGTGCTTTCTCCGAGACATGTGACGCCAACCTCCACATCTTTTTGAGCTGCTGCTCATGCTCAGCATCACCGGGCAGCACAACACACTTGGAGGAAAGCGCTGTTGCCCTCTCCTGCATACATGAGCTCACAGATGCCCACAATTGGCTAGTGTCACTGTGATTGATAGGGGAGAGAGAGTGTGATGTCATCCCTCTCATCTAGAAAGCATAGCCAATTTTTTGTGCTCTCTTAGGTCTCAATCACTGATGGCTGTGGCATCATCAGGATCTTTCTGTGATTGTGTCAACACTAGTTGCTCCACTCGGGAACCCCTAAGCACTATATATTCTTATTGGTCACGTTATTATACACCTACGTTTCTGGTCCATCTAATAGCTGTACACTACAGTAGGTGCACACTACTACTGTGCTGAAAACATAAATAATGTCTGGTCAATGGTAGACCCATTGTACTCTAAAATGGCCAGTGAATGTAAGTACAAGGTAGATGTATGTGATAAGGCAGCCAAAGAGAGCATGCTTATAATTTGCACTTCTGGGAAGAATGTGTTTGGTTTCTGTGTTTCATTTTTTTTTTCTTCTCTTCATTTCAGGGAATGTGGTGAACATCCAGACGGGTCAATGGGTTGGGAAGCAAAGCGGCCTGGGCGCAGGCATGGACTCGTTCTATGAATACCTGCTGAAGTCTTACATCCTCTTTGGAGAAAAAGAAGACTACAAGATGTTCATGGCTGCTTACGAGAGCATTCAGAGCCACTTGAGGAGAGGGTGTGTATGTGCTTCCGTCATGGGTGGGTGTACGTGGTGTGTGTGGGTTTCCATTCACCTGCTCATAAAAACACTTTAATGGAAACTCCAGAGATACCCAAGATATTTTTAATATTTAATATAAGATATGTTTAATATTTTTAAAAAGCAAAAAATGGTGAAAAGGTAAAGAAAAAATGTCATAAGTATTTATGGAAACAGTGACTGCTAAGGAAAGAATCATGCATGCATTTTTAATTTTTTTTTTTAATTTCTTTTTTTTATTGCATTTTTTGGCAATTACAGGGACAATTTAAAATAATAATAACAATAATTCAACAAAATACAAACAAGACAGCAAAATACAGAGGAAGGGATATCACAGACATTATACATGGAATATATAACTGAAATGAAATATGTGTATGAAATGGTATTATAGAATTATGTTAATTTACTACGGCAGTTTGCGGTTATGGTTATGAACCTATACAGTTCTCATGGTAACAATTAGTCTTCCTAGTTAAACAGGTCCTAGTTACCATTACAGCCGGTTGGCTAGCTATCGCCTCTGGCATGTCGAGATATTGTTTGTCATGCTTGCCTTTGGTTATGTAATCGCATCTTCCTCGGAAAATATTTGTCTAAGAGAAGTTGATGGAATAAAACATTTGAATGTTGAATGAAACACAAGTTGTACATTTATATCATAACAGCCTCTGTGATCTCTGAAATTTTTTATTTTTTTTTGTACAGGAGAGAGGCTTGTAATGAAGGAGAAGGTGACCCTCCTCTTTACGTAAATGTGAACATGTTTAATGGACAGATCATGAACACCTGGATCGATTCTCTTCAGGCATTTTTTCCTGGCCTGCAGGTGTGTTACTCTCTTTCATCTCTCTTTCATTTCTTGCATACTATGGATGCACTGAAATTTCACTGAAAACTTTCATTGAAATTTTTTTGCCCCAAAAATTTCATTTTCTGTCCAACAGAAACATATAAACCGTAAATGCATCCATTTTAATTACACTGAGGATTGGAGATAGTGGGTTAAAAAAAAGCTGTTTTTCTTTCTTCTGTTCTTATTTCTTCTGCACCAAAATTGCTGACACATTCTAACCAGCGCCAACAGTATTCAGAGTTCACAAGTCCTCAGAGACCACAATGGGGCTATATTTTATCTAAAACAAATCACCTTGAGCTAGTATTTGTAGTTTTTCCACAGTTACATTTTGGTGCTGGTTTACAGTAAATTGGGGTTTGTGATTTGGACTGGAATCTGGCAACCCTGGACATCTTGTATTCAGGTCATTTGTTTAATATTGGTTTGGTGCGCTTGTGGTTGTGGGATCTTCATTTGCATGTACCCAGCAGGAGGATGTCCCAGTGCATGTGTAGGAGTTCAAAAGGGTTCTCACATCCTCTATGCACCCTCAACTCATTCATGTCTAATTTTTTTCAGGTTTTAAATGGAGATGTGGAAAACGCCATTTGTCTCCATGCCTTCTACTATGCAATCTGGAGGCGTTTCGGGGCATTGCCGGAAAGGTACAACTGGCAGCTGCAGGCTCCAGATGTACTCTTTTACCCTTTAAGACCCGAGCTAGTTGAGTCTACATACCTGCTATATCAGGTACAAACACTTGCTTTCATCTTCTCTTTGCTAGGTTGTCTGTGTAACTCTTAGTGGCCATTATTTATGGAATGAACCCTAAAAAATAGCAGATTCCAGCACTGGGAACAATGTATGGACTAATTTTTGCCATAAGATGTTAAAATGAGCATTGATTTGAACACAGATGCTGAGTCTGTTTGGCCATGTGGAAATACTCAGTCTTTTATTTGCATATTATATGAATATGGCACACCCTGTTTCACCACAGATGCAGATCATTCAGAGTAATAAGCCCTAACACTGTGTCAGTAACACCAGCTTTTAGGGCTACCCTTAACTTTTCATAAGAATACAGCCAAATGTTGTAATATAATTTAAATGCGGGAGGGTGGAAGATTGGAACTGTGGAGATGTATACTATTAGGAAACAGCAGTCTGTCATCACTTGTGAGGTCTGTGGAGGATTTAGGGAAGTTGTATTTTAGTGTAGGTTTATGGAAATCCAATATTAAAATTCAGGCAATTCTGCAAAGCATAGTTATTAAAATACAATGATCAAATTGACTCAGTGTGATAGTAAAGTCTCAAGTTTTGAGTTTAATTGTAAAGATAAGCAAAGATGAATTTGATAATTTTTTTTTAACTCCCTCACAGGCCACCAAGAATCCTTTCTATTTACATGTCGGCATGGACATACTTCAGAGCCTTGAGAAGAATACCAAAGTCAAGTAAGCTGTCTGCGTCATCCTTTATAACACATGAGTGGTCATGTGATGTTCTTATATGTGCTTTTCCTAATGATCCATATTTGGATATACAGTATGTTTATACCTGACTGTTCTTTGCAGATGTGGCTATGCCACACTCCATCATGTCGTAGACAAGTCCAAGGAGGACCGCATGGAGAGTTTCTTTCTCAGTGAGACCTGTAAATACCTGTACCTGGTATGTGCCTCTATCCCTCAATATATTTGTGTCTTTCTTACTAACTCTTTACTTTCTAAGTCTGTTTTAAAGGGAAAATTCATTGAGGCACTCTGTATATGTGTGTTAATTACTATGTTAATTTATCTTGGTTGAAAACATGATATGGTAGATTTAGCCCACCAAGGTACAAATACAGTACACTTACCATAGCATACTCTCAATATAACAGTGTACAGTAACACACAGGTGTGTCATAACATCTGCAAATAGTTTTCATGTGTTCCTATTGGGCTAAAAACTAACTTAGGAAAGTAAAATCTAGGAGAAGGGAAAAAAAAATCATCTTGAAGTGCTTTCCTTCCTACAACTCTTCACAAAATGCTGAGCCTAAAGTGATTCCAGACTATACCGTCAGCACATTTGTATTTTTCTGATTATACCTGCTTTGATCAACACTATGCCCAGCGCAAGTTCATTCTCAGAAACCATAAAAAGCTAGTGAATTGGGAATGAGGATTAGGTTTTCGGTTTAAATCTGGTTTGCAACCCGCATGTCTGCAGGTACACACTGATTTATGTTGACTTTCTGCAGCTCTTTGATGAAGACAACCCTCTGCACAAGTCGGGGAGCAAATACATTTTCACAACAGAAGGTCACGTAGTGCCTATAGACCCCCGCTTTAGGCAGAAAAGCTGGGAAGAACAGGTCCCATGTAAGGAGTTCACCAAGGAACCTCCAGCCAACATCAGCAATGTAAGAATACAGTGTACGAAATGCTTATGAAATCTGGGTATCCTTTTTTTTTTTTTTTTTTTTTCTTTTCTTTAAACATGCATGTTTGTTTATTGGCTAAAGTTTAAACCCCTCAAATACCAGCAGCTGACAGTAACATAGTGTTGTGCACTTGAACAGTGGTTCTCAAAGTGGGGTTAGTTACAGTGGTGGAAATCAAGCTAGTATCATTTTTAATTGAGTACATAAAGCTATTAGTTTGTTAGACTGGTTCTTTGAATTGAGTGGGTTTAATCCAGGTCTCCATAATTGTTTTAAATGTAGAGAAACATTAATGTCATCAGTCTGTACTGAGAGGATCCATGGAATTTTTTTGCAGTTTAAGGGGTCTTCATGCTTTTGAATTACTGTATTATAGCATTAAACTGCAATTTTAGAGTTTTATTATGAATGTAAAACATTATGAATACTTCTCAAAAACATAAAGTAAAGCATTCTTGAAAAATTTGGCAAATCTATAGACTTTTTTCATTCATAGAAAATACCTGAAGAATATTAAAAAAATAGTAAAATATCCTGAAAATATTAGCTTGGTCCTTGAAAAGGGTATAATTAAGACGTGAACCCAGAGCCTAATCTAGATCGTATCACCCAATAGATGGACTCTCTGTTAATCGTAAGCTTTGTTACCAGAGAATCTCTTTTGCCAAAGAGACCAGGCTGAGAGGGGAGTATTCTTATGAGATTTGGGATTTATTTCTTTTTAATCACACAGGAACTCATTATTACAGACGTCAATATATTGAGTGCTGTACTGCATTTGTTAATACTTTTTAAGTTTCTTTGCAGTTGGTGATTCATATCGTATTTTACATTTGTATTCGTGAATGACAGTTTTGAATGAAGTTTTGAACTTCATTATCTGTTATGTTCTGTTCAGTACTTCAGTTCTTCCTCCAGTTATTAGTAATATAATTTTAAAAAAGTATTTATGGCTATAGATGCACAAATCACCTACACAGTGTTGGGTAATTGCAGGTGTGAGGAAAAAGTTAGAAGTGATCATATGTCACTTTTATTTCTATCTCAAAAAATATCCATGAGAAAACTTAATCTCAGCACTTAAAATTTATGTTAAAAATCATTCATTTGTGATGTTTAAACTGAACAGAGTGTATCGGTTAACGCACTCGTGAAGCATTGTCTGCTCTTTCATGATTAGATAACAAGTGTATATTTATCTCTTGTAGTGCGAGCGGATCCCTGAGGAGCGCCGCTATGGTCTTCCCCTGAAGAGTGTGTACATGAGACAGATTGACCACATGGTTGGCCTTTCGTGACCTCACCACCATCAGCTGGAGTTTAGTATAAAATATCAACCCTCTGGAGAGGTTTAGCAGTGTGGCTGTCCAAACTGAGAACTTTTTTTTTTTTTTTTTAAATTATTGTTTGTTTGCACAAGAACCTCACAGAATGCATTTAACAGCTCAATGGTCCAGCACCTTTACCTTGTGCTGATCGGTTAGTCTGCTTAAACCTTACTGTTACTGCGTTCAGTGCAAGATTCTTTTACAAGGAGACACTTCAGGGGATGTGACATAAACCAGTACATTTCCTCAATAATTTTAACATTTGTTAATAGTGAATTGGCATAAAGTTTGACCAGTTGGTATTTTACAAATTAGGCTGCATTCCACTCCTTAACACACTTTTGTCAACTTCACTCTTACCATTTCCCCTTCTGTCACCTCCTCGAGGGCCATTCCAGTAGTTTATCTCAAGTGAAGTGGGAGAATTAATTCCCTGGCAGTCTGAGGGATCATCACTCACCATCAGTGTAGTCTTCAGCTCACCCGTTGTTCTTTTCAAACATGCAAATCAAACTAGTTAGAAAGATACCTGACTCTATACATAGAGCTGTAAAGAGTATTGCAAGAAGCTCATCATGTAATTTAGGTTACACACTTCTGACTCATGAGGGGAAGTGTCTCATGAGGCGAGAGTGTGATTAAGAACATTATTTGTAGCATTGTAGCTCTGTAAGTTCGTTTCCAACGTTTGATTTAGTGTAAAAAATCTTTATTCAGGGCTGACTGGTGCTCTAGGAGCAGCAGTGTTCTTATTCCATGATTTATAACCAGTATTTCAGTGCCAAATTTTTATTGTTGCAACGGACCCTGGACAATTTTGTTGCATTTTGTTGAGCTTGTCGTTTGCTTCCTCATGAGTACCCGGTCTTAGCTTGAGCTTCCTGTTCAGATATTCTGAAAAGCTTGCACCATGTGCCTTCCAGAAACATGCAGCGAATGAAACTGTTTACAAGACCTTCATTCACTCAGCAATACCTTGTTATTCTGTGCTCTTGCTGATGAATTTTAGTTTGCGTTGTGTTGCAGTGCCACAGCACAGACAAGATTAACTTTTTTTTTTCCACTGCAGCCAATTGCGTGTCTTTTACCCTTACCCCATATTATATTTCTTTTGCACTGCTGCTAATAATTTAGTGACTTTTTTTTTTTTTTTGTCCAAAGTCTCACTCATATTCATGATGATGGAATAGCCACGTCATGGGGCGAGTGTGTGCCTTATACAACTCGGAATCTCTGGATAGTCCTCAGGATCAACTTTTTTTCATTATGTATTCATACGATAATATTTGTTATCAAAGACTGGTGTGAATGTTGTGTGAAAGATGATTAACAGAAACTGTGTGATAACGAGCAAGTATTGGTAAAGACGTCAAGGTTTGTACTGATGTGTGATTTCTGAACAAAGCCATATAACAGGATTTTGGGTTTTCTTAAGGGGCTATCGATCAACACTTGCTCAGAGAATTGAACTTCTCTGATGTTGTAAATGGACTTTTATCTTGATTGATTTTATTTGATTTACTTAATGGTTGATTTCATTGTAATGATTCCAGGACCATCTCTGAATGGCGTGATGGACTACATATGTGAAAAAATAATATGTGATGGAATTCATATGTTATGTTTCAAACTGAATTGATTAAATGTGCAATGAGAAGTTTTAAGGGCTCAAGAGTTCCTGAAACTGACATGACACTGAGTTTTATTAATTTCAAAAATGTTATTAATTAAAAAACAATGATTATAGAACAATGATTATGTTGTGTATTACATACAGTCTGACCAAATGAAAGGATTTTTTTTTTCTGTTTTGGGTGGGTGTTCAGGTCTACTTGTCCTCTTATAAAGATGGTCACTGCAAATCAATCTGAAGGTATTCTGGCTGATCACCTTACCATGAACCGTCTCTATCCTGATGGGAGTGGCCTCTTCCACAATGATAATGTTCCCGTCCACAGGGCATGAGAGCACACTGAATGGTTAATGAGTATGAAAATGGTGCTACTCGCATGCTAGGGAGTTCAGTCACCAGATCTCAAGCCAGTTGAACACTGATGGAAGATTTTGGACTGAAATGTTAGTGCTAAGGGAATATCTTTAGGAAGAATTGTGTTCATCCTTCCAGTAAAGTTCCAGACACGTGTAGGATCTATTCTGATGGTGGCCCAACACCTTACTAACACCCTCTATGTTGGTTTTGCCTTTAACGTCACCCAATTTTGCTGGAATCGAATGATAATTTCTAGACGCTTAAAAACTTCAATTAAAGGTTTGAAAACAGTGTAATGTGATTTGGTTTAATTGTAACGTACAGTTGTTTTTCATGACTAAAACCTTGTTTAATGATTTAAAGTTTTTAAAAAGCTTGACTTAATCCTGTGGCTTGTTTTCTCTCATGTTCTTGACGAGAGTTAGGGAAATCTTAAGTGTTGGCCTGATTATAGCACAATTGTAGCAGGTGGTAAAGTTAAAAACACATCATTCCAGTACACGTTTGTTTTGCATGCTGCAGATTTGTTCTTTTGAAGAGCTACATGTCATGAGCTTGAGTTAATGGTCACATCAGATATCAGAATGAGGAAAAAATGTGATCTCTCTGACCTTATCTGTGGCATGGTTGTTGGTACCAGATGGGCTGGTTTGAGTATTTTAGATACTGCTGATCTCCTGGGATTTTTACACACAACAGTCTCTAGAGTTTACACGGAATGGTGCCAAAAAAAAAAAAAAAAAAAAAAAAACCTCTTGTGTGCTGAGGGTCTGCAGGCTGAAACACCTGGTTGATGAGAAAGATCAGAGGACAATGACTAGACTGGTTTGAGCTGACAGGAAGTCTATAGTACTATAGTATAGTAGCTCAGATAAGCACTCTTTACAACCGTGGTGAGCAGAAAAGCATCTTAGAATGCACAGTACAACAATCACATCACACTTTGAGGTGGATGAGCTACAACAGAAGAACACCACATCAGGTTCTACTCCTGTCAGCCAGGAACAAGAATCTGAGGCTATCATGAGAACATGATGGGGCGTTCTCGAAACTACCCAATTTCAACGAGCCTGTTGTAGCCCATCCTTCTCAAGG
Organism: Pangasianodon hypophthalmus; assembly: GCF_027358585.1. Taxonomy (NCBI): domain Eukaryota; kingdom Metazoa; phylum Chordata; class Actinopteri; order Siluriformes; family Pangasiidae; genus Pangasianodon; species Pangasianodon hypophthalmus. The sequence continues at coordinate 8,515,794 of NC_069711.1, forward strand.
CTCAATGATTTCTGATCTCTGTGTTGAGATGCTTTTCTGCTCACCACAGTTGTAAAGAGTGATTATATGAGTTACTATATCCTTCCTGGCAGCTCCTCTGACCTCTCTTATCAACAAGGCCCTTCCACCCACAGAACTGTCACTCACTCAGTGTTTTTTATTCACATCATTCTGTGTAAACCCTAGAGACTACTGTGTGTGAAAATCCCAGGAGATCAGCAGTTTCTGAAATACTCAGACAAGCCCATCTGGTACCAACAACCATGCCACGATCAAAGTTACAGAGATCACACTTTTTCCTTGTTCTGATGTTTGATGTAAACGCTAACTGAAGCTCTTGACCTGCATCTGCATGATTTTATGCATTGTACTTCTGCCACATGATTGAATGATTGGATAACTGCATAAATGAGAAGGTCTACAGGTGTTCCTATAAGCGAGTGTATATGTTTAACTTAAACAATGTCAAGTTCTACCTTTTGCTGTTAACCCACGACATGATTAACCTTTATCAACATACTTTAACAAGGTTTGGAGAATTTAACACAGCCCCTGTAGTTTTTCTGTTTGTTTTATTTTTTTTACAGATTTACATTTCTGTCACATTATAAACCTGTAAAGGCAGCTAGATGTGTGCAAAATAATACTCAAAGGAAAATCATATTGCAAGATTTGTGTCTACAGAAGCTTTATTGCTCATCTATACATTCTTATGCTCTTGTTCACATTGTTTCATTATTATTTTTATAAAGCCAAAAGGAAAGATATCCAGCGCAATGTCTCAGCTCAAACTACACTGTAATATGAAACAGTTCTTAATGAGCGAAGCGTCATTAGAACATAATATTTTATATCTGAAGCTCATCTTTTTGTCAATCTGGTCGATGGGCATTGCATTCAAGTACATCACTGAAAATGGGAAATACTTATAAGCCAATAAGTATGACATGTACTGCATGCAATACAACATATGTAGCTATGTTTTAGATTGAATTTTTTTAATGAAGTGCATATGCAGGTGTTTTAAAAGATACCATGCACCAAAATCAGAGACTAAGATATAGAACACTGCATGAAATTATAAGAGCTGAATCACGTAATCCAAACTCCTGTAATCTGTGAGAAGCTAACATTTCAAAAGAGCGTTTCTGTCTCATTGTGCAGCTGATAAAATGCTGCTATAATTGTATTCCTTTACTGTAAGACACTAGTGGGACCATGTGACTGTGCAGCATCTTTCTATGGTATTCAGTTGGAATTAGAAAAGACATTAGCAGCAGTATATACCAGTTCCTCTTTATAGGTTCTAGGTGTTTCTGTGAAATTGAGAATACTTGTCATCTTGGAGAAAGAGAAAATATAGGTGCTCTCCATGCCTAGGAAAGAAGAATTTAGAAAGAAAGATTTAGATTTATAGTGTTTCCAGAGCTTCACTTCTTACAAGCATTTAAACATTATATCGATACAACCTGAATGGATTGATCAATATAGGATTCAAATATTATCTGGGCAACACAACAAAGAATTTATTATTAGTGTGTTTGGTTGTTTTATATTTAATGGTACCTGGATATACTGAATTCTGAATAATAATTATTATATATATATATATATATATATATATATATATATATATATATATATATATATATATATATATATATATTATAAATAGTGATACCACACAGTATCTGTTTACAAATTAACATTTTCAAAGCACATATCATTAAATAATATATAATATTAATAAATAATAGAATATTATTCTATTCTATTATAAAATAATAGAATATTTTTTATGACCGTCAATGTTAGCCGTCAATATCAAAACTGATTTTTGCTCCTATGTTTGTAATGTTTTTTAATAAAGAGAGAGAGAGAGAGAGAGAGAGGCCATTCTGTTTGCTTTGTGACATAATTATCAATTTGTAACATAGCATTAATAGTACAGCTATTTTAAATTCCCTTTCCATGCCACATTGCCTTATTGGTTATATCCTAATAGCGGTAGTTTAGAAGTGTCTTACCTTTTCTCAGGCATGGACGTGTTTAAAAGAGACCACAGTCCTTGAGGTTTTCTTTGATGATAATGTCTGTTACGGCATCGAACACAAACTTCACGTTCTCAGTGTCTGTAGCACAAGTCATGTGCGAGTAGATTTCTTTGACGTCTCGCCGCATGTTCAGGTCCAAGAACTGCACCTTGATGTAGTTACCAGCATCTTCATATGTGTTTGGTCCTTAAAAGAAATAGAATAGCCATTTTATTAGCATGTTCTAAAGTCTGAACTTTAGAACATGCTAATGTAGACCATTATCTTACCATGTTAGTGTTAAGCCTACTATCAGATAAATATTTATTAGAAGATGCTACATCATGAGAGAAGCACTGACAAATATGTCATGTTAACAGTGAAATAGCTGAAATTAGTGTTACTGGCAACACAAGTTACTTGAAGGAACCTCCATCTTTAATTGCCTTGTCAAGTAGTTAATTTTTGGCCAGTGTTTCTACGTCTACATTTTGCCGTATAACTGGTTCCCATATAACTTAATCAAGCTATTGTAAACACTGAATGTACAGTATATGGGGATGCTGGAAGCAGGGTTAGAGCAAAAATGTGCATCATCTAGTAGGTCTAAAAGACTGGGATAAGAAATGGTGTTTCTTGAATGTTTTCTGGAATTACCATCATATTCAGGGAAGCACATGCTTAAATGGGCCTTCTTGATCTTCTCAAGGAAGACATCTTTCTTGTTGAGGAAGAGTACAATGGAAGTAGTAGCGAAGTAGCGGTGGTTGCAGATACTGTTGAACAAGTGGAGACTCTCGTGCATTCGGTTCTTTAAGAGACACATAGAGAGAGTGGAATTGTTTCCCTAATGCCTTGACTTACTAGGTTCCAGCTGAATTCGGAACAAATCAGATAGCAATCTTAGAAGCTTATCTAGCATTAGTATGGCGCCACATTCATACTCACCACTTCATCATCCTCCACCAGCACCATGTCATAAGCACTCAGAGCAGCAATGAAGATGATGCAGGTAACGCCTTCAAAGCAGTGGATCCATTTCTTTCTCTCTGAGCGCTGGCCTCCTACGTCAAACATCCTACGCACAGAGGAGAGAAGGTGATTGTTATGGAGGTGTTCTCTAGTCAGTGACGTCTTCTCAATACATAGTCTTATAAAGCTATTCAGTTATGTCCAGTGCTATCATTGCTAATAATAAACCACAACATTATGCAAACAAACTTCTCCCCTCTACTTATTTTTCATTGTTAGCATGGTTAGAAGCAAAACTGACACTGTGATTTGTTAGCACATACCTGAAGTTGAGGTCCTTGAAGGAAAACTGGGTCTCAATGATACCAGTTGTCTTAACTCGAGATCTCAGTACATCCTGCTCAGTGGGGACATAGCCAGGCTGGATCAACCTTTCCAAATCATTTAAATAGCTAAAGGGCAGAGAGGGATTTATTGTTTTTATGTCACCGATAACCAATTTTTGGAGACATTTGGAGACAGTTGCTACTGAAATTCTGAGTATCCCATTAAGGCGCCTTTAATAAAAGTAAGGGAGAGTATGTATGTTTGAGACACTGCAAGACTAAAGTTTATGTTCATTTGTTTACAAGTTAGTCAGTGACATTGGACCATACTATCCAGCAGAGTCGTTGAGCTGGTATTCCGAGGCCCTGTCGAAGCATGCTTGGATCCCAGTATCTTTCCACAACTGCAGGATAATATCAGACAGCTCCTTGGGCATGGTGCCCTCTTCAATAGTGTCAGCTAAGTGCATCAGCTTCCTGGCATTGTCCTATAGAACAAAACCCATACACACATAGCTGGTAATACAGTATACAGTCATAGGGGTATTCAACATACTGTATGTACAGTATAATCACAAATATGTAATCATAATGAGGAAACTTTCAGCCACATCATGCCAATACCTGCTGGGCAGCATCTCCGTAGCTAATGTTGAGCGTGTTCATAGCCTTTACAATAGCCATGATCGACTGCAAGGTGTTGCTGTAGATGATAGAAATGAACTCCAGGCACTCTTCTAGGGAGTAACCATCTTTGTGGATAATTCTGTAGTGGAAACACTTAGACACTTAAATGAACAATGCATATTTAAAACCATTAAATGTGTGATCATTTTAAGGGAGTGCAAAAAAATGATTGAGGTTACATTATAGTGGATGTAGTTTCATAGTTTTAGTCAAATGCCCAGAATGTTTTGGTCATATTTCCTAAACACTTACTTCATCTGTTTGACAATTGTGCTTTTCCCTGACTCACCAGCTCCTGTGAAAAGGTAATACAGAGAAATGAAGGCATTTGAGATTGAATACATTTAATAACAGATTCACTGAAGGTCATGATTTTTTTCCACCTCTTTGATGTAATGTTTAGGTTTTTTTTTTTTTTTTGAGAGAGAGAGAGAGAGAGAGAGAGTGATAAAGAAAGAAGCACAAATGATAATCAGTGTGTCTGCATGGGCCAAATGTAGGAGTACAAAAAAAAACAGCATATAGTTTATATAAAAGATTATTGTGTTTTTAGAGGTCTTTATTCCAAAACAATCACTGTTTATGAGATATGATTATTAATCAATTCAATAACTAATTCAAGACCAACTTGATAAAATCACCAGTTTTGAACTAACATCAAGAGTTGAACTGAATGCAGCTGTGCAGAAGGCAGCATTGTTGATTTTGGGCTACAGTTTGTTTAAACACTGCGAGTCAAAGCCTGATATGTCTCAGGTACACAAAACAAGGTCATTTGTCCATTTATGAAGGTGGACCAAAAATACCACATCTCGCATTCATGCTGTTCCAGGTTCAACATCCATCTGTGTTTGAATTTGCTGGTTCATTTGATCAAGTACTTCACAATCACCAGAGTCAGTGATAATTTGTTAATCAAACTATAAATAATTAGGTTTGAGCATTCTGTTAAATGAGCTAGGCACGTAGCAGGGCTTTTTCATTCATTAATATTCCGTTGTTGTTTATATAGAAAGATAATTTTCCTCACATTGGAAGTCACTTTATGAAGGTCATAGCAATGATTATCTAGTAAAATGTACACAGAAATATGTCTTTTGCATGCAGTGAATATATATTACGTAGCTAATATATATTACAAATACATAGCTTCCTCTGGTCTCTGTGATTAGGGAACATTTTATACAATATTACTGAAGAACAAAATCTGGGACAATATTGATGCTATCATCTGAAATTCTTCCAATCTGGAAAAGACCCTCTCCTTGCCTCTCGGCTATATCTCCAACAGGACTAGAATAAGAGGCTTGAGGATCATTACTTTAGCACTAAGCCTCTCAAAGCTGATATGTACAAGAACTCATATAGTTTCTTATCCCTGACCCAGATCCAACACAAAGTCAAACTCAGTGTAGTTCTGAAATACCAAAAAAATGAGGGGAAAAAATCTGTCTTGTGTCATTTGAAGACGGATTCTTCAATAAAGCCCATCTTTACAATACATATACATTGTAAGTTATCACTATAAGATAAAGTCTGGCTGTTTTAACAATAGCCATTGAACTCTCTGGATATGTCTAATTTCCATAATGTTGCTATTTCTTTCAACAGGCCTGTAAGTATAATATTTACATCTATCAGTCCATCTCCATAAACCCAGGCTGTTACTGTTCCATGCCCATGCATATATGCTCAGTGATCTTTACCTAGTAACAGTAGTTTGACAGTCCTGGCATCCTTGTCAGCATCTTCCTTCAGCTTCTTCTCTAGCTCACGGGAGTGTTTTTCCTCAGCGCTTGCCCCAGCCCCCATGTTCACTATAAAGTTAGTGTGAATGTAGAACCACTAACTTGCCTCCAAGGCCCACCAAGTGTGGTCAACTATGCAGTTCTCACCTACACTGGCTCCCTGTCTATGGTGAGTTGACCAGTTGTTTCATGTCTTAGAGGGATTTTGGATTTTGAGGATGTGGTTGACCACCTGGGGTGGATGGCCAATGAGGAACAAGGACAGAGACACACTGGGTGGGGGATTGACAACAGGTCACCTGAGATTTAGGTAGAATATGATGTGGTCAGCAAATGGTGCTAATCTGAACACTGTCTTCTCAGGCACATTGAGGCTAGTTGAGGAGAGCCTATGAGATACGTTATGCCTTACTGTCTTAGTAACAGTGTTTATAGAAATGTTGAAACCTTGATGGAGCATATTTGAAAAATAATAAAACTCAAACCATTACTGGGCAATTTAATGAGATCTATATAAAGATGTAGCAGAACTAGTATCCTGAATTTTATTCCATAAACCTTTAATATAAATATGTATAAAATAAAATGGCATTTTTGATTGAAAATGATATATTATTTACATAAACCAAGAATCAGTTTGGTTATTAAAAAGGTCTAACTATACCATTTAACATCAAACCTTAGCCCCATAAACAGGTTTTTATCACGGACCACTTTAGGCAATTAGTGTTTCATTTGAGAGATTGACCTCAATCTAAAAATACTGTGTGTGTGTGTGTGTGTGTGTGTGTGATAGGGTGGATATTTGAAGAAAGAGATAGCACAGCTAGTTCTTTGATTTACAGTAATGTTCAGCCACTCCCACATATACTTAATATGGAGAGTAGTTAAAATGTCTATCTCTCGACATTAAGTATGTTTTGTAACTATTTACCATTGCTCACATCCTTGAATGGAACAAAATAACTGATTACAGGCTAGTAACTCAGACATCTGTGACAGAAAACCTTCAAACCTATTTGATAATTCAAATCTGGACTCTACATATGAAAGGATCCTGTTTACAGACCTGCTCTCTCCTTTTAATAACTAAAAGGCCTGTGAGAATCTGTACAGCTTTCATTCAACCTGTCATTTATCTCACTACTAAACTGCCATCACAGTGAATGTTAAATGCCGGTGCATGTCCCCGTCATACTTTATTCCCTGAAGCAATCAGGCTTTTGAAACCCTGCTCCTAAGTTGCACTATAATTTTTCCTCTGATATATTTATTTAGTTATTTTGCTACTTTTGTACTATTATACTATTCCCTTATTTGCACAACAAAACTTGCTCAGTTCTTTAGATGGTATTCTCATCTTATACAGAATACCATCTGTTTACATTATGTGCTTACAGTGGACATGTATATACATAAGTTCCATATTTGCATTTTCTGATTTTATGAAAATCCACTTTCCACATTTCCCATTGCATAGTATGTACATTATAACCATTCACAGTATTTTTTTTTTATCATAGTACCGTTTCATTTTCCATAAACTTTTCTTAGTGTTTAAGTCATAGCGGAAATCCTATGGCATCCCAGTGTTTGTGTTTGTATGCTTACACATTCTCACTGATATAAAAGGACATATAACACTGCAACAGCGGTGGATGTATTCAATTATTTGGTAGAGAAATTTGGCTCTGTTATGCTCCATGGCAGATTTTGCTGATGTGTTTCGGGCCCACTTGTCTCCTTAGAGAAAAGGCCAAATGAAAATTAATAAAGACAAAATTTACACATACTGCTGACAAATCAGTGTACACACACACACTCACATCTATCTATCTATCTATCTATCTATCTACCACTCTCTCTATATATATAGATATAGATATAGATATATAGATATATAGATATATATAGGGTGGCATGTTGGCACAGCAGATAGAGTTGAGGCTTCATAGCACCACGCTTCCTGGTTCACTCTGCCCTCCGGGTTCTCCATTTTCCTCCCACTTTCCAAAAACATGCCGGTAAATTTCCTTTCAATTTCCTCTAAGTGTAACTGAGTACACAAAAGTGTACACACACACACACACTCACACTCACTGGCCACTTTAAAAGGAACACCTATACAAAACCTATGCAATTATTCATTCAGCCAGGTCAGACTGGTTTGATCTGATAGAAGATTAAAGATGGACAGAAGACCAGATTAGGTTTTTTCCAATCTTCAGTTTTTGTGAATCTGTGCCCACTGTAGCCATGAAAGGCATTTCTGCCCACAGAACTGCTGCTCACTGGATGTTTTTGCACCACTCTGTGTAATCTCTACAGACTTGTGTGTGAAAATCCCAGTCGATCAGCAGTATACGAAAAACTCAAACCAGCCTGTCTGGCACTAACAACCATGGCACGGTCAAAGTCACTGAGACCACATTTTCTGCTTACTCTAATGTTTGTTAATGTGAACATTAACAAAGCTTCTGATCTGTATCTGTATGATTTTATACATTGTGCTGCTGGTGCATACCTGGCTGATTGGATAACAGCATAAATGAGCAGATGTTTCTATTAAAGTGGCCAGTGAGTGTTTATGTGTGCATAAGAGACTGACCACTTTGTAGCATAGCTGTAATAGCTCTCTTTCTTCCTCTTTTCCTCCTTCCCAAACCACATTCCATTCATGCTTCTAGGAAGTACTTGATTGCACTGAAAGCCACAGCTTCAGGACATCCTGGAGCTAATATACAGCTCTGAATTGCAGAGTGAAGGCATGTGCTGTAGCAGGGAACGTGTTTAAATCAATGGAGGTGAGGATTATGCAATAGCAATCTCGGTATTACTTCCTTCTGAAGCTCGGGCAAGGCGTGGACCAGTCAATGAGCTCGGGGTGTTTTCGAAACACGAACGAACAAACGTTTACCGTCAACTTCTGCCGGGTTGCTAACTTTACTGGGCAACTAAACTGACTGATATTACACTTTAAACGGGATATTACTGAAACTGGCATGTGAAAGACAGCGAATGGTGTCCTTCCAAACAAAGCTAGGATTTGTCTCAGGGGCTGTTGTACACTACAGTAGGTGCTCTTCAGGTAAGTTACTCTCTGATTTCAAGCTACAAAGATAGATTCATTCGCTCTGTTTTTCATAATGTAGTTTCGTATTTAACCATAATAACACCACTGACACAAATCAAATCAGAGACAATTTCATGGACTGGCTTCTTTTTTTTTTTGTTTTGTTTTGTTGTGTTTTTTTTAGGTTAGGGTTACAGTGTAAGTTAGTGATATGTCGTTCTTTAATGAGTCGACTCTTTGAGCCGAGTCACAGAGTCACACAGTAGCCTATATGATAGCCCCCCCCCCCCCCCCCCCCTTTTTTTCCATCTTATTCTTCTTGTAGATGTAGACCATGTCGTTTTTTCTGGCAGTGTAATTGAACTCGAATGCTTCCACAGAAACCTCTTTTCAACTTGTTAGTGTAACTCATCCGTTTTCAGTATATGTTTTACTCTGGTCAGGGTCGCGGTGTCGTTTGGTTTTTGGCTCGTCAATTAAATCAATAAACTTTCGATTCTTCGGCTGTCAAATCAACTCATAAGTGTCCTCTTCGTCCATGTTTCTGTTTAGACATGTGACTTATTTCTCCTGCGTCATCATTTATGAGAAAAAAAAAATATATAAAAACACAGTCTCGCTGGAAAACATATCGCAATCTTGGTCCAGTTCTGGACAAAATGGCAATGGGGCGTCGGCTCTTATTGGTGAAATGAACCGAATGATCTGAATCAGTTCCCATCACTCGCGCGCGCGCGCAGGCTGCAGGTAGGCCAGATCCACACTCAGTGCCTAATAACCGGTTCAGGCTGGTTACTGACACGCTTGTCGCATTACAGTCAGCATGAAATGCTCCCAAATAGCTGTAAAAGTTCATCTTGGAACAATATGTTTTAAATATTCAGTAATGATAAATGGCCACTGATTTCAGAAAACCAAAATTTTGACATAGCTACATACATTAAAGCATACATTCATACCTGTTTCTGTACATACATATAACTTTCTTATGTCCTTATAGTCTATTAATTACATATATGCATACATGCAATGCTAGAATAAGCCTGGAAATCACACTTCAGCAGTATCTTTAAAGTATTAAATACAACACCTGTAATTGGTTATATATATATATATATATATATATATATATATATATATATATATATAATCATATATTGTCCTACACTGTTTTAAAAATCCTGTAAAAGGTCAAAAGCAGGGATGCCAGTAGAAAACTTCATTTACAGTAATTTACTGTATGAAGAAATCTAACATAGATGAAAATATTACGGTGATTAAACTTTGGGAAAAGTTGTTGCATCTATAAAAATATGTTTTGCAATTGTCATTCTATTCAATTCAATTTTATTTGTATAGCACATTTAACAATTGTCACAAAGCAGCTTTGCAGAAATATAGACATCCCAGATATGATTCTATCAATTATTATTATAAAAAAAAGCACACAATGGATATTAGTAAGTAAACATTCAGAAAAAAAAACCAGATGCTTACTGTTTTTTTTCCAGTAATATTTATAAAGATCTTAACTTTCATTTGATCAATATTATTTAGTAATTTTAAATATCATAAAAATAACAAAAACAAAAAAAAAATAGAAACAGATTTTAGAAGAGAAATGTTTTTTTTAAATTTAGATTTACTCTGTAATCAAACAGATTACCCATTTTTCAGCAAGACGAACTCATACACGTATTAAACTAGTTTCATATGTACAATTTTTAAATCCATGGCAATCATACAGTATTGGAGTAAACAGTAAACAGAAAAGAAGATAGCTCGACACGTTGAAAAAACTCTGAAGTATTCCTCACTAGATAAGGAAACAAAACCAAAACAAAACAGAAGATAATGCAATCAGACCTCCTGGAAAACAGCGTGTATGTGTATCACAGTGGATTGCATTATCCACTGACCGTCCCGTTTAATAGAAACACCTGCTCATTTATGCAGTTATCTAATCAGCCAATCATGTGGCAGCAGTACAATGCATAAAATCATGTAGATACAGGTCAAGAGCATCAGTTAATGTTCACATCGAGCATCAGAATGAAAACGTGTGATCTCCGTGACTTTAACCGTGGCATGGTTGTTGGTACCAGATGGGCTGGTGTGAGTGTTTCAGAAACTGCTGATCTCCTGGGATTTTCACACACAACAGTCTCTAGAGTTTACACAGAATGGTGCGAAAAACAAAAAACATCCTGTGGACTGAGGGTCTGCAGGCTGAAACACCTTGTTGATGAGAAAGATCAGAGGAGAATGACCAGGCTGGTCTGAGCTAACAGGAAGGACATAGTAACTCAAATAAGCACTCTTTACAGCCATGGTGAGCAGAAAAGCATCTCAAACTCTCAACACATCCAACCTTGAGGTGGATAGCGTTTCCACCCACAGAACTGTCGCTCACTCAATGTTTTTTGTTGCTCGCTCAGTGTTTTTCTTCATTCTGATGTTTGATGTAAACATTAACTGAAGCTCTTGACCTGTATCTGCTTTTATGCACTGTGCTGATGCCACATGAGTGGCTGCTTGGATAACTGTATAAAGGAACAGACATACAGGTGTTCCTATTAAAGTGGATGATGAGTGTATATTGAATTATACTGTTAAGGTTACTTTCCTCTCCATCCAAGGCTGCCAAATATTTCAAATGAGCTATATCTTTTGGCTTTACAGCAGACTGCTTCTTGACATTGGTAATGTCAGGTTTAAACCTTGTCAGGTTTAATGTGGAAAATTCATCTGTTGAGATGCATTAAAAAAAACAAAACAATACATACTACAGTAGGACAATGACTTCAAAATTCCTACCAAATCTATCTAGTAGATAGTCTGTTTGTCTTACTATGTTTATTCCAAATGAAACCAAAGGAATAAGCAAATTCTAATACTAATAATATATCTTAACACTGTTATATATAGTCAGATAAAATAATTATGCTCCCCTAAAATGGAGCATCTGGCTACAAGAGACAAATTAACTAAATCATTTATTACTTGCATAAATGTGAGAAAGTAAACTCCAACATGGCAGATGGCTCAGATGGAGACAGTGTATACAGTAATACAGGGGAAATGTCCAGCTTTTGGTACTGGTGAGAGATCTTAGTTGTGTTGAGAATGACATTCTCAACTGCCACCATATACCATGAGCACACAAGAGGTTTTGATAATATGATTGGATGTAATTCTCTAACAAGCCTACATCAACATGACAAGCATTATTATCTAATACGTTTAATCAGAAGTGTCTCTAGTACAAGCTATAAAAGATTGGCAAGATAACCAACAAGCTTGCCAGCTAGCGCTTAATCCCTAACATTAACGTTATTGTATCTAGTTTAGATAGATAAATAAGCTTAGGCAGAGAGGGAAAAAAATCTTTCCAAACAAAGCAATATTAGACATGTTTTCCGGCTGGCAGAACTTTTTTTGACCAGTTCCAGGTCCACGTGTGCATGACTGTGTCTGTAAATGCATGAAGGAATTGAAGCATCGAAGGTTGTAAGATTGTCCTCATTTTGGCATTTTTCTTCTTAATAAACATTCACCTAATTACTGTAATTACACTTCATGATTCTTAAGGGGTTTAAGATGTTTTGTTAAAAACCCAATGTCACCATTTAAACTAATGTCAATTTCAAGTCCCCATTTACCAACAACAAATACTATACAATTAAAGATAATGAATTTCATTCTTTTCAGATAAATTTATTGATAATTGTCATTAATTTAAAGACTAGTAAATTGAATGATTTGCAATGTAATTATACTGTTATAGAATTGTTTTTTTTTTTTTGAAAAACAGTGAATACATCATTTTTTTTCTCTGTGAATTAACAGATTTTTGAAAAATGTATGATTCTTGTAGTTAGAAAATTGTATCACAGCTCATTCTAAACAGGCAGATGAAATTCCCTTAGAAAATTTTGTCCAACAAAATGTTAAATGTTAAAAGGCATACTCAAAAAATAGCATTTTGTTACAAGACAGTGGTTTGCATTCCTTTTAATTCTTATAAGAATTTATATGTAATAACCTAGTAAGATAAGGCGTAAATATGCGTTGATATTGTTCACCCTGTGGCTGCCAATTTTCTTTTAAAAATAACATTAAAATGTTTAATGACTTAAAAAGCCGAAATGATTAGCCCACGTTGAAGGTCATGTGTGCTTCAGTCAAGTTGCCTATTGGAAATTGTTAAAGCTGCATATATCAAAATATCACAAATATCAGTTTTAGGTCACAGGACACATAATTTATTTGTTTACATTTACCTATACATAAATGTATGTGAAAATAATAATAATAATGATAATGAGACATGCATTTATTTACAGTGTTTGTTCCCAAGTCCCTAAGTGAACAGGGTGATTTGGTCAAAAAGTGAGGAAATGTGAGCTCCACTAGTGACTATAAACCTAAGTGTAGCACATTAAAAATGTGTATTGTTTGCCTTTGTAATATAGAAATGTTATAATAGTATCTGGACTGTGACATTTCTGACCGCCCTATTTCACATATTGTGGTGACCCATGATCACAAATGTTACAAAATAATGGAAAAGAAAACAGTACTGCTTGTGCATGTCTTGTATTTCCTTTCCACTGACTTTGTCCTGCTGTTTTATTCATAGATCCTGGTGATGATCAAGAGGTTTTGAGGAACAGTGAACGTTGTTTTCCTTAGGCTGCACAAAGGACAGCAGACACAGAGATGCTATTCTGGGCTTGGGCATTCTTAGCATGTGTCTGGTTCCAGATTCATGTGACCTTGAATGCTGAAACCTGTCCTGAAGACCTACAAAAGGCTGTTGATTTTACTGTTCCATATCCCTCACGTTATTTCCAAACTTTGAAACCCATCCAGAACATAGTGGTGTACCAAGAATTGTCTGAGATATATATAGCCTCACAGAACGTGATCGAGGCCCTGAACAACAATCTTGAGAAGATATGGGAGTTACGCACTGGTCCTATTGGTCATCCAGATTGTCAGACCTGCCAGTGTGGTATTGAGGATGATCCAAATGCATCAGTGGACACAGACAATCAAGTTCTACTTTTGGACCCTAAACCTTTTTTGCCGTTCCTGTACATATGTGGGAGCAATCAGTATGGGAGCTGTACTTTTGTAGAACTTGAAGAAAATGAAAAACCAAATGAAGTCAAATGTCTTTTCAATAAAGACAGTAACTCACCCACAAATTGTCATGATTGCATTGTTAGTCCCCTAGGCACAAAGGTCAGCATTGTAGAAGAAGGCCAGACATCTTACTTCTTTGTGGCTGCCACCATCAACAGCACAATTGCAAGAGATCATGGCAGACGTTCTATCTCAATGCGACGTCTGCTTGCCACAGAAGATGGATTTGATGATGGCGTCAAGGGCCTGACAGTACTGCCTGAGTTCCAGGATCCCTACCCTATTAAATATATTTATACCTTCTCCACACAGTACTATACTTACTTTTTGTCTGTCCAGAGAGAGAACCCCTCAGACAAAACTTCTAATCTTCAGACTCATCTCGGGCGGCTGCCAAATAGGGATAGCGAGGCCTGGATGTATCGCGAGGTCATCTTAGAGTGCCACTTCAGGCCCAAACGGAAGAGGAGGAGCTCTGAGAACGTTGTGTACAATGTAGCCCAAGCAGCCCATTTCAGCATAGCAGAGAGGGACCTGGCAAATGAACTAGGCATTAAGAATGAGAAAGAGAATAATGTCTTGTACATAGTATTTGCTATTACCAATAAAGCGGGAAATCCTACTGGAAGGTCTGCCCTTTGCGCATTTCCCATAGTGAATGTAAACCTATTCATCGAGCAAGGTTTGGATGCGTGCTGCAGCAATAGATCTGGACGACTTTCCCGGGGCTTGTCTCACTTCCAGCCGAGCAATAGCTGTCCTCATGAGGTAAATGGATCTCTATTTGGTTAAAATGTTGTTCATTAGGCAATGAATATGTGTTTTTTAATATAGACTCTGCAACTGCCATATAGGTTGCAACATTCTTAGGTAGTACTTCACCTTATAGTCAGATTTGGAAAAAAAAGGTGTAATATTACCTGTCACATGACTTGAGAAGATAAAGTTGTGGCTGGTACCAGGAAATGACTCATTTTATTGTTTGTTAACGTGATGTGGACCTGTGCACGCTGATTGCGTTATAATGCCAAACCTTCCCAATACTTGTGGATACAAGTTTGAAAACCTTTAAATAACTTTATACTAAATATATGCAGTCAAGTTGTTTTAGAGCATTGCTTACACACACAGAAACAGGTTTGATTTATGAGCGTACTGTCAAACTTATCAGTATTTGAGTGTGGTGTCAAGTGCATGCATCACACTCGCTGAGACTGATAATAATATATGGCTTCTGGCTTTACATACAACATGCTAATCTAGAGGTCACAAAATCCAACAGCACACAGGAAAGAAATATGTTAACGTGGACGGCAACTGGAAATTATTGAGAAAATACACAGATAAGAGCGCTCATTTTCAATGTTGAAATCTTTTAATTTCAAGTATCTTTGGCCTTATTTAATTTTGTTAGATTATATTTGTGATTTAAGTTTGTTACTATAATTGGCACAGGGAATAATGTTAATAATCTTAATAATTAACAAAACAATCAACATATTTGATTATAAAATCAAAGCTACTCAAGATTTACAGCTGAATTTTTCGACTAGACCCATGCTGTTGAAAACAGGTTGCCTTGTGTTGACTTGTATTAAGAAAACTATTACACAATTGTATTAGGTATGTAATTCTATACGGCATTAGGAAGTATTTGCCTACTTGTGAAATCAATACCTATACCTATATGATACCTATATCATTAACTATAGTGCATATTTAACACATTATTGGTGTCCAGCTGCTATCGTTTGACAAGTATGCAGAACAGCTTGTTTTCTGCCCAGTAAGCAATCCTAGTGACAGTGTGTACTTCCTGTGGCTGCTACTGCAAGCACAGTGTGTCACAGGGCTGCTTTTCTAGCCCTGTCTCTTACACATCATAAACAATACCACCAACGTTTGCTAAGAAGCAGATACCACAAAAGGTAAAATAAATGATCATGTTCATAGATGAGAAGAAAAATTATATATTTGTATTTCCAAAACCACATTCACAACAAGGTGCCACAAGTGAATATATAGTGCATGGCCATGGATGGTTTTAACATAATACTGCATATACTGCAACCCCTAAAATAAATGACATCGTCATTGGTTATATACGCTCTGTCCTCACCTTATTAGGTTTATGACTCCAGAAGTGTTGAAAAGTGGCCAGCTGGCATCTGCAGACTTCCTGATATTTAGTTGCTTCATCCTGTTTTAGTGGATACTCTCCAACTGGCTTGAATGTGAAATTTATCCATTCTTTCAATCCCAGGACTTTTTCTCTCTCTTCCTCATTTATGTAAACCTATTAAAAACATTAGAAAGTGTTATTGTTCACTTGCATGTAAAATGTCTCATTTTTAATATGGGACATATAGTACATGAGCAAAAAATGGCAATTTTAAGCCAATCTTATGTTTCCTTTGTGGTTTTCTCACCAAATATAATATATAGGACCTTTTATTAGTTCAATTATATAATTTGTGGAGGAATTGTTGTCATTTTAGGAGTCTGTGCAAGTACATAATATAAAAATATAAATATAAAAATATTCAATATGTTCTAAAGTAAAAGATTTTGCTATTAGATTTTTGGGAGTGATGTGATTTTTATTTTTTTTTTATTTTGTTTTCTGTGTTTCCCTGGAGGGAGTGAACAGACGGGAATGTGAAGCTCTGCCCACCATGGTGGCTACTCCTCACTCTAGAACAGACTTCTTCAGTGGGCAGATAACAGACGTATTCACCTCCATTTTGGTTACCACTGTTGGTGGTGACACTATAGCACATATTGGTACTGAACGTGGAAGACTGCTACAGGTGATCACACCATCGTTGCCCCAGAAATGGATAGTCTTCTGATTTAATGTTTTATACCTTTGTGAGTTAATTTGTGTCTAAGAGTGCTCATTTTTCATGAAGGTCATTCTGACAAAGTCAAGCCCTATTGTGTTTGCCAACTACTCTCTTGTTGAAGAGGAAGAGAGAGTGTCCAGCATTGCTGCAGTGCAGTCTGACGAGTCTTTGCTCTTCGTGGTTGGAAACAAGGTGCCGTTTCGCTGTTTTTGTCTCTCTCCCTGTTGTGACCTTAGTTTTCTTAATTCAGGTAGAACCTCATAATACAAAGGTCATGCTGTGTTTTGCACTCTTTGTCTATCTCTTCCTCTCTCTTTTGCATACTTATTGTTGGGGATGCTGACTGATTTAACAGGATTTGTAACTAATTTGTAAGTAATTTGACTAACTTGCAAGCAAGTATTAGAGCTAAATGACTAAGCTTTAAATATTTAGAATTAAATTTTTGCAATATCTGTGTGACTAACACATCTGAAAAGGTCAGGATGCCATATTTTTTTAGTCTGCTTTATCTGTAAACCTCTGTTTAATGTCTTTAGATTTTTTTCTGTTTTCATTTTCTCTCCTATTCTCCCACTCTTTTCTCTGTCTTCAATGGAGTTTTGCTTATTATGTGTGTCTTTTTTCCTGTGTGAAAATGTATGTAAATGTTAGTAGCATTGTGTCTGTGTGTCGGTATGTGTATAGATGGTGACTGTGTCTCCTAAAGGACCAGGATGCAAACATCTCTTAACTTGTTCGGAGTGTATGCAGGCCCCTCGCTTTATGGACTGTGGATGGTGTGGCGGGTTCTGCTCAAAAATGACTGAGTGCCCGGGCCAGTGGAGTAATAACACTTGCCCTCCATTTATCACCAAGGTGATTCATAATTCTCAAATTACCTGAAGCAGCTCTTTGCTTTATGAAAATATTTTGAATGTGTTGCTAGATGGAATGTTGTGAGCGAATGGTTTGTTCAAAATCAACAATAATGACTGTTGTCTTAAATTCAACATCTGTTTGGATTTGGGAAAACATGTAAGAGGCCTGTCAAAACAACCAGGTTGTTGATTTAGTCATGTTAATATAACACACTCATTGCTTTTTCAGGAGCATGTCACATATACAAAGGAAGTAACACTAATGTAATTAATTACTGTGAATAAATTAGATAAATTTATGCATAAAGAAACCATGCTGTTAATACATGGTACATAGCGGCATAGGTAATTATTATTAGTATTAAATCCACATCCATTGATATATTTACCAATGGTAAATTTATAGTATACACACCCACATTTTTAAGTTTTAAGAGACAGAAACACAAAGAAAGATCGTCTTTCAGTGGCACCCAAGAGGCAGCATTTTTGAACCTGTGCCCAAGTGTTGGTGGTTACAGGACAGTATTTAAATTTAAATTAAGTTGAAATGTCCTGTTCCTGTAGCTTCTTTCATCTTATCATCTCACACATAGATAAATGCAGATACATAAAATGCATTAGAGTTAGACCACCAGCCGATTCAGGCTAATGGAAATGAGGCACTACTTAGCACAGTACAAAACAGTTAGCATTAGGGGTGCCACAAATGTGTGTATTATGGTGTCACTGGCTAGGAAGGTTGTGTGGATTACAGGAATCAAACTGAGTTGGAATCATACCCTCTATGTATCATGGAATCTAGCTCTCATTGGTTGGGAGGGATCATGCTTTTTTTGGGTAGTAGTCATGCTCTCACTGGGGGAAGGAAAAGTTGTTCTCATTTAGTGGAAGGGAATCAAGTTTTTACTTGGTGGTAGAGAATCATGTTCTTATTGAGTGGGAGAGAAGCATGTTGTCATTACACTGCAAAAAATCATGCTCTCGTTGAGTGAGAATGAATCATGCTCTCATATGGCTATGTCTATTTGGTTCAGCTATAAAGTAACAGCGCTCAGAATTGAAGTTGCTGTTATAAAACAGTACAAGGACAATAAAAGTATTTTTTTTTAAAGTTAATGATTGTCATTGTGATTCCAACTCTTGGTGTTGTTGTTTTCTCTTATTTAGGGATTTTGCTGTGGTAGCTACAATTTTATATTCCGAAATCTGTTATTCTGTCTTTAACAATTTTCTACCATGCCTGTTTAGTTTTTTCCAAACACTGCACCACCTGATGGTGAAACAGAGATTACGTTGTGTGGCCGGGATTTACAGTCTCCAATGAATCCTGTTATCACGACATCTACTCACCAAGTCAGTGTGGGACAAACCAGCTGCTCCATAATACCGAAAAAGAGTAACAGCACACAGTGAGTAGCACGCACGCACACTCGCGAACAGACACACACAAACAAACAAACACACACACGTGTACATAACACAAACACAACAATAAATCCTGTCCTATTTTTCTTTTCAGGCTGGTATGCAGGATCGTTCCTCAGTCCTCAGATGTGACGCAAGATGTGGAGATTTACGTTAATGTGAATGAGGAGAGAATGGAGCGTGGTTACTCCATCTCTGGACAGGCACGTAGGCAAGGCTTCAGCTTTGTGGTAAGGAGAAGTTCTTTTTAAGGCTTTGTAAGCCAAACCATGCAAAAATGCAATAGAAAGTAAATGAAACGTAGTTGAAATTTTATGCACCGTGCTACCTTTCATTCATTTGATTGCGAGTCTGGTCAAAGATTGCAGTGTGCCTCAGATGTTGATTTTTTTTTTAAAAAAAGAATTATACAAATCTCATATTTAGACACCAGTTGTGACAGATATCAGTCCCACCTTTGGGCCCAAGATTGGAGGCACCAGGATTACACTGTCAGGGAAACACCTGGATGCTGGACAAACAAGAACAGTCCGTATGGGGAAAAAGAGCTGCCCTGTTGAAAGGTTTTTAGTAATACAATATGTTTGTGATTATGGAATATACCTTATTCTTGGCCTTAAATCATGAACTGAAGCATTTTTAACAGCATGTTCAACAACGGGACCTGGTCCTCTGTAGTCTTCGTGTCTGAGGGAGTGGAGGATTTGACAGAGGTGAACGTGACACTTCAAATTGACGAATCAGTTATATTTGCAACCAAACAATTCAGCTACAAGGAGAATCCTAAGGTGACAGAGCTGAAGCCTAACTGCAGTTTCAGCAGGTGAGGACCAGAATAACATTGTGCGTGTATGTATGTGTATTGTGTTAATGTATCTGCTGTCATAGCTAATCATTCCCTATTCACATACTGAATGTTGCTGATCTGGCTGTAATTTTTGGAGACTCTCATAAAATGCACAGTCAGAGGCACATTTTCATCCTTTTATACTGTATATTTGCATACACTGTATATGTAAATTCATTCATTTATCTTCAGTAACTGCTTTTTCCTGGCCAGGACCATAGTGAAACTGGAGACTATCCCTGGAACATTATATACACACACACACACACACACACACACACACACACACACACACTTGTAGACTCAGTCATTCCTAGGGGCAATTCAGATTAGCCAATCTACTTATCGGCCTGTTTTGGGACATGGAGGAAACTGGAGAACCCAGAGAAAACCCACATTGACTCAATGAGAACCTGCTCAGGATAAAAATTTGGGACCCTAACAATATAATCATAACATAATTTTGTTAATTGTTGTAATGTGCAGTGGGAGGCAGGACACAGTTGTGTTAAAGTGTGTTCTTTATTAGGGTAAACACTGAAATCATGGTTAAAATTCATAGCAGAGGTCAACATACACATAGGCAGACTATAGCTGCAAGAGATGAACTGCAGGGTCGGAGCATTTTTTGCAGCTATTGCCTCCAGTGTGGCCAGTTCTTGCCAAGTTACACAGACGAACATACATGTCAAATTTTGTGACAATGGCTCAATGGTAACAGTGTGAAATATCTGATGAAATCTTATTGGCTGATGGTGGCCATGGTTTTGAAGTAACTCAGTCATCAATAAAAATCTACATACAGATTAGCACAATGATGCAGTACACCAAATTTCAGTTTCCAGTTTTGTGCAAGTCCATGGAAACAGTCCTGAGTTAAAACTGTTTGAATAAAATAAGATTTTACAAATTGTAAAAGCAATGCCTGAAAAAGCCTCCAACTACCTGCAAGACTGAAAAATAAAGCTGCTGTTTACCTGCATTTGCATCCGTATCTGCTGCCTGACACAAATCTCCATATGTTTTTCATAATTATTAAGTAGGTTTGACATAATTTACATAATGTAATGTTACATAATTTACATTATGTAAATCATCTCAAAATCTAAGTTGGAGACCACTGAATCAGACGAAAAAAGAGTTTTGGCACTAGGCCTCAAGGTTCTCGAAAAGTATAGTGTTGAGCTATTGTCCCACCATTAAGCCGATTGGGTAGAGGAGCAGCGGGAGGTAGTGCTATGTATTGACCAAGTATCACATCTCTATGACTTTTAGGGGACAAGATAAAGAATAAGAAAAAAATTTAGCAAAAACACTAGGATTCTAGCACCTTTGGTCCTTGGACCCCTAACAAAGAGGTGATCTAAACCAGCAACATGGAACTAGATACAAAATAGAATATAGTCTAGGAAGAAGGCCAGAACTTCATGATATAAATGCACAATAAGATTTTTTAAAGACATAAGGCTGCAGAGGTTTCAAATACTTAAACAAATGAAAAACAGATGAACAAACTAATGACAAGATAGGGTGGAGACAAGATTAAAACAGAAACCAAAACAAACATCAGCACTTAAGTGCTTGTTGCCATCGGATCCAGAACATGAAGAGGTAACAAGGTTAATATGGCATGCAACTGTACTTAAAAAAACTACTTTCAATCATATACATTGTACACTATATGGCGAAAAGTGTGTGGACGCCTGATCATCACAACCATATGTGCTTTTTGAACAGCTCATTCTGGATTTAGTCCTGCTTTGCTGTTATAATAACCTCCACTACTCTGGGCAGGCTTTCCACTAAATTCTGGAACATGACTGTGGGGATTTGTGGTCATTCAGCCACAGAAACACTAGTGAGGTCAGGTGAGGAGGTCTGGTGTGCAGTCAGCATTCCAATTTTTCACAAAGGTGTTCATTGGGGTTGAGGTCACAGCTGTGTGCAGGCCACTTGTTCTTTCAGACCAACCTTGGCAAACCATGTCTTCATGAACCTCACATTGTGCACAGGGGCATTTTCTTGCTGGAACATGTTTGCGCCCTTTAGTTCCAGTGAAGGAAAATTGTAATGCTACACTTTGGGGAAGAACCACATATGGGTGTGATGGTAAAGTGTTCACAAACTTTGGCTATATAGTGTATGTAGTAGCTCACTGACATGCAGTGAGTTTTAACTCCTTAAATATGCTTTTTGGCTGTCTTCTTATGCAGAGGTTCCAAAATCATCATAGTGGGGGAAAATCTGGACACTGTATCCCAGACTACAATTTATTACAAACCCAAGAACTCAAATCCTGTCCAAAGTGTAAGTGTTTTAGCACATTGCCTGCTTTACATAATGTTGTGTGTATGCTGCCACCAATTTTGACTCAGCTGAAATCCCTCAGGTGTGTGTGGGTCCTGTGAGCCCAACGCAGATGGAGTGTGTGAGTCCAGCATGTGAGGATTCAGATGGTGTCCTCTCAGTGGATATGGATGGAGCTAAAAATCTTATTTCTGTGCCTTTTTTCTGCTACCCCAATGGCAAGCCAATCCCCTTTGAACATGATGACAACATGCTTCTACTCGAACCTGGGAATGACAGAGTCTCCGTGCATGTGTGTCTGCATTTGCATCTATTTTCTATTTATGAACATTTATTAAAATTAGGTAGCAAACACACAAGTTTGGATATTGTGTTAGTGTTTATGTGCATTATTTGTTAAGAGTGCTTATGACTGAATATGATTGTGGTTATTGACTTTAGCACGAGAGACTGAGCTTTGTGAGCCATTGCATGGACATCATCATGACAATAAAAGACGTGAACTGCAATGCTCATATTCGGGAAAATGAAATCTTCTGCAGAATCCCTAAAAATATTCTGATCCCCAAAGAGGGGGTACCAGTCAGGGTGAGAACCAACTTCAGCTGCTGTTTGTCTTCTGCTGCATTTAGCTTTAATCCTTTCTTTACTGCTTAACAACAGATGTCCCACTGACTTAGGCCATATCTATTAATTTTACAACAGTGCAGTTGTAAGAGTTTACAATACAAAATGTCGCAGCTGACGCATTAGTAAAGTAAACAGTATGTATGGAAATAGACCTATAAATCCCCTTCACATACATGGGCATCTTCCTATAGCTGGTATACGTGCAAATTATAGATGATCATTTGACAGGGAGTAAACAGCCCTTGCTGGATTTATATTTCATCCATTTGAATCACTTTATAACCTTCAAAATGATTTAAGTATTATTTGTATAATATAAATACAATTTTCAAACATTATTTTCCATATTCATTAGAGAAACTGAACCAAGCATATGAAGTATCATGTTGGAAAAATACTTTTCAGCATTGTTCCACTTTTAGTAAGGTAAAGTCAATTAAGTAGTTGGTAACTGAAATTGGACCAATTGAGTCAGTCTGTATGGAGCATTAGGATTAGCTTGATTCATGTTTCTTTCATTCAGGTGAATTCAACCTTAAGCAAAACACATTACTATTTCATTCTAAAGTAGTTCTTCTCATCATTCCAGGTGTCAGTGAATGGGGAGATATATGATGTTGGCTGGGTGGCATATTCCAGAAGCAACCACCCTGTTGGCATCGTGCTGGGTATTCTTGCAGCACTGGCAGTAGGGGCTGCTTTAGCATTTGCAGTAATGACCCATCTGCGCAAGAGGAAGAAAGGTGAGGCTATGTATTTGATAACTACTAATGATTTTAGATTAATTATGTATGGAATAATTGTGACTTACTGTATGATGTGAAATTCTACTGAGCATGTTTTGTTATTATGAATCTATGATGTGGTTAGAGCCAAATAATATCAAATATCAATATCAAAATAATAAAATTAATTAAGTAAAATGTCTGACTAAAAATCAGGTGAGGAAGATGGATGGAAATGAGGTCATAGGCTGCTTATGATGTGTATTTAAGGGTTGATGTTGACATAAATTAATCAGTGAATGAAATCAGATAGATGAATTTATTGTTAGTCAAGTTAGCAGGTTTTCCTGGTAACTTTTTTTAAATGTAATAATTCAATCATAATAAACCTATACAAATAAATAATGATAATATTAACTATAATATAAAAACTTGTAGCTGTGCAGGCAGAGCTTCGGTTATCGATGCTTTCCAACCGCAATGGGGAAGTGTCACCTGTGGGAGACTACAGACGAGGTAAAGTAGGCATTATTATGATGTGTGATCAGATCTCAGCTACACCTTACTAGATTTCATACTGAATAGTGCATTCATGGTGAATTGAAGAATGCTATAATTATACAATATATTAAGATCACTTTGGCATGAAAGTAAGGTGTAATAAAAGTGACAAATATCTGATTTAAAAAAAACAGTGTCAGAATTTTAAACAGTACATTACATTGTCATGAGGACAAATATCAGTGCATGAGGACTACAGCCATAACTTTCTAAGTTAGCAGTTTCTTCTGTCATTTAGGTATGTCCATTGGTACCTCACATGGATCATCCATGGCATTCTCTGGATTGGTGTATGCCAGTGGTGTAGACCCTTCTGCTCTTCCTCTGGTGTCACCTCAGACCATCTCTCTGTCAGCCCTGCGGCCTGAGCTGCTGGAGGAGGTAAAGGATGTGCTGATCCCTCCTGAGCAGCTCAGTATCCAGCAGGACGACATCATTGGCAAAGGTATGTATCTACATACCTGTATTTAGCCTTTTTTACCTTTTATGACCGCTCTCTCCAGTTTATCTAGTTGTACTGATTCATCATTCTTTCTCTGTTTTCTGTCATACAAACCATATCTTAATTTGTCATCCTCTCCCATCTCCTTATTTCTCTGATCTCTGCAGGTCACTTTGGAACAGTTTATCATGGCTACCTTAAAGACAGCAACAACCGTGATATTCATTGTGCAGTGAAGTCATTAAACAGTGAGTGAATTTGATCCATAACTATACTTTTTTGTATCAGTTTTACAGTAGCTTTCAAAATCGTTCACGTATAATACAAATATAATACACGTGTCAGATTATATTTCTCAAACTAAGTCTTACGAATTTTTTTTAAAAAAAATCTTATTTACTGAATTAGGTAACAATAATAATGCACAATTTATGGTAATAAATCTATTATTGATTTATAAATATCAACCTAGTAAAAGTTTATTTTAGTTTTTGATAACTGATGACAGTTTTATCAGTGATAATGTACGGGGTATAAGGGATTTCGCTCTGTATTGACAGGGATTACAGATGTAGAGGAGGTGGAGCTCTTCCTGAAAGAGGGCATCCTGATGAAAGCCTTTCACCACCCTCATGTGCTCTCACTGCTCGGAATCCTGTTACCTGCTGATGGCCTTCCACTTGTGGTCCTGCCATACATGAAACACGGAGACCTCCGGCACTTTATCCGCTCTAAAGAAAGGGTAGGGCTGGCTAGCTTTTTACATTTTATTGAATTCTTCACCCCAGCTGTAGTTCTGCAATCCATGGGCAGTAAGAATGTAAATTAACCGCAAGCACGGGTAGCTTTAGGTTGAAGCAAGTGTTAAGTCCCTGATACATATTTTAGTCCCTGATACATGATCGCTATCTCTTATTTGAACTCTCACATTCCTGTCTTCAGAGGATCCCTAAATATGCGAATGTGTTTTATAAGTCTCTTCCAGAATTTTCTCCTTTTTTTCACTCTTAAAATGCTATACATTTACATCTGGTTGAGATACAGTTGAGACCAAAAGTTTACAACTCCACACATTTCATGTTACCATACTTTTCTTTTGGCAAGTCAATTAGGGCATCTACTTTGTTACCATCAGAAGTTATTTTAAAACAATACATTAAAGACAGATTTATTTCAGCTTTAATTCACTGTATCATAATTGCAGTGGGTCAAAAGTTTACCAAGGGTACACCAAGTTGACTGTCTCTTTAAACAGTCTGGAAGATTCCAGCAATTAATGTAATGACTTTTAGAAACTTCTGATCTTCTGGCCAACTGTCATAATTAGAGATTAATTGGGAGCAAACTTGTGGCTGTTAAAGGGCCTACCTTAAGAGCTAGTGCCTTTTGGCGCTTGATACCATGGGAGACTCCAAGCAACTCAGCCAAAACCTCCAAAAATTGTGGACGTTCCACAAGTTCTTTTCCTCATTTGGAGCAATTTTCAAACAACGGAAGGTATCATTAGGACCTTCAAAAGAAATTGTTTGCAAGTACAAAAATCTTGGGACCAGACAGATACTGTATTGTGCAGGAAGGAGGTTATGATTAACTCCCAGGGATGAGCAGTAGGTTCAACTGAACAGCAAAGGAACTGGTGAAGAATTTGGAAAAAAAAGCCAGACTGAAGTTTGCAGGTGATCATCAGCCTTTTGGAGGACTGTTTTCTGGTGAGATGAAAAAAACTGACCAGTTTGGCAATAGTGATCAACACCATCTATGGTGGAAAAAGACTGAGGCTTTTAATCTGAAGAACACCATCCCAACTGTGAAGCATGGGTTGGCAGCATCATGTTGTGGGGGTGTTTTGCTGGAAAAGGGAGACGTCATCATGAGGAAGGAGGATTTTATAGAAGTACTGAAGCAACACCTCAAGAAAACCTCAGGCCATGGACAATCCTAAGCATACCTCCAAAGTTGTAACATAATGTTTTACAACAACAAGGTGGAAGTATTAGAGGGGTCTTCACAAAGCCCTGACCTTTAACCCATAAAACCCATAAAACATGTATGAAAAAGCATGTCTGAGCAAGGAGGCTCACAAACCTGACTGAGTTACACCAGTTCTGTCAGGAGGAATGAGCAAAAATTCCAGCAAAGAATTGTAAGAAGCTTGTGGAAGCCTACCCCAAGCATTTGATTCAAGTTCAAGCAATTAAAAGACAGTGGTACCAAACACTAACAAAGTGTATGTAAACTTCTGACCCACTGAAAATATGATATAGTTAATAAAAGCTGAAATAAATCTATCTCTTAGCTATTATTTTCAAATTACCTCAAATGTAAATACAGTAGACACCCTTGACTTAACACAAGAAACATTGGGCCTCAACTGTACATAGAAATACATGAAAGAAAGACATGAAAGAAAGATGAAAAAGAGAGAGACATTTAGGTTCAGGAAAGCCTGTGTGTAGTAGAAAATATCACAGTTTTACCATGGTTTTCCAGGTTGTCACGTTATATACAGTATGTACAGGTGTGTTGTTATAAAACCAAAGAGGTGACCTGAGTTATATGGACACTCACTGCTATGTAGTAAAAAGGACATGAGGCTTAAAATGACAGTGTAACATATTGCTTAACTGTAAATATATTCACATAATTTTAATATGCTTTGTTTTTAGAATCCCACAGTGAAGGACCTGATTGGCTTTGGGCTTCAGGTTGCTAAGGGAATGGAATATTTAGCACAGAAGAAGTTTGTGCACAGAGACCTGGCAGCACGCAACTGCATGTAAGTGGCTATTTTTTATTTGTTTGTTAAGGAGTAACTGGTCTGTATGAGGTGCTGTTCAGGCTGCTGTTGAAACCTTCAAAAAAACAAACAAACAAAAAAATATCGGTGACTTAAGTGCAAAGGTTACATTAATATTTATATGGGGAAAGTTGCATGTATCCGGAGTTTGGTTATGCAAATTCTAATATTTATGCACAATATTTTTGTGTGTATAGTGTCAATAGCATCTAGAACATCATCTTTAAACACAAGCACTTGCCTTTAAGCCAGAATAAATCAGAGATTGAAAATTTAAGGGACTTAAGAAGGATATAGCTTTTTTTAATGTCTTTCAAATGTAATACGATGTAACATAAAATTGGAGACAATTTAAAAATGAAAAATAAAATAGATTAATATATATGAATGATAGGATAGCAAGCATTAAAATAATCATCTAAGATGAGTCTCGTTTTCATGAGCGCACAGTGTGGTTTTGAGTTCATGTCAAGAGGTTTCATTCGTGTCATGTGCTTGTGTCTGACCGTTTGATTCTAGTCTTGTCTCCGCCCCTGTCCTGTCGTTGGTGTATTTCCCAATTGTACTGACCTCTGTTCTCTGTTCATTCCTTCATTAGTTTGATTATTTATAGCCTGTTGTCTTTGTCTAGTTGCCTTATTAAGCAAGTGCCTTTTTTTTTTTTTTTCCAAGTTCTGTGTTTCCTGGTATTGACCCTCGCCCAGTATTCTTGGTTTTTGATAATGGATTATCTTTGTATGTTTTTACCTGCCTGTTTTCTGACCGCTGCAATGGACTTTGATGATGGCTCATGGATTGCCTGTAATAAATCATACACTGGGTATAGCGCTTGTGACCTTCCTCTCACTATCGCATGTTACGCTAGTCAGTTGCCAATGTATTGCTGCATGAATAGTCCTAATTGTAATTATCACATTAATCACTGCAAATTTGGTTTAATTTAACAATATGGCTTCCGCCCTCATTATGTGAAATCCTCTAGAGACGTGATCTAGTACATATTATTTTGTTTTATTAATGTTTGGATAATGTGCTCCACTGAAGATACTAAATCAAGGTCACAAAATTACACCTTTGCCTAATTTACTATTTTGATTTGTCAAAATAATAAACTAATGACAATGTTTCTGTGAATTCCTGCTTTCCTGTAAAGAAAATGTGAAGATGTGAAAGTTTGAAACGTTTGAACGTTTGAAAGATCAGCTGACTGAGCATTCAGCTGCTATGCTTACAGCTCACTTTAATTTAAATCATAACTTGCATAAAATACTCAGTCCTTGAAATAAGTAATGTCTCTGGTTAAGATGTCTCTGGTCCTGATAGTACGAATTAAATAATAGTGTCATATTTGTATATTTTATATTCGGCCCCCCAAATGACCCAAAAATTCTGTAGATTTTTGAGTGTATTTACAATTGCCAAAAAATTTATTTCAGCATGACATATAGTGGTTACATCACAATGTCAGACAATGGCACCAGACTTAATACAGCTCTTTGCTTGAGCTGATTTCTTAAAAGAAAAAAAAAAGAAAAGTCCAAGGTTAGAAACAAATCTGTTTTTTTTTTTGTTTTTTTTTTTTAAGCAAACTCCATCTTGCATGCGAAAATCTCCTGTAACTTCTGAATAGCACTTAGGTCTGTATTTACAGCTGAGTTCTGAATATTGATGTGCACAATTTCTGTGTTAAATTCTCAGCACGGTCTACTCTGGCTATGACTCTTTATTTTTATTTTTACACTGATTTCCCTTTGTATGACTTCTTTAAAAAAAAAAAAAAAAAAAAAAAAAAAAAAAAAAAAAAAAAACGTATTTATCCCTATTCGGATTGGATTAGTTTATCAGGGGGATGTCTGTAATAAATTTTTTTATATGTCTCCTCAGTGATACAACTCTCGTGTCTGGACAGCAATAAAATTAGCACAGGAGGAATAAGTTTCTAGTGGGTATTTTCTACAGACCCGAACGTTTGCATCATGTGGTCACATGATAACACTCCACAATTAAATAATTTACAGTATTTATTTATCCACATTTAACCCTTGATATTTAAAGAATTGGAAATTATACAACTAGTAATTATTTATGGAAAACAAAAAGTTGATGATATTGTGCATATGCAAATATAAGGTAATGCTTTATATCTTTTGCTGCCATAATACTGGCTCATTTAATCCTTTTATACTTTAAATGCTTTCCCAGGTAGAGTGTGTAGTCGAGGCATTACCAACAAGACAAGGTATATGGTTGAGTGCCTCTTCTAAAGCATCCTTTTTTTTTTTTTTTTTTCGCAATCTGGGAAGTGTTTGGGGAACGGTCACTCATATGCACACTACATCTGCATAGAAAGTCATTATCAGATCAACAGTGAGTTTGGCATAAAACAGTAGGAAAATCAGTCAGTCATTTTCGCAGAAAAGGACGAAGAAAAACACTGACATGGCCATCCTGGACTGAAATAAAATCACAGAGTAGCACCTACAAAATAGATATATTATATACATATAATATGATACTAAACAGACACAAAGTACTGCAGAGCTGCATATCTTAAGTCTCACAAAATTGTTGTTCCAGGTTGGATGAGACCTTTACAGTCAAGGTGGCTGACTTTGGCATGGCACGGGATATCTTCGATAAAGAGTATTACAGCATCCAAGACCACAAAAGAGCCAAATTACCTATCAAATGGATGGCCATTGAGAGTTTACAGACTCAAAAATTTACCACCAAATCTGATGTAGTAAGTAATTGTAATGGTTTTTTTAAATAATTGTGAGCAATGGACTGGTGCTTTGCTTTTGTGCATATGTTCACTGTATAGTAATCATCTTACTATTCGTGAACAACATTATCTTATTTCATAAATCTGACTCCTTGTCTCTGGTGTGTTCTCTAGTGGTCATTTGGTGTGTTAATGTGGGAGATGCTGACCAGAGGAGCAAGTCCATATCCCGATGTCGACCCATATGATATGACACCATATCTATTACAGGGACGGCGACTGCCACAGCCTCAGTACTGCCTCGACTCCCTGTAAGAGAACATGGAAATCTGCTATTATTATTAATAATAATTTAACTGTTGAATGCCGTTCATATGGGCTATCTTATTATCTTCTTGGGTCCAAATGTTTGCATGGACTGCCATTTATCACGATTTATAGAAAACTGCTGAATTCAGTCATTAATTATTATTCTTACACTAATAAATAAAACTTTTATTTAGCTGTCAGAAGTTTATAGTTCAATTTAGGGCAGGATTAGAGGTCAGTTTGTGCTTCTTAGACTACGTAAATCATCAGAACATCAGCACTCATTGCTGTGTATCTCTGCATAACATCCTTTCATTATGTTTACAAAAAGTGTGTTTTACTGGCTCTGTGTAAAGAGTTATTTTTTGGATCCCTGCAGGTGGTGTATCCTGTTGCAGTGCTGGAACCCCGAGCCTGATTTCAGGCCAGCCTTCTCCATGCTGGTGAAGAATTTGCAGGAGATTCACTCTATGCTGGAAGGAGAACACTATGTTAACCTGCAGGTGACTTATGTGAACCTGGAACAAGGACGTCCGTACCCCTCTATTGCTTGGGCCTCTCCATCACTACCTGAGAGCCACAGCACTGAAACACTGGAGCGGTTGGAGAACAGTGGAGAAACCTAACGTTCAGCCAACATCACTGAGAGGTTAATTTTAAGACACATGGAATGTATGAAACAAAATTTCGTTGGACAGAGTTTGGGGCACTAAAGCATCCAGCAGTGTGACAGTTTACAGTATGGAGTTATTATTGTGCCAAAAGTGTTAAATAATATCCAGATTAATCCATCATGTTGGGTGAAATGCCACGGTCCCTTGAGTGGGTATGGCTAAGGTTCAGAGGACTTGTCACTCCAAATTCTAACTGACCATTAGACATTTTTTGGTGCCTTGCTCATAGACAAACACAGCTGTGCAAAATATGCCAAAGGTTAGAGGCAAAGGATGAATTTCAGAAGTAAAGGAAGGATTCAGGAAAAAAAAATACTGACCAAAAAAGAAAATTAGAGAAACAATAGTTAAGGGAGCTAACAATTTTCTTTTTCTTTTGAAAGTTAGAATTCTTATTAGTTGAATTTTCAAGATTTGTATGTTAATGATTTTGATAATATTTAATTTGTTCTTGTGTAATTTTTGACTGCTACTTCCAAACAACTTACACTTTTGTAAGAAGATTAACTCCACCTTACAGTTTACAGTAACATCAGGTGTGCGAGCCGTCACACTGACTATGAAACTGGAATATGGTACCACCTTTGTTCTCAGGTTTGCTCTAGTCATTCTGGACTAGATGTTTACTCTATTCAGAAGACATATGTAATCTTGTTTTGCACTGAACAGTAGTTAATTTGTTTTATATTGTTACTTGTTTTCTGACTGAACAAATGCCTTGCATATCTCTCTTCATGCTTTTCTTTATCACACATGCAAAAAAACGTGTTAAACGAGATTTCATGTTTATCGAATGTAGAAGCATAGAGCAATTACAGCATACTGAAATAGGCAGTGATTACATAATCCTGACGTTTACTCATAATATGATGAGACTACTATTCTGTCCTATTTAGACAATGACACTATCTGTGTGTCTTTTGCCTTCAATTTTCACTTGGGCCAGTTCTCATTATCTGATGTTGTGGGGGACAAATCAATTACATGTGGTTCCACCATATGAAAACATGAGCAAATTCAAATAAGCTTGGCAAATTATGTATGGTTATTTGAGGTTATTCCTAACCTTGGATTCCTTGAAAAAAGTACAGTTGAGGCCAAACATTTACATACACCTAAGCTAAAAATTCACAACTCCACATTTTTAGGAGTTAACTGGGTGAGCGTCTATGGCTGAAAAGGGCCTACCTTTTCAGTGCATTTTTGCCCTAGATGACATGGGAAAATCCGAGCAATTCAGCCAGAACCTCAGAAAAAAATGTGGACTTTCACAAGTCTGTGTCCTCCTACAACTGAAGCATGAGCATCTGAACAAACGATTATATGCAAATATAAAAATCTTGGGACCACACACAGACACTGCATCATTCAGGAAGGAGGTACAAAGGAACTCCCATGGACGAATGAACTTCCGAATGGTTCAACTAAACCCCAAGACAACAACAAATGAACTGGTGAAGGAATTGGAGGCACCAAGTACCAAATATGTACACCTGCCACCAAAAACTGGCATGCAAGGAAGAAACCCCTACTCCAAGACATTAAAAAGTCAGACTGAAGTTTGCAGGTGATCACCAGGACAAAAATTGAACTGTTTGGTCATAGTGATCAGCAGTATGTATGGAGGAAAAAGGCTGAGGCTTTTAATCTGAAGAACACCATCCCAGCTGTGAAGCGTGGTGTGGGGGTGTTTTGTTGGAAAAGGGCCTGGTGCACTTCAGAAAATAGATGGCAACACGATGAAGGAGAATTGTCTAGACATCCTGAAGCAAAACCTCAATATCAGCCAGAAAGTTAAAACAACTGAGTCTTCCAGCAGGACAATGGCTTAAAGACAACAAAGTATTGGAGTGGCCATCACAAAGCCCTGACCTGAATCCCATAGAAAATTTGTGGACAGGCCCACAAACCTGACTGAGTTATACCAGTTCTATACTAATCGACTTAGCACAGGAAATGCATAGTGAAGAAAAAAAATAAAATTTAGCCTAGGTGTATGTAAACGTTTGGCTTCAGCTGTAGGTATCTCAAAAACAAAAGCAAATTTACACAGTCCCCTCTGAACATACTGGAACAGCAAGGCCAATTCTTTTGTTTTTGCTATACACTAAAGACCTTTGGGTTTGATATCAAAAGATGATTGTGAGATGATATATCAGAATTTCAGCTTTCATTTCCTGATATTTACATCTAGATGTGTTA
Source organism: Pangasianodon hypophthalmus (assembly GCF_027358585.1). Lineage (NCBI taxonomy): Eukaryota > Metazoa > Chordata > Actinopteri > Siluriformes > Pangasiidae > Pangasianodon > Pangasianodon hypophthalmus. The sequence goes on from NC_069711.1 coordinate 8,549,137, forward strand.
AACAACTTAGAATATGGCAGACCACCCAATTTTTAGTTGATCAAAAGTATTGGATCAGATAGTCTTAAAGTAAATAACTATTAATGTTTGGTTTTATATATACATATCCCTTGCTTTCAATAACTGCATAAAGTCAGCAACCAAACTGTTGTGTTCTTCTTTTGTGATGGTTTTCCAGGCTTGTACTGCAGCTTCTTTCAGTTGTTGTTTGTTTTGGGGAGTATCTCCCTTCAGTCTCCTTTTATAAACTTGTTCGCTCGTGTTCTTATCTAGATCGAAAAAAAAAATCAGGTAAAAAAGAACAAAAAAGAAAACATCAGGAAATGAAAGCTGAAATTCTGATCTATAATTCTGTCTCATATTCATCTTTTGAACTTAAACCCAAATGTAGCAAAAACAACAGAATTGCCCTTGCCGTTCCAATACTTTCGAAGGAAACTGTATATGGTCATGTCTGTTCAATCAAAGGCATATAGTTTTGCCGGTCAAAGTATAATATAAGCCTGTATTGCTGCTATGTGATTGTTTTTTTAAAACCAGTTCTCGATTTCCATGCATCACAAATGTTTGTGCTTTCCTTACTGCAGTGCTCCTGACTCTTCGTTATTATCTGATGGGTTTAGTGTGATATAGCAGAGAAAATACAAAAATGTGTCTTTTATTGGACAGGTAGACGCAACATGGTAGGATACACTGGGCCTAATTACTATAAAAGCTATAAATGCTCAAAGAGTATAACTGGAGACATTTTACAAGTTCAAAATGGTGTAAATGGAATGAGGAGTTATTTTGCATTATCTGATGTTCATTTGTATAATATCAGGAATAATAATAAACAGAAAATATTACTTCTTTTATCAGACCCTGAAGTAATCTATATTGAGGAATTCCGTTTGTGCTCGTCTTTATTCTATGCACCAACAGAGGTCAGTAAAGACTAAACAGTGTGAGTGTTGAGTGTGTTATATTATCTCTACATGTACCTAGTATACCAAACAAGGCCTTAGAACCATTGTAGTTAAGTAATGCTAATATTTTTTAATTATTCATTTTTAGATTTTCTTTTATCAGAACTGGATTTATTTATGTCAGTGAGTTTGTGTTTAACATGCATCATTTCAAGACTAAATCTACTAAGTATTGGTACTTTTGACATACTTCACTTGACATAAAATAAAAGAAAGCACAGTGAGTTCTGATGTTTTAAAGCACTAGTGCACTAGTGAGCTCTGACGTATGAAAGCACTGCCCAGTGGAGTGGAGTGCAGTGTGTAGGTTTAAAAAAATAGTGAAATCTTTGAAAATCCAGTGCACGTATACAATGTGATCACTTGATTTAAAATGTCCATGATAATATTTTGTGGGCATAAAATTGTAGTGCATCATACTGACTATAGAGGCATGCTTATTATTATTATTATTATTATTATTATTATTATTACATTTTTTATTTTTGTCATAACTTGGACATCTGAATGGGGAGAGCATTCTGCTGTAGACTATTCGCTACATTTCCTGTCAACTGTAGCGAATAGCATTTGCCAGAAATTGCTTTGTGGTTGTACTGTGTATTTTGGTGAACTTTTGAGAAAGACTCAAAATGACGCAGGTGAGGATTACTGCTGACAGCAGGTCTCCAGGGTAAGCTTTTGCTTAATTCATAGTTAATGGCTTTATTACATGGCCTACTCTGCTGATGCTGGTGAACTGCAGAACTGGAAATTTAGTTCATTTCGTGTTTTATAACATTTTGTGGTTATATTTTTGGATAAAGTGCTATATTGTAAAATAACTGTACAGAAATTAACATTGGAGTAACCATTAAAATGCTGATGATCAACCTATGGACTGTTAAAATAAAGTAGGCACAGTGTCATCTTTGCGTTGAGCTGAAAAACAGCTACAAATCTGAGAATCACTGCTCCACATATGCTGCCTATGGCTTGCTCATTAGAGACCTAAATCTACATTCTGATTTTTGTTATGCTACATTTTTTTGACAATGTCTATTTTAAAAAGTGCTATACAAATATAAAATTAAATTGAATTTGAAATCCAGTCCATGCGACAGCACAACAATATAGTAGAGCAATCCCTGCAGGCAGCTGGTTAATAAACTCAGGCAGTTTGCTAAAGCTAACATTAGCACAGCTCTAACTTTTCGTAGCTCTAGACATTATTAGCTTATTTTTCTCCATATTCCCATGGTAGCACAGAGGGTAGCATTGCCACCTCACAGCTCCAGGATGCTGGGTTAAATTCTGACTTTTTGTGTAGATATTTGTTCAACATTTTTCATAGGTTTGATTATTTTGCAAATTTGACTTTTCATTTTTTTTATTATGGCCCAAATATTTTTTATTACGTTTGCAACCCTGACCAAGATAAAGTGGTAAATGAAGATGAATAGATGAATGAATATGCAGGCATCGATAGCATGAATTGATGGATGCCACAGCTTATCTGAGTCCTGTTGGGGACCATCTGCATCCCATTATGGCCACAATTTACCCATCTTATAATGGCTACTTCCAGCATGATAATGCACCATGTCACTAAGCAAAAGTCGTTTCAAACTGGTTTCATGAACATGACAATGTTCAATGTTTTTCATTGACCTCCCCAGACACCAGATGTAAATCTAATAGAGCATCTTTGGGATGTGGTTGAATGAGAGATTCACAATATGAATGTACAGCTAACAAATCTGTAACAATTTTGCAATGTAAACATGTCAACAAGGATCTGAATCTTAAAGAAATATTTCCAACACCTTGTGGATTCCATACCAAGAAGAATTGAATCTATTGAGCAAAGATGGTCGTATGCAGTATTAGTATGATGATCCTTATAAAGTGGCCAGGGAGTGTATATTAATGTTTAATGTTTTATTTGCTTGACATTTTGGCAGAAGAATATGTATAATGAAGATGTCATATCATTAGGAAAGCCTCTTTGACTGATAAATGATCCAAACACTTTACTTACAGTTAAAGTGTGACTTCACTGGGCTGGACATAGAGAAACTAATGAAATCTAAATTCCAGAGAAATAGTTACAAAATATAATGCATCTTAGTTCCAGGTGCACTTAGTGCTCTAAGCACAGAGCTTGGCACTGCAGGTACCTGTCATCTATAGGATACTGTGTTTGTCTTTGCTTTTGGAGCTCGTGTGCGTGCGTGTGTGGGTGTGTTTGGTTGGCTGGGGTGTGTGTATGAAAATAGAATACGAGTGCAAAAATACAAGAGTTGGTAATTGGTCTATCTATTTAAATACCATGAGTAGAATCTGCCATGAATCTGCATTCATTTACTTGTATGATATTCATATTCAAACTATTAAACTATACAAGCTTGAATATAGTTCACAAACATAGAAGCATTTTTCATATTGGACACAGCTGACAAATGTAGATTGGGCTGTTTTCCCAGTAGTAAATGTCTCTACACCCAGTTAGCTTGTATTACATCCAGTGCAGTAATATATAAATATGACATTATTTGCTGTAATAATTAAGTGATGTGTGTTCAATTTGTCTTAACATGCCACAATATTTTAGTGACTATTATTCCAGTTAACACTGCACACAGTGTACATCTCTGATGTACAGTATGAGTGCTTACAGTAGATTGTAAAACAGCAATGGAGTGTCTTATAGTTCTACTTTGTTTCTGAAATGCATTTGGCACCAGACATAAGGGCTCGTGCAAGGTTAGCTGCAAACACTCTGTGATAGAGAGGGCATGACACACAAGCGTCACATAGCAGAAACATGCAGCTTTCATTTCTGTACAAATGTCAACTGACCGTTAGTGTATTATTATGAAGAAGGAAACATTTATTGTCAAATCTGATTGGTCGGAAGGTATTGATTAATTTTATGTGACAGCTCAGGTAGTAGTGCAAATTAGTTGTTTACATTAATATGTTTGTTCTAATATGTTTTTGTTACTACAGTACATATACTGTTATTTCACAAAGGAAATGTATATGATGTTTTCTGTGAAGAGATGTTCATTTAACATTTAGGGAAGAAGCCTTGCGTGTTTCTCTCCCATTTTTTTCTCCAGTTTGGTGTTGCCAATTCCCACCCACTAGCTAGCTCTGCCCCTATCACATAGCATCTACTAACCAGGAAGGATGGGGCAAACACTCCAGGGCACATGATATTTTTTTGAACTACTGTTCATGCTGTGTCATAGAGTAGTGTGACACACTCGAAGGAAAGTAATATTTGTCCTCATCTGCATTTATGCACAATTGCCTAGTGTCACTGTGATTGACAGGAGAGAGAGAGTATGCCACCCTGTAACAGCTCAAGGCTGCGGCGTGCTGAACACAGACACATGAGAGACCACGTTAGTGCAAACAATGGTGATTTACTGGAGTGCAGTGAGATGGGTGCAGTCAGATTTAGTGAGCGGTGTCCTGGGTGAATGTGCAGGGGAGGAGAGTCGCTGTTGGCCTGGCATAGGGGCGCAGGCTGTCAGCAGTGTGCCTCAGCAAGATGAGTCCTTGGGGTTTCTCTGTGGAGCCAGGGGAGTGAGCTCTCAGCGCAGCGCAGGTAGTGAGCGTAGTCTTCGGCGTAGTCTTCTTTTTCTGCATGAGAGAGAGAAACGGGTCAGCATTTGCAGGAAGACCGAACTGGCTCACTTTGCTCTGTCTGCCGTACCCTTTTACCCTCCTGTCTCTCCTCATTCTCCTCAAGGGTGAGGAGCCACCACCACTATTATTGGCTGACAGCCATGTTCTGTTTAGCTGCCCTGCCTCATAGCCATGTGCTCGCCCGGCGTCTAAAACACTGGTGCTGTAGTGGCGCTGTTCTTTTTCTTATCACCCACGCGGCAGTTGAACATCTGGGATACCACAGCACCCAGCTCGGCCTCAGTGGCATTGATGTGGGCCAATAGCTGATTAAAGTCTGGGTTCCAGAGCACCAGAGCATCAGCTGGTGAGCACGCTCTTCAGGGCTTGGAATGCCTGTTCTGTCTCCTTGGTCCAGTGCACTCAGTCTGGGGAACGCTAGAGAGGAGAAGTTAGGGACAAATCTCTGATAGTAACCCAACAAACCCAAGAAGGCATGTACCTGTTTCTTTGTGGTGGGGCAAGGGTACCCTTTTACTGCCTCAATTTTCTTTTCTTGTGGTTTCAACAAACCTCTTGCACTGTGGTACCCGAGGTACTGTGCACCCGAGGTGTCAGCCCCAGATGGCATTTTCATGGATTGGGCATCAACCTGGCCTTCCAGAGTTCCCCCAGGACCTCCCTGAGGTGGTGTAGATGGTCCGAGCATGTGGTGGAGTGGATTAAGACATCGTCCAAGTATGCAGCCATGAACTGCCAGTGTGGGTATAGGATGATGTCTATCAGCCATTGAAACATTGCGGGGGCTCCGTGGAGCTCGAAAGGGAGAACCCGGTTCTGCCAGTGGCCAGTGGGGGTACTAAAATCTGTTTTTGGCTTGGCATCTGGAGCCAGGGCCACCTGCAAGTATCCAGTTAGGTCCAGAGTGGAAATGAAACAGGCTCTCCCCAGTCATTCCACTAGGTTGTCTACCTGAAGGAGGGGGTAGTTATCAAAGTCCGAGACCTGGTTCAGCTTCTGGAAGTCATTACACAGTCTCAGGCTTCTGTTGGGCTTCAGAACCACCATGATGGAGCTGGGCCAAGGGCTGGCAGACTCTTTAATGATGCCCTCTTGCAGCATCCAGCTAACCTCCTCAATAGCATGATGGCAGGCTTCAGGGACACGGTAGGGCCGCTGTCATACCACGATTCTAGGTGGGGTCATAATCTCTTGCTAGACCAACTGCTTCTGCCTTGGGACCATGGAGATGTCATCAGCGAACTGGTCCACTGCCAGCAGGCCAGGAATTTCCAGTTCATGCTTGGGAGAGGGGGTTTGAACGTGATGAAGCCCATGGATGCCTGGGGTGTTTCTAGAGCTGCAAACAGGACATAGGGCAGGAGAAGGTCCCAGTTCCTTCCTTTTTCATCTACCACCCACTACAGCATCCTCTTGAGGGTCTGGTTCGACCTTTCCACCAGGCTGTATGTCTGTGGGTGGAAGATGGAAATCCTCAGATGTTTCACCTGCAACAGCCGGCACAGATCGGACATCAGTTTAGATCAAAGTAGATACTGTAGTATAGATACAAGTACCTTGGTCCATTAGAAGGTCCTTTGGGATCCCCACATGGCTGAAGAGGAGCATGAGTTCCCTGGCGATATTCTGGGACATAGCTTTCTGGAGGGGGACCACCACGGGGTTCTGGATGGTGTAGTCTATGACAATGAGGATGTACCCATGTCCCCGGGTGGATTTTAGGAGCAGCCCTACGAGGTCCATGCCCACCCTCTTGAAGGGGATGCTGATGATAAGGAGTGGGATAGAAGTTCCATGCCTCTGCATCCAAGCCTGGCCAGAAGAAATGGTCCTTTAGCTTTCTGAGGGTGTTGCAGACCCCAGATGACTGCCGAGGGGATGTGAGTGGGTCACGTGCATTAGCAATGTGGTCTTCTGATGGGGACCACTAGGAGGTCACAGGCTTGGCCCCATCGCTCTGTGTGGTAGTATAAGAGCCCCCCTTGGGTCTTTGGTTTACCCCCTCTATCTATAGTACCTGACCCCAGCAGTGTTTCAGTCAATCATCTTCTTTTTGCTCGTGCCTGAAGTTGCCCTCACGAGAAACCTGGTGAAACACAGAAGAGATAGGGTTAGCGTGACTGTGTGTCTCACCTTCTTCTTCATCGTTGTTTTCTTCTTTGGCCAGGTAGGCCGGCTGGACCCGGGCCTGGTGCTGCCGTGGTCATGTCTGACTTTTTCTGGTCCCAGCTGCCTTTGTGAGGGGAACTTTTGCCAATTTCTCCCCTGGAACAGGGGCACCGGAAACTCAGGTACCACACCCACCAGCAGCGGCCACTCACTGGAGACCTTGGCGGGGGGGACCTCCCTGACATCTCCGTGCATGCATGAGACCAAGAGGCTCCTTGGTAGCTTGGTAGCTCAGGACAGGACTGCTGGTCATGCGAAGGTGACTGTGCTACCAGAGTCTAGGGGGGCTGTGGTAGGTGTGCCTTCTACTTTCACGGTGAGGGTGGGTGCCCATGGTGGGGAGGAGGTGTGAATGATGCAGCCGGCTAGCCAGGGTTTGTTGGCTCAGTGGGGGAGCGGCAGGTCCGGCTCAGTTGGCATGGGCTCTTTGGGTGGGGAGGCGTAGGCGGCTGCAGCTCTCCTCTCCCCATTGTTACTTGGGTCAGGGCACCAGGGAGCATTATCTCTGTGAGGACCAGGGATGAAGTCTCTTCTTTCTCCCCTGCCACACTCCAAGCTCTCTATCATCTCTCTGGGGTGCCGGGGGCTCTCATGCTGATAGCCTTGCATTCTTCTGGAGGCAGAACCATCAGGAATTTGTCCATTGCCACCCTCTTGACGATCTCAGTTGCAGGGTGTCTCTTGGGTTATAGCCACCTCTTGATGGTGCAGAGCAGAGAGTTGATTTGGGTCCGAGTGGTGGCTCCAGGCTTGTAGGTCCATTTGTGGAACCCTGTCACCACATTGATGGAGGACAGTCTACAACTTGCCAGAATTGCCCCTTTTAGGATTTCGTAGTCGGCTGCTTCCCCTGGTGAGAGGCATAGTAGGCTAACTGGGCCTCCCCAGAGTGGAGTGGAGCAAGGATTTCCGGCCCAGTCCCCCTCAGGCCAGCACTCTTGGAGGGCGACTAACTCGAATGTATGCAGATAGGCTTCAGCATCCTCTTTGGTGGTCATCTTGGTGAGGAGTCACTGGACATCTCGGCAGGGGTCAGGGAGAGGAATAGTGGCAACAATGTTAAGTTTATGTAGAGCCAGCAGCTCCTCAGTGGCGGTGCGAAGTCCTACAGCGAGCTCCTGTGTCACCACCTGTCGCTGGAGGCTGGTCTCTAGAAAGTGCTTCAACACAGGGTCCATGGTGTGGGTGGGGGTTGGGTCTGTGCTAATGCCTGCATTCTCCACCACTGTAGCAACTCGAGACTGTGTCTTCAAGACAGAGCATATCTTTTTCTTTATTTAAGAAAATGCAGTTACTGGCAAATTGCTGTGATATAAGAGGAAGAAAGGAAGAAAACACTTCTGGTCATGCTGTTAAAGAAAAACAATCAACTTTAGGGTTGTGTGATTATATAACAGTGCATTCTATTATGTTTTATTCCTTACATTTACAAGTTTAGTGGTTTTTTCTTTGCATATCCTAGCTTCTTAGTAAACTGGGGTGAGATCGCAGGGTCAGCCATGATACAGCACCCATAGCTTTCTTAATGGTCCAACAGTAGCAGCTTGCTGGTGCTGGAACTCACGACCTTCTGATCAGTAGCCCAGAGCTTTTAACCACTGAGCTCAGTACCCCAAATCAAAATGTTCTTACCACTGTACATATTTATTTGTGTGTGTAAATTGCTTGCATTATATGTAATGTGTTTTTTTTCTCTTGCTGGTGTGCTGCAGTTTAAACGTGGCTATTTTTATTTGGAATTGTACTATTGGCCTGGAGGTGACTGATCGACTGGGCGAACAGCCAGTGGGAATGTGGGGGGTGAGCAGTTTCTGTCTCATGTGACTGCGGCCACGGCCTTCAGATTCACTCGGAAATGAAAAAGAAGACTAGTATCTGCTTGTTTAATGTTTTATTCCTGTCTGTCCAGTGAACTATAATTTCACATGATACCTGTCATGGAACCCATAACGCAAGTGCTGGCGTGGAGAATAAGCATTACAGTCCAAATTATTGTGTCTTCTGCTACTACTTACAGGGGTCCTTTAAGAAGCAGAGGGAAAAAGAGTGAAAATATCTTTCTTACTGACACATCTACACACCCCATCACCAGATGTCTCAGTCTCAGGAGTTCAGCACTCATTCTAAGTTAATGACTACTTTTATACCTGCTACTCCTTTTCTATATAAACAGCATTTTTCAAAGTGTTTGCTGCAAAGTTTTGCCAGGTCATTAGTTAGGCTGGGCTAATGATTCTTAGGTCACTGCTCTATTTAGTCTTGACCTTGTGTTCTTGACCTTGTATTATTTTTCTAATAACTGACTTTGAATTACCCTCTGTATCTGTTTGCCTCTGCTTTCTGGATTGAACTTGGACAGTTTTACAGCCTCGAATCACAGAAATGTGATTCAGTTTTCAGCTGTTGTAGATTTTGTTAACCTTTAAGCTCTGCACATGGATCTGCTTAACTCCACTGCATCCTCATGCATACACTTGAGTTACCTCCACCTTTTCTTTTCAGATTCCATTCGTTTAGCCTTGAGCTGGTGTACGATTAGTGAATAGCAGCTGGAGTAGAACTGTTTTTTTTTTTTTTTTTTTTTTTTTTTTTAACCTCCTCCACATCTTTTCAATATTATCACACAATGGTGAGGGTGATTATTAAAAAAAACTCTCAAAGGTCACAGGGAGGCAAGGCTGGTATTGACATATTCTCAGGAGTTGAATGTGTCTGTATATGTGAGTTAATTGAAAAATGCTTGCTGCACCTTGAAAAGGAGCTTTTGAAAGATTCAAGGCCATGCAAGCCAATGTGGGCACTCTGGAGTATAGAGAATATCTACAGTGAGGAGAACAGTTCTAAGCCAGAGCTTATCTTATCTTGCCTGCCAAATGCTTCATAGATTTTTCTATATTTCTTATGAAGGTACCCTGTTTCACAGCACATGTGTGTATGTTAGAGAACAAGTAAGTAAACCTTAGCACACAACTTATTTGTTCATGTGTTTTTGTTCTTTTGAGGCACTTGTGCTGCAATATCCTCTAACACAACTTATTTATCTAATCAGCAAAATGTAGGCCTAAGTGTCTGAGTGTCTACTGGAAATATTAGGAAAAAATAGTAACACTACAAGGGACTCACAGGAATGATGCTGAAAAATACTTGCCTAAATATGCTGACATTATTAGAAAATGTTTAGCTCTAACCTGAATTGAATCTTAATGGCAAATGATTTTAGGGATAACTGACCTTGTAGAAATTATTTTTCAAAGAATCTTCATGGCTTGATTACATTAAGATGCATATGTGACAGGGCATCTGGTTGAGACTAGAGATGTGCACTGGAACTGAAAAGGCAAAAAAAGTTTTTATGTTCATGCAGGCGTGAGCAAGCAAGTCAGATGTGAAGATCACAACACTGATCACAACACTGACTACACTGAAAAGGTGCAATGACTGCACTTCCCTTATGAGAAAATAATAGTGCAGAACTATTGCAAGACCTGATATAAGCTAAACAGTATACTGCTAAAACATGTAAAACAGCCTACACAGGGTGCTTTCTAACATTAAATGCAGTATTTGCTTGTTGGATCATGTCTTCATGCAGTCTCTCTACCAAGAGCTGGAGTCACGAGCAAAGAATTGAAACTGCTTCTTTCTGGTGCTTCTGTTGCAGATGAAGTACTGCATCACGATCAGGATTTCAAGCACTGTGTGAGTTGGACTTAACAAGAATGACACCATATAGCCATTGTTATGTCTGGTGACTGCCGATGATATGAACTGGTGACAGGTTGTTCAGGGGAACAAGTTGTGACCAGTTGCCATTTGGTGCCTATTACCTTTCCCTATTAGTGTATCAGTCACTATAACTACATTAAATGAGACTTTATTATCTTGAAACAAATATTTCAAGAAATAATTTGCATGCACCTTCCGTTTCTACTTGGGCAATAATCTTGAGTAAGATTGAATAAGCAATAAACAGTAAACTGTGTTTTCTTTCTTAGGCCTTGAGACTGTTATTTATTTATTTATAACATTGCATTCAGTCTAACACCTTCTCTTCATTCCAAGGGAAAAGTCACCAGGCCACATTTTTCTGTGCTAACCCCCGAATGAAAAGGAATCAAATACAATTTAATCTGACTGGCTGAATTACCTCAAACCTAATCCACAAAACAATAGAGCTGTATACCTCTCTATACTGTCAGACTTAGGACTTGCCTTGGAACTTGCTAGAAGAAAGATTGAAAAAAATAAAATAAAATAAAATAAACCTCACTTGAGACACACAAAAGTTATTTTTGAGGAGAAGCTCAAGTTAAAAAAAAATTGGTTGCATGGAGGGAAGAATATATGCTCCTATTCATAAAGTGAGAAGAAATGTGGGTGTAGAAAAATATTTGGATGTTGCTGTCAACAGTGGAGATGTAATACAATTGATGGTTGGATGGAGGTGCATGTGAATCTCCCTAGAAGTGACAGTTCTCTTATTCATGATTTTTTTGTCAATCACTAGAAGCTATTAAGCTTCCAAAGAAAGAACATACTACTGAATGTGTCTTTTGTTGTGAGACCTCCCTGGTCTGTGATTAGTCTAAATATAAAATGGTTGCTTGTCACTGCACAAAGTGACAGTTTGATTTCCAGGTCTGTTTTTTTTTTTTTTTTTTTTTTTTTTTTTTTTTATGTGGAAGCAATGGCACAAACATGTTTGAGGCAAAAATCTAATTTGCCAACTCCTTCTCCTACTTAAAAATAAAAAAACAGTCAAAAATGGTTCAATACTCGAAAAATATGCACAAAGTACACCTTATACCCAGCATGGCTACTGTTGCAAAATGCACTGTAATATTTAAAAGGAACATCTTGCAATATACTTTAATGAAGCTGTATTAAAAATACTGACTACAAAAGTAGGTCATGGCAATACCAACCTGGCAACAATGCAATGTAATGAAATCTGCTTAGTTCACAGCCCTCTCAAAATTATTCTGCACCATAACAGTACAGAGTGTCCTATGAAGATGTATGCAGTTAAGTAAACATCTGCAGTGTTTTAGGATGTGCTTTTTCATTTAATTCTTTTGTTGTTTGAAGCATACCACCAGCTTTAGCCTCCTGGCAGTCAAGCCTTGGGCATTCAAATTTATTGGATGCAGAAGCAGAGGACTGGTTCCTTATTGTGAACGGGTTTTTGCATACTCTCACACAAGAAACATAAGCATGGAGTTCAACATGTGAGATGACTTTTGTCGACTGATGGAGTCCACCTTCACAAAGGCATTGCTCCTGTCATTCAGGACAGGTGTGTCCCAAGGCTCAGTTCTTGGTCCCCACCTTTTTATCATATCCACACTACCTGTTGGACAAATTAACTGTAGTCATGGTCTCAGCTTACAATGTTATACTGATGACATTCAGTTATATGAAATATATGATATATGAGTTATAAGTTCTATGAATGTACGAGTGCAAATTCAAATACAGTTCGCAACAATAAGTCTCCCATCATTCCAGCAATACAGGTACTGACAGAATGCATTCCTGACCTACATTTTCTGTAGATTAAACACAAAGGTATTGCTGTCTGATGTCTCTATTGATATTCATGGTGTGTCTGTTAAATCTATTCTTCTTGATTTTACACAAATCTCCCTTTGCACTTTTGTAACACTGCCTTCCCCTTTCCTAATTATAAAATACGCTACAACGTTAGATATTGAAATAATCTACTTATATCACACTGGTGCTGTATCTGTTACACTGGTTGCCTATTTCTTACCACATTCAATACAAACTACTTATTATTCATTTCAAAGCCCATCAGGGTCTTGTTGCTGCCTATCTTTCTGAGCTTTTACATCCTTACATGGAATATTGCTCCTTTAGGTACTTTGTCAGCTTTTTCCTAGTCTCTCTGCGACTGTGCATCCACTGTGTCTTTCAAATCTCATTTGAAAACTTTTCCCTAAACACAATATTCTTCATCTTTTTCTGCTCCCTTTAGGCTTTTTTAAGTGACTAACACCTGAGGGCTATGGGAGGGTTTGGAAAAACTTGTTAGTTGGATGTTGTTCCCCACTGATGCTAATAAATGGGTTGCAGGTTTTATTTTGTTTATGCATGGACAATAAAATAATAATAATAATAATAACAACAATAATAATAATTATAATGGATGATACACTATATGGCCAAAAGTTTTTGGTCACCTGACCATCACACCTATATGTGCTTTTCGAAAATTCCATTCCATTTAGTCCCATTTTACTGTTATAATAACCTCCACACTTCTGGGAAGGCTTTCCAGTAGATTATGGAGCCTGGCAGTGGGGATTTTTGCTCATTCAGCCACAAGAGCATTCGTGAGGTCAGGCACTGATAAGGCCTAACGCACAGTCAGCAAATTCTCACTCACCATCCAGCTCACCTCTATCTGCTGTTAGAGAGTTGTGCTGTCTGAGTCACTTAGCTCTCTGTAGCCCTAGACACGTTGTATAGTTTTCCACTACAAATTATGAGCTTTGGTGATTTCTTTAGCCCTGCATGGATCAGACAAAGAGTGCCTGAATGCAGCAGACATTTTGCTGTGTATGAATATGCTTCTATGTATGCTTCCTGATTTGAGTTAGTTTTAGAAACTGACACAGAAGGGTGATGTCGGATATTTTTATGGTATTATACTCATATTTGTATTTCTACTCATTTTTGGTCCACAACTCACTGGCCATCAGTGTCATAACTTACTGGGAGAATCTTCCAGTTTCTGCTTGCAGCTGACTGTAGCCACTGTTGGTGCTTTAAAAAATGTATAATTAACAAGCTTTGACCATTGATTAGAGATTTAAGAGTACTCCTCTGAAATCTCATTCTAATGAGGAAGTGAAGGTGAACACAAAGCTTTGTTTGAGGAAAATAATATAGCATAATAAAAAGATGTTTGCAATATTATTAAGTGTCAAGTATTTTTATCCTGCTGTCACATTTCCTACTTTACTTTATTTCAAAATATTCCAATTTCCACAATCTTGTTTGACAGATTCTTCTTATGCTGTCTCTTATTTATGGAAACTACAGTACGTAGTAGCGACATAGTGAAATGTTGTTGGTTTTTTTTTGTCTCAGGATTTCTTGTTTGAAGTTATATTTCAGACCTCTGTGCAATACAATAGAGATACAGCACCTGGAGAAGAGGGCAGTATTATATTTTTTTAGCTAGAGGTTGTCACACAGAGTTAGTTAATTGTGGATGTACTATTCTCAGAGAAGGGTTGATTTTGTTGATTATTTTGTGCACATAAGTGTATGTCCTTTAATTTGTTAATGCATCTTTCAAAGTATTGGTCACCGTGGGACTTGATTATTTTATCTAACGGCTTATCTAAACTCTTCATTTCTCCCAGGGAGACAAGCAAGGATGAGTCATAGTCATAATCAACCAGTGACTAAGAAACACATTTTTCACAGCTCATATCTTTATTATACATGTCTCGCTATTCTCACGTTCTTGTCTTCTTAGATCCCAACCTATGCCAGAATGAAATTATAATATATATTTTCAAAATAAAATAATTAATATTTCATATTGCAAGCCATTATTAATGACCTGCTCCTAGTTACAGAACAGGCACAGCAATAGGACTCTATAATTCTACAAGAGATTACTGAATGATGTGCCCTGTCTACATCATCATATAATCTACTTCTTTAGATATTTCCTTGTTTAAAGAAAATGAACCCTCTAGGTGAAAGCAGCTCGGAGGTGACTATATGAAGTTATTGTTCTATGAGTAATATGGTTTTGATTCCTGCACGTCTGTCTTAACTGTCTTAATTACGACCTGTGATAACTTTATCTGTATGTTCCCTGATCCTGACCTGAACTGTGCTTATGGAAAAATCCCAAATCCCAAGAAGCTCTGCACATACAATGGATATAAAAAGTCTACACACTCCTGTTAAAATGGCAGGTTTTGTGAAGTAAAAGAATGAAATTATGATAAATCATGCCAGATCTTTTCTCACATTTAATGTACAGTTGCAGAGTATACAAATAAAGTGAAAAACTATTAGAAACTTTTATAGAGAAAAAGAGAAAAATAAAAAAAAGTACAATAACATAGTTGCATAAGTGTGCACATCCCTAAACTAATACTTTGTTGGAGCACCACTCAGTCTGTTTAGGTAAGAGTCTATCAGTGTGGCACATCTTGACTTGGCAATATTTTCCCACTCTTTCTTGCAAAAACATTCTAGACCTATCAAATTATAAGGGCATCTCCTGTGCACAGCTCACTTCAGGTCGCCCCACAGATTTTTATTTGGATTAGCTCTGGCTAGGTCATTCAAAAACTTTGAAGCCATTCCTTTGTTGATTTGGATGTATGCTTTGGGTCGTTACTAGCAGACACGTGAAGGTTTTGCACTAAAATCGACAGGTATTTGTAGCTATTCTTGATTTCCTCCACCTTGAAAAAAGCCCCAGTTCTATCTGAAGAAAAGCAGTGCTAAAGCATGATGCTGCAAGCCCCGTGCTTCACCACGGGCATGGTGTTCTTTTGGTGATGTGCTTGTTTTTTTTCACCAAACATACCTTTTGGAATTATGGAATTATGGAATTGTTACTTTTGGAAGTGGTCTCATCAGATCATAACACATTTTTCCACATAGTTTGGGTTGATTTAGTTGGGCTTGGATGTTTTTTGTGAGAGAAACTCCATAGCCCAGACATGTGAAGAATATGAGAGATTGTTGTCACATGCAGAGAGTTATCTGTACTTGTCAGATATTCCTGCAGCTCCTTTAGGCAACAGCTCCTGTTGCCGTTGGTCTCGTGGCAGCCTCTTTGGTAAGTTTTTGTCTTGTCCTTTTGTAAATTTTGGAGGGATGTTCTTGGTAATGTCAGTGTGGTGCTCCATTTTCTCCACTTGATGATGATGGCCTTCATCATGTTCCATGGTATATTTAATGTTTTGGAAATTTTTTTGTACCACTCTCCTGATCAATTCCTTTCAACAGTGAGACCCTGTATAGGCTTTGTACACTTTTTGAGAACATGGCTTCAACCATGGATGAAACCAAGAAAAGAGGTCAAGAAAATCCTCCAGAAACAGCTGGTCTTTATTTGGGGTTAATCAGAATAATTTCAATGATGACAGCTGTATAATAATTACTTTTGAACACGAGTGTGATTGGTTCGTTCTGAACACAGCCGCATCCTCAGTTATAAAAGGATGTGCACACTTATGCAACAAGGTTATTGTAACTTTATTTTCCCCTGTTCTTCCCTAAAATGTTTCTGGTTGTTTTTCACTTAATTTGTATATGTTGTAATTTCACATTGAGGGTGGAAAAGTTCTGACATGATTTATCTTGGTTTAATTTTTTTCATTACAAAAATTTTGCCATTTTAACAGGGGTGTGTAGATATTTTATATCCATTGTACATTTTAAGGCCACACAATAAAAATGTTAATGAAACATTAATGAACCCTTGAAAGGTTTATCTTTTATTTTTAACTTATTTTTAAAGGGTCTTCAATCTTATCCACAGGGGGTCAGTGTGGCTGCAGATTTAATTTCAGCCAATCAGGAGCAGACAGTAACCCTTGGTTTTGGTCTTCAAATGACTAATTTTCATGGCTCCTATTTTGCTGGGGGGAAAAAAACCCTCCAGCCACACCGGCCCTGTGAGGATAATATTGAAGACCCCTGTTATATCATTTGGAATGTGGAATACTGAGGGTGTGCAGGAAAGGATAGCAATGACATTTTCCCACTCTTTGACATGCAATACATAGGGTCCTTTTGGTGCTTAATGAGTCTTTGTAAATAATACATATTGCATTCAACAATTGTGATAATATAATGAAATAATTCATGTAGTATACAATTTAATTACTTAGTGAAATAGGACGCTTAGGTAAAAGCATTGCTTAGCATGTGAGAAGTGAAGCAAAGGTTCTAGTGCAGATACATAGCAGGATTTATGTTTTAAGACCTTTAATAAAATGTTCATAAGATATTATCTTAGTAATAAATAAATATATTATTTAATTTTGCCTGGTGAATGAAGCTGGTCAGGAGTGAATGCAGGTCAACAGCAAAAGGGAATGCTCAGTGATGAGATTGTACGGTAGTTAAAATCCAGAGACAAGCTGCAGTCTCTATCCTCTCTGTGTATCAAAGCTGCTCACAAATAAAGTGAATTTAGCAAACTTTGAGATATGAGTCATTATTTGACCTGAAAGACCTTAAGTACTAGGGAGGTAGGGGGTGAAGCGAGAGCTTAATTCTATTTCCCTTAATCCTAGTCTACTCTTCTACCTCACACACGCAACTACACATGCACACTTGTCATCCAAGGACCCTGTTTTGGCTTCCAAGCTCATTGCTATGGCAACCTTGCTTTGACTCTGAATATGTAGGAAGGTAAAAGCAAAGCTTTACAGATTCATATGGCTTTTTTCCCCCTGAAATATATGAGGAACATCCTCATCTGGAAGACTAGAACATAGTACAGGTTTTTAGAAAATCAAACCCAGTAATCTTAGTTAACCTATGGTCACACATTTTAAAAAAGTTTTTATTAAAATGCCCTGTAGAAATGAACTGTTATTTGTAATGCCATTATTTTTTAATGCAGTGTAAGCTTTAGATTTGCAGTGTTGGGAAACTGTAATGTTAGAGGCTTTTGGCTTTCAGCATTTCACCTGGAGAAGTATAGATACTAGAGCTGAGAAGCTGGTACCATGATGCATTGAGGTGCATCTATAGGAGAAACCATGAAATATTTATAGTCTGCAGGGAGGGCAGCTACATCTTTTCACATATAATGCAGGCATTTTGTGATCGAAAATTCAGTGACAAAACCTCAGAAGGTGATGTAACTAGGACATTCATATATAAGTGAAGTGTCTTTTACTGACAAAATATTCAGCAGAGATAAATGCACTGTGTAAAATAGCCCCTTCATCAGCTAATGTAAGTCTTTTGTAAGTCTTTTGAGCTGGAAGAAATGTGCTGTAGCTTTCATTTCTAAATATTATATTAGGTGAAGGCTACTGTATTCTGATCTGTATTAATAACAAAATCTTTCTTTCCCTAACATTTTTTGCATCCTTGTGTATATATCATTAACTGTATTGTAAATGGTCATATGTAACAGTTTACACCTTATTAGAAAACTCTACATGATTAGTCAGAAATGTAAAGTTGTTATTACTTGTTGTTAGTTGGCAACTAGCACAGGGCGCTTAGCAACAATCGATTGTGCTATCAACTGTGGAAATATTGGCTTGTATTAGAATTACATTCTCTTGCAGTCTGTGTTTGAAAAACCCTCGTTGAACATTGTTTGAAGAAGAAGATTTAGCAGTTTCCTGGAACATGTACAACAGCTTGATCGCTTCTATGGATTAAATAGATGTATTTTTTTCTGCATGAGTCTTTTGCTGCTAGCTAAAATGCAATATACATTGTATGGCCAAAAGTATCTGGGCACCTGACCATCACACCTATATGTGATTTTTGAACGTTCCATTCCAGATTTAGTTCCCCTTTTCTGTTATACTAACCGCCACTATTCTGGGAAGCCTTTCCACCAGATTTTGTAGCGTGACTGTGGGGATTTGTGCTCATTCAGCCACAAGAGCATTATTGAAGTCAGGCACTGATGTCAGGTGAGGAGATCTGCGGCATAGTTGGAGTTCTAGTTCATCCCAAAGGTGTTCAGTGGGGTTGAGGTCAGGGCTCTGTGCAGGACTCTCGAGTTCTTCCACTCCAACCTTGGCAAACCATGTCTTCATGGAGCTTGCTTTGTGCTCGGGGCATTGTCATGCTGGAACAGGTTTGGGACCCTTAGTTCCAGTGAAGGAAAATCTTAATGTTACAGCATACGAGTACATTCCAGACAATTGCGTGCTTCCAACTTTGTGACAACAATTTGGGGAAGAACCACATATGGATGTGATGGTCAGGCGTCCACAAACTTTTATATCCATATAGTGCACACCTTTTTCATTTGTTGTATACACACACACACACAAACCACAGCTTATTATTTGTCTATAAATATTTCTAGTCATCTAGGTTATTTTGAATGTTTGTTGGTAGTAAATCAAGATTACTGGACTCATTATATCAGCTTGACCATGATGATTCACTAATCATCAACTCTGAAGTGATGAAGTTTCTCAGAAGTTTCTCAGTCTTCATGATATGGACAACTTTAATACAAGTTTAAAAAAAATATATTTTTTTACCAAAGGCTTTTGTAGTGTTTTACATATTACTTTAACTCTTTACTTTGGTTCATCTAGCTGCAACAGATAGCCTTGCTTGGTTGCTCAAACCAAATATGGGGGATGGGTATGAAAACAGAAACAACAATAAAACTTAATAAAACTCATTTTATTAAGGCTTCTTTTGTGTCGTAAGGCATGTGACACTCGCTATAATAGATAATGTGCCAATGCTCATTGCGCTGGACATAACTGGGGCATCTGTGTTGTGGTAACCATGGCAACACACGTTTGTCACCCACAGTGGCTAAGTGTTAAGGGTATTATGTACGCAATGTCTGTGTGACAACCAACACACACAAACACACACACACATGCACACACTAATAAAAAGCAGAAAGATTATACTGTTGTGATCCTGTGTTCACTACATTCATTCTGAAATGGATTGTGAAATGATACTAAAATGTGGCATTTGTATTTAGAATTGGTTGGTACCTTTATCTGAACATAAAGACTAAAATGACATGAAAATTTCAATAAAAATTAAATTAAGGCTCCCAAGTGGTGCTATAGAAAAGTGTTCCCCTGATTGTCCAGAGATCACAAGCTCAAAGTCCAACAATGCCACAGATTTTTGTGGCCAGGAGCCAAGGGAGAAAATTAGCCAAGCTCTCTGGGTGGGATGGCATACTCTCTCCCCTGTCAATCACAGTGACACTAGCCAATCGTGGGCATCTGTGAGCTCATGTATGTATTGATATTGACATCGGAGAGGACAGTATCTTAGAGATCCATGAGAGACAATGGATAATTTTTAGGGATAAGATTTTAAACTACACTTACTTCTGTAAGCTGTAAGTGAGCTGTAAGTATAGCAGATGAACTTCTTGGTCAGCTTATCCTTCAAACCTTTGCCACATTTTCTTTACAGGTGAGCACATCAAATTAACATAAAACACTGGCATTATTTTATTACATCAGCAACTCAAAATAGCAAATTAAAACCCTGATAAAATAGCCTACATCCCACAAACACATTGTGATTTAACGACCTTGATTTAGTTTTATGGGGCAACATTAGGTTGTGTGCACAATTAACTGTTGGAGCACAATATAAAGCAAATATGACTCAGTGCCACCAGTGCTGACAGAGATGCCTCTGCAGCCAAGAAGTCTAGTCCTCCTTGTTACTGATTTGTATGCCTGAAATACCCTTAAAATATACTTCGAACAGGAATGACGGTATTTAAAAAAATATTTTGGACATTTGAAATTGCTGTGACCATAACCCTGTTTGGATCGGTTCCAAAATCTAATCAGTACATCTCTTGCTTACAGTGATAATTCTGTATAAATCCTACAAATATTCAACCATACTTATTACATAAATATTACATATTACACAAATGAGAGTCTCAGATGAAAGCATAGAAGGACCAATGACAAAAATCATAGATAGCCAGAAAATGGGCCTTGAGTTCCTGAACATGAGGATGTCCTGGATCATACTGAGGGTGGAAGCCATATTGTTAATTTAAACCAAATTTGCTGTGATTAATGTGATGATTACAATTATGGCTATACATGCAGCAATATGCTAGCAATATACTAGACTCCTATTATATTTTTTTTTCAACACTTGCCATCTTATCATTCAATATTTCATCAATACTGCCATTTGAATTTAAGGTTCCTCTCTGCTGGTCAGAGAAAATTCCAATAATCTAGTACCCCAGAAAAAGACTACACAAAGTGGGCCAAAGAATTATTTCAGTCTTTCTCCAGGATGAATTTAACAAAGACTACCAGGAAGAAAAGAATACACCAAAGGATTTTTCACAAGATCCACTAATAAGCCAATAGAACACAAAGGCCTCAGTGCCTCAGTTAAAGCATTAAAGACTAAGGACATTCAAGACTAAGGACACATGAGATGAATATTTAGCTGTATCTGTGTGATAAATTTGTGGCAGGGATGAATGGCTGCTGGTGGAACTGGTTTGCTTGCAAGATGAATATTGAAGTGAGCAAAAGCATATTAACTGCTTAGATTCAATCAAATACCTAATTGTCACTGGGTGGAATTTTTACACAGCAGGACTATGATCTTAAACATACTATTAAAATACTTGAAAATGTCAAGGCCAAAAGTTGAATTGACTGCTCAATCATTTATCCAAATCTGACTCTCACTATATATGAATGGAACATACTGAATGCAAGCCCCCAAAGGCTTCTCATCTTTACAATGTCGCTTTGAGAAGTCACATCCTGATTTGAGCATTTTAGGTACCCCCTAAAAAATTAGGACTGAGAATTGAATTCTTATAAATTGACCCTAATAGTGGAACTGTGAGCAATCTTGAGCATTACATTAGGACTTAGGTTTTAAGTTTAAGGAAAAAGAATGTGCAAAATGTTTATATATGTACATGTACCTTGTAATGTGCTCTAGAGATTGGTTTTTGTTCCAAGGAGCTGGTGGTTTTGCAATGCCTATACATAGAGGTAATCACGCAAAAAAAATTAGAAAATGGTCAAGCAACCAACTTTACAATTATTGGACCACTTGAGAATGAGAATGAACCACTTTTTAGCAATAAACTACATTTTGATGTACTTGTGTTAAATGTAATGGTTAAGAAACAGAGACACCCAGTCATATTGCGCTACTTATCTTGCCATGAGAACTTCCTTTATCTCTCTCCATTGTATTAAATTGATTCATAAAACCCATGTGATAGAGACAGTTTGTTCTCACTGAGCTTTGGCTTGTTAGTTATTAAAAGCTTTTTGTCCTCTCTCAGCTCTATGCTGTTATGATGCTGGCAAAAAACTAGACAATCGTTGTCAAGGAAACCAAGCAGAGCCTATAATGGCAGTCAATTATGCTGTGAATTATGGGAGACCTTTCCATATCATACTTAGAAGAAGGATCATTTTTATCCTTTGCTGTAACAGCACCTGTAAACGTTACCACTACGTAATTATGTTTTGCCGTATCAGGTACAGCATACCTTTTAAACTTAATTTCTGTTAACACTACAAGTAGTTGTTCATATTTGCTCATCGTGCATACGTATACACACTCATTGTATACAGTGAGTGTGTACATATATACTGATTGTCATTATTATCATAGTTGGCAACATTCTCAGTGTTTTTCTGCCTAAATGTCTTTGGATTGAGGCCACTGTTTCAGAGCATTTGGTGTTGAATATTTGTGTTGGTGTGACTGGAGAGTGAGGACTGAAGATGGAGAGTGCTAATGTGACACTGATGGAACATGTCTTCTCTCCAGGCTGATGTACCCATCTGTACTGCTCCAATAAAGTAAATGACAGTTCAACTGATTGAATTACAAAGAAGCCGTAATTAATATTATGAGGGAAGGATGAGAGAGAAAGACAGAGAGATTATGTAATCTCTGCTCTTGCATATTGCTGGGTTATAGAGCATGCTAGTGGATGGCCCACAGTGGAGAGTATTGATTGTGAAAAGACATGCCCTTATCCGAGGTAATCAACACCACAACAGCCTGCTCAGTCTGTAAAAGCACACAAAAACTTCTGAAACTCCAGTATGAGCTGTCTTACTGATAGAATAACACACTTGCAAACACTCCTGTGTTCAGTAAATATACTATACAATTGAATTCAGTAACTAGACTATATATTAGTTCTTTCTTATAGGCTATAAGCAATGTACCTCTGTAGCTACAATAATGTTGCACTAAAACATATTGCTCTTTGGGATAGCAGGACTAGAGTATTTCAATTAAACTGCAAAATTGGAAGCATCAAATTCATTTAAACCTTTTTTTTTTTTTGTACAGACAGTAATTTTTGTATAGTCATGATTTTTGCATTGGTCAGGGATCTAGGACTGTACCACTCAACCAGTGGTACATTGTTCATTGACCTTGGGCATAAAGAAATTTGCAAATAGCAGCCATGCCATAATTTCCAGTTATGTGCATTATGAAATGCAGTTATTGATGAACCTGTTTCACAGGGATGCTGATATAATTATGTGTTCATTTTCTCAGTAAGTCTCTGTAGCAGTTATCCTGTTAAATGTCTTTTGTTGATGTAGTTTGTCTGTGTTTGCCCTGTGGTCATGATTTTATACATTTTTAATACTGCCACATTAACTATATGGCTTCTAGATCTTAGTGCCCTAGTGGTGCTTTGAAACTTGCATATCAAAGTTCTTATTATGTCTTATCATGTCTCCTTTATGGCTGACATAGCTTTATAGTTGGCATTCAGATGAATAAGAACAGCATCATCTGCAACAGGGATTTTGCCTCTAGCCTCCCATACTCTGGACATATCTATTGGTAACATCTTAATATTCTGTACATGAAAACCACAAATAGGAGTGGAGACAAAACAAACCCACCAGACACTATTTCAACTTCATGTTGAAAAAACAAAAAACAAAAATCTGAATTCTTCTCCACCTGGTTCTGTATTTGTATTCATATCAGATTCTTCAACTTGACAGCTTTCCCTTACCACTGGTGACCACCATGACAGACATTGACAGCCACAACTTCTTGGGTTGCCTCTATGATTGAGGATGTGAACACTTCAGCTTCATGTGGTACAAAGGAGAAGACTTTAAATATGAGTTAATTTTGTCTCTCACTGAAGATTCTGCAAGATGCTCCCAAGCAACCCTGAAGGTTGTCCTGGGTTTTCTAGGTAAACATGGCCAGCACTCTGTGCAGTGAATCCAACTCACTGCCAAGTGGTGATCAGTTGACAGCTCTGCCCCTATTTAGCTGAGTGTCCAAAATATAGTTGAAGCCTCAAGTTTGAACAACCTGATACAATAATGAAATCAGTCATTGTCTTTTGGAACAAGGTGCTCTGGGACCAAGTACACTTACGAGCAACCTTGTGTTCACACAATGTGTTTATTCTTGTATATTTTTTGTTTGCTTTTAAAAAAAAATCATTTCACAGGTTCAGATCTGGGAGGTTGTTACTCCCAATCATGCTCCACCAATATTAGCACTGAAGTCATCCAGTAGCAATATGGAATCTGTATTGGTGCATGTAAGGAAATACCCATTACATTTTTCCTTCCTGAGATCTGAAACTTATATAGGCAATCCCTTTGTCCCCTGGGAAAAACTCTAGTTAACCCTTCAGCCTGAAACTGGTGTTTGTGCCCACCTGAGGCCTATATCTGGTGGGAACTCTAGAGTAGTTTGGTACTGGAGCCCGTACTGTAGATCTAAGGCAGACTAAATCAAGCCCATACTTTTTCATTTCACACACTAACTCAGGCTCTTTTCCTGCCAGCAAAGTGACATTCCACATTCCCGAAGCCAGTTTCCGTTGCAAAGGTCTAATCCTTCTAAGAGTGTCCATCACTCACCTGCTGCCAACTGGCATTGCACCTGACCTACCCCCATCATCTTGTATGTAATGATCCCACAAGATCAAGTCAGGTCAGATGGGTTTTTAATTGTCATATTGTCATTGTGGGTGTTGGGAAGGGTTTGGCTAGTCCAGGTGGATGTTGGTGGCAGCAGTGTGTTGAATAGCCTGACTGCAACAGGGTAGAAGCTGTTTCGCAGTCTGTTGGTGGTGGCACGGGTACTCCGCTACCTACTGCCAAATGGCAGAAGGTTGAAGAGTCCATAAGGAGGTGGGGAGGGGTCATCCACAATGCTGGTGTCATTGCTGATGCAGTGTTCCTGGTAGGAGGTGTCAATGGTGAGTAGAGAGACCATGATGATTTTATCACAGACCACGATGAGCCCTTATCACAATCCACTGTAGGGTCTTGTGGTCTGAGACTACAGTTCCCATACCATATTCTCTCTCTATTGTCTCCCTGGTCGGGATCTCTCTATTGTCCCTCTGTAGAAGATGGTTCCAAGTTGCCATGTTGGGCCAAGCCTGACTGAGTTATGCGGGTGACCTGGTTACCAGGGGCTCGTCTGCAGACACCACCCCCGGGCCTGGCTCCAGGGATTGGTCACCATAATCCAAATTTGAGCAGGGTACACTTGGTCTTTTTGTGCATTTCATTGCTCTTTGTCTGACCTCTCCTGTCAGATCTGTTCACCAGAGGTAACCCTACTGGGAGCAATATGTTCCTATTGACATAGCTAGGAAGTTCAGTCCCTCAGTGATCACAAAAAAATCTTGATCAAAAAAGGGGAATTATAAATTGTCAGATAAGTAACTAATGCCCTTGGCAAGTACAGATGGTAAGAGCAAAACAGTAATGGTGACTCAGACCTTGTTAAAGTCCTGTGATCATACATGTGGTGCATTATGTTGTATAGCAGCTTTAAGGCACAAATGATTAGATATCCCTAAATGTAATTTGTGTTACCCAGATTTCACCACATTTTAATTTTGAAGGACTATATTTTTGCTTACTGTTGACCAGTCCTGTACACATAACAAGACTGTTTCCCCAAATCTTTGCATTAGAGCATATCTACAAAATACAGGCCAAAACAGTATAGATGCTTTAAGTGGACAGCTTTTTCTTCCACTCATAAACTTTCTTAGATTAAAATGACATTTTTCCTTTTCCAGGAATGATGCAGGCATATTTTTTTTTGCATTAACAAATAGGTTTAAGCTTTTGTTTTTTGGAAACGCTTGTCCCCTCCTGCCTTTTCATACATCAGTTGATAAGGAAGTCCAGAAGCAACCAGGTACCTGGACACATTATCCAAGCAGCCAACAAGCCCCAAAGCATCAAAGACGCTGATTCTATTTTGGTAAATAAATAAATTTTTTTCTATACACCTGCATTATCTGTGACTTTAATATATTTGTCAGAGCAGTAGTCCATTTATTCTGTCAGCCCTTTCTGATAACTTATTATAGAAGTGTTTGGAGGTAATAGAGTTTTTTGAGACAGGAAACACACAAAGATGCAAATGCAAAGATGTATTGATTTTTAAATTGGATAATGGGTATTGCTTATCCAATTTAAACTCTGACATTGTATATTTATATTTCAAAATGATTCAAAATCACAAAAGTAAAATAAGTAATACAAATTTTGCATGTTTATTTTGCCAATGTTTTAAAACATATAGTTCAAAATTATGGATTACAATGAATTACAAATTTCAAAAATTCAAATCTCAGAAATACAAATGTTATGGAAATTGGTTCAAAGGAGAAGTATCCAGGATGTTCAGGGAAAAGTAGATGCTTTCAGAGTGGTCAAATCACACTCATTTAGCCAATCACAGCCGTGTGTATCATGTTCTCATCAGTGAAGTAGTTGTGGAGTGGATGTCAAATTAAATTGTAATTATTAGAATATTTTCCTTTATCTTGATATTGTCTTGCTTATTAAAAGTTATTCGTTCTTTAGGAAAAATGTGCAAAATGCAGTTTAGTGTTGGTCTATTGTAATTCCACTTCAAAAATATTCAATATTCAGTTGTTTTAAATTATGTCATTAGTATTATATTTACTGTAACTCTCTCTTGTATTCTTGTTCTCTCCTTTACTCTCACATACATATTCTATTTTCTATTTTCTTTTCTTTCTATTCTTTCTCCTCTGTCTCTCACACACACATACACACAAACACACACACACACACACAAACACATAAACACAAATCCCTTCACATGGCTGTCTGTGGGGATGGTGTCGATAGTGAAACAAGTTTGGTACGCATCATCAAAGTCCACCCACAGTGTTCCTATCCTGCACAGGTGGCCAGCCCCCATCAGACTCACACAACTATCTGACTCACACACAGACACGCACACACACAAGCACACTATATCATCAATTATACAGACCTCAGGGTTATAAATATTTCTGCAACCTATCTAGATTATGAAGTCCTCATTGCTCATATAGTATGTTGATGTGAGGTGATATTGTTTAAAAAGAGCTTAATTTACTAGCCCCAAAACAGCAGTTACACAAAGTGTGTAAATGATTAGAGCATGCACAGATACTCTCCTCTGTATTCTATTTTACACTGTGTCTCTGTAAAGTAAAATAATATGTATGCATATGTGTCATCATAATGTACATTATCTCATGTTACTTTGAATACCAGACCTATCTCAAGGAACAAATGATGGAAAGAAATATTAAGTTTGAACTTGTGACGGTTTGAAAAGAGTTTACAGTTTTGGTAATTGTAATGGATGGAAGGCTGCATCAAAAAGTTGTTTTCCCAACTGTGTCCATATGACAGAATACGCTATGCATTTTCCTTGATAAATAAATAAAGGATAGGCTACTTACAAGTTGGTTAAATCACATGATGATTCTCATCTTAATTAAGAAATCTATCTTTTACGTGCTCAATAAAGTTTATAAAAAAGATCTAAGACAAGGTTCAGCACTTGAGACTAGGAAAGTCAGTGTCACTAGAGCTACCAAGTGAACACACCAAGAATCCCCAAGAAACCATGTAACAAACAACTGTGATATGGTACTCACAAACTCATTTGTGAGTAATATATTGCTTGCAAAAATAAAAGTATATTGAAGCTCCTGTGTGGGTTCATCCACATGGCAGGCAAAAAAGAAGATTTCTTACATATCAGAGATGCTGGAAAATAGTTGTAGCTCAGTATTTTAGCCCATGTGCAGCTGGATGTTGCTCAAGCTATGTGATGGTCAATTTTGACCATCATTCCAACTGATTTGGCTTCACAGAACTAGAACCTTCAAAAGAGCCTGTTGCTGGCAACCATTTTCTTTCTAGCTAAAACAGCTTCACAGCTCAGCTGGCTATTATTTTCCTAACTAGCTTGTGAGAAAACATGTAAAATTGTCTTACATACTGATTTAAAACAATTACCTATTCTCTCTCTCTCTCTCTCTCTCTCTCTCCTTATAATAGCATTAGATCGGATGTCCTTGCTCCCTATTTTGTTTGCTGGCTCTTATACTTGATCAATGATATTATCAATGATAATTATTAGCTGGACCTTTTTTGTGCCTAAGGTATTGATGGCATATAATGTACACTATACAGTATGGCCAAAAGTTTGTGGACGCCTGACCATCACACCCATATGTGCTTGTTGAACAGTCCCCCTTTGCTGTTATAATAACCTCCGCTTTTCTGGGGAGGCTTTCCAATAGATTTTGGAGTGTGGCTGAGGGGATTTGTGGTCATTCATCCACAAGATCATTACTGAGGGCGAGGGAGCCTGAGGTGCAGTCAGTGTTCCAGTTCATTCCAAAGGTATTCAGTGAGGTCGAGGTCAGGGCTCTGTGCAAGACACTCGAGTTCTTCCACACACAAACTTTTGGTCATATAGTATATCTGTAATTACATATGAGTCACTGCAAATCCAACTCAACAGCTGTGACTTTGATTTACTGTTACAGGCTTTCTGCAGCAACTGGCAGCAGTGCAAGGACAACATGTTTTAGACCTTTTTTCCCCCACAGATTCAATAAAGATGCTGTTGCATTTCTCCGTTTAATCTTTATTGCCATTTCCACAGTACAATCTGCACACTGATAATAAAAAATAATAAATGTGCCAGCTGCTCATGCTATATGTCCATTTACAACAACCTCCACCAGGTTGTTTTGTTTGAAGGCATGGTATAATGTTCCATCTTTTACAGTGTTTATGATAATTACAGCAGATAGGGACATGGCAGAGAAAAACAATCAGTGGCTCATAGTGAATGTGGGGGATTTAGTGCAACTGCTAAAATTCTAATTATAGACTTTATAAACTGCTCCTCTAGCGAGCGGACTGCCAGTGGTACAGAGATGTCACCTTTTCCAATTTTAGATTGAAAAAAGCAAAACAGCCATTATTTAACATGAGAATAAGTCCTGTCCTCTGTAGTGGCCAATGCAAAAACCATTTCCGGAGATTTTAAATTTAACTGAATTATTTGGTAGAATTAGTTCTAGACAAATATAATCATATTAATAGAAATGATGTATAACTTTTAAGTATGGGTGTAATACATCATGACACAATGCCTTGTGATGCAAAAATTTGACAAACTGTGCATCATGGGAATGTATGATTCACATATTGGGAATCAGCAGTCTATTGATTATGCATCTAATGCAGTTGCCCTATTTGAACACCAGAGGCTCCATTCTGTGCAACCCACAGAGTTAAAATATATAGAGATCATGCTTATAGAAAGCTCTGGATCACAATGACTGACATGCATTATAGGTTATATGATTACATTACCATGTTATAACAGTTTAAAAGCACTTTTCAGTAGCTTTACAATGAAACCATTCCCACTACAATCTACAGTGCCCAAGAAAGAGGCTGTGGAACCTGGGCATTTTAGCCAACTTTGGAGCTCTAGTTCCGGTGAAAATGAGCTGCTACGGAGCTCATTATGTTTCAATCGATCATTTTCTCCAGGTAAAATATTTTGGAAGAATTTAGAAATTTATTTTTATGATATGGTGAACCTGCAGTACATTTTGTTTACAATATCACACATCTGTTCATAGCAATTTTTGCTTCATTTAGTTTTATTCAGACAAAAATGCATATTGTTTTGCTTTTTTTTATGATTCAGAAATCAAAATTCGAATTTTCTTCAAAATATTCTGAGAATCGAATCGTGAATCAGATCAAACCAGAGTGCATTGTTAAATCCTTAACTTTAAGACATTTACATTCATCATAGCTGATGATTTCTCTCAGATGAATGCTGAAATTTGGGTGGGTAAAATTGATACAGAGTAGTAAGACTGTTCCATCACTGTGATAGATTTTAGGGACCACAGAATGACACAGAATTCCTACAGGTACTCGTGGTGTATAATGACAATGTTAACATCATTCAGAGCTCAAAGCACACACACACACACACACACACACAGAGAGATAGATAGATAGATAGATAGATAGATAGGGGGGGAGTGAAGGAGAGAGAGAGACAGAGGGGGGGAGTGAAGGAGAGAGAGAGAGAGAGAGAGAGAGAGAGAGAAGGGGGGAGTGAAGGAGAGAGAGAGAGAGAGAGAAGGGGGGAGTGAAGGAGAGAGAGAGAGAGAGAGAGAGAAGGAGAGAGAGAGAGAGAGAGAGAGAGAGAAGGGGGGAGTGAAGGAGAGAGAGAGAGAGAGAGAGAGAGAGAGAGAAGGAGAGAGAGAGAGAGAGAGAGAAGGGGGGAGTGAAGGAGAGAGAGAGAGAGAGAGAGAGAGAGAGAGAGAGAGAAGGGGGGAGTGAAGGAGAGAGAGAGAGAGAGAGAGAGAGAGAGAAGGGGGGAGTGAAGGAGAGAGAGAGAGAGAGATAGAGAGAGAGACTTGCTCCTGCGCACAGCTCTCAGTGGAAGTTGAACTCGAAGCTAGTTCGGAATATTTTATATATTTTCCCTTCATTAAGCCTACTGTAAGAAACAGAAGAGCTCGTCCAGTCGAAGATAACAGCCCAGCACACACAGCCTCTCAGATTACTCGGTAAGTGATGTAAATGTGAGCTATTTGGTTCCAGCTGAGCATTTTTTTTTTTCTTCTTAATCTGAGGTAACCGGAGTTAAGCATCCAGGCGCGCGCGAGCCTGTGCCTGTGGAACAGTGACGCACCATAGCCCACAAGCCTTATGATAATATTTCCATTAGTACTTTCACTTATTAGTAATTTCACTGCGCTGAAGTTATCTAACGCTGAATAGCTCGTTAGTCGGAGAATAAAACTTCTTTATGCCATGCCATTTATAAAGGCTGATATGTACATCATATAGGGTAGCTCATCAGATCATAACAAAGATGAGAGAGAGACAAGTGGCAGTGGGTTGGGTTCAGTCTGGTGACATGAGTTACTAAAGTCCTGAGCTGGGAACAATGCAAACATTTACTTTATTTAAAGGTGCTTTAATATAAGACGCATAGTCTTTAATGTGTGAAATATTATCTGCATACACACATTTTTAGGTCCAACTATTATGCAAAGAAAGTGAGTTGTCTGGAGTTTGCATGTGCATAGTTTCAGTTTTAGACAAAGAAGAAGTCCATTTTTATTCCATAAAGTAACTGCACTTGCATGGATCAGACAATGTTTAGTTTGTGTTTTTTTTTTTTTTTTTTAGATTTCTGAAAAACTTTTCCTTAACATAAAACAGCGACAATTAACTAAATAAAATAAATATTATTTTATTTATAATAATAATAATAATTATTATTATTATTATTATTAATTATTTTATATAAATAATAATAATATAAATATTATTTAATAAAGTAAATAATGTATGTTGTCTTTAATGTGTAAAAATTGGTGATCCTAATTTAAGAAAATAGTGAAAAAAATTACCTACTAGATTACCACAAGGACAAAACAGTAAATTTGCTTTTAAAAATTAAGATATACCATTAAACATAATTATATTTCTTTATTTCGGGAGGAAAGGGGGTGTGGAGTGTGTGGGCTTTGGCTACGAGTGAACGTACACAAAGCCCCCGACTTCTGCTTAAATATAGTGTGATTACATTTGGTATTTATTTAAAAAGTTATGTGATTTTTATAATTTCTTTCTGTCCTTGCGTATGGAGGCATGGAAAATAGCCTATAACGAGCGACATTTCATGGTAATGGTATAGTTCAATCCCGTGTTAGGAAAGCCTGCAAACTGTAGACTGGATTAAAATGGAAAGACTAATGCTACAGTAGTTTGTAAGTGATCCAGGTAGCTGGTATAACTAGTCAGATTTGCTATATTTTCTCATCACAGTTTGGGATTGGCAATGTTATTTACTAATGAGGTTGTCAGGGACATTGTTTTGTAACTTTACATAATAGCAGAAAGGAGTGGAATGGCATGGAGAGATAAACTGACATTGTGTACCAAATGCTGTTTTTTTTTTAATCAAGGGATTTGCCTGCTAAAGAACTTGTGCACGATAGGTCTTCACTTTGTTGATGTTACCAAGTGCCCAGAGATGATTCCCTCCTCATAATGGCCTTGAATATTGGCTGTAACCATAGTGACAGTATTCAAATGTAATCGTGCCTGATCCGTTGTTGTCCACAACCTTCTTGTGTTCTGTTAAATTTATATTCTACCCTGTTGGGTATTTCTAATAGCTCAGTGTTCATCCACTCAGACATGATGTCTAAAACTTTGAAATAGATCTGGTAAGGAAAGGAGTGCTGATGCAACATTAATTCATTCATGCATCTTTAGTTACTGCTTTATCCTGGTCAGGGCCATCGTGGATCCCAGGAACAGGGATACACCTTGGATGGCATGCCAGACCAACGCAGGGCACCATGCACACACATTCATGGGCAATTTAACGTAGGAAATCCACCTACTGGCATGTTTTTGGGAGGTGGAAGGAAACCAAGGAACCTAGAGGAAACCCCTGTGGACACTGGAAGAACCTGCACACAGACAGTAACCCAAGCTCAGGATCGAACCAGAGACCCTGGAGCTGTGAGGCAGTAACGCTACTCGCTGCACCACTGTGCTATGATGCAACGTTTAAAACCTCATGCTAAATATTTAATATTGCAAACCTAAGCGTACTTTGCTTATTGACTCACCAGAAGAGAAAAAAGAGTTAGGTGAATATTGAGGGATTGACTTTTACAGCGGCTGTCACTTATGTGAGAAAATCTTGTTTTAAAGTTATTCCACATCACTGTATATATACATATATATAACGTTTTATTTTAAACAACATGTTGCAATTTATTAGAGATTTATACTTATATATAAGTATAAATCTCTAATAAATTGCAACATGTTGTTTAAAATAAAACGTTATAAGCATTTAGTCCTTATTTAAACTATTTGATGCTATATATTGTTTTATGTGAATGTCCATTTGCAGGGGTGCCGCTATGATTTTTTGGGCCCCTTGACAAATTTCTACTCCGGGCCCCAAGCCTCCATGCCCAATTATCTTACTTTATTGCAACATGTAAAAACAATTTTATACACTTTATCATTATTAATAAGAATAATAATTATTGCATATTCAGTAAGAGATAATAAAGAACTAATTTAAATTTGAAAAGTTTATTAAATTAGCTGAAATTTTACATTAATAACTATATACAAATAACTATATATACAGTATAACTAATGAGCACCATTGTACTTGTGTTGCCTTGTAATTCGTTATTCCCCAAGTGCCAAGTGCCGTGTATTTGTCCAGATCTTGGAGATCAAGCTGTCTTGCTATATTGTGCTCAATGGAGAGCATGGCCAGACCATTTAGTCTTTCCTGATACATTGTTTTTGCAGTGTAAAACTTACAGCTTCATATGGGTTAGCTTTCAGAATCATATCACAAAATAGGGAACATAAATTCTTTTTTTTTTTTTTTTTTTTGACTAGCTGTCTTCCCTGTCTTGCTCTGTCTTCTTTTTTCCTGTTTTTCTTTCCTCTTTTGGTATACCGATTTTGGCTGCGCCATTGCTTGCCATCTACCTGATGCGTGCGTGAGTCAGAACTATGAAGTGCTGCGTTTCAGAATAAACCACGAATGTCTTAAGGGGACACACACGCACTCGGCACAGTCTGAGGGCAGTCATTATAGCGTGCTTCTTAATGGTTTACTTGTGCAAAGAGGCCATTTAAATACCATAGTCATACGAGAAAGGATGGGGTTTTGCTGACGCCCCTGTCTGACCAGGGTCCTTAGAATCGTCCCAACCTTCACGCCGTTATATCATCCCTGTCTATTTGTGTCTTACTAACCTTTAAAAGGATGAAAGAGTTAGAATTCATCTGTTATTTGTTATTGTTTATTGACTGTGATTCCTCAAGCTTGCAGGGCTTATTTTATTTTATTTTATCTCATGTTATTTTATTTTATTTTATTTTATTTTATTTTAAGTTGAAGAAAATTATATTGAATGGAGACCGGGCATATTTCATTTAACTGTGTGGTTGCTACA
This sequence comes from Pangasianodon hypophthalmus, assembly GCF_027358585.1. Taxonomy (NCBI): domain Eukaryota; kingdom Metazoa; phylum Chordata; class Actinopteri; order Siluriformes; family Pangasiidae; genus Pangasianodon; species Pangasianodon hypophthalmus. Next base: position 8,583,016 of record NC_069711.1, read on the forward strand.
TGTCTCCTTCACACGGTACTGAGCATGAGACCCAGCGAGTTGGTTTTAATAACAGTAAATGCCCAAACATGTCCCATTGCTTAAACTTTTAGTGAAAATACAAACAAAAATTTGAATGCAGTTTTATCAGATGAAGTTAATATACAATAAAAACACAAGGAGTTGAGCATTTCTGTCACTGAATCCCAAATATTGTTCTACACTATGCCTAGGTAAGAAATACATCACCATTACTTTACACATATGGTATACTCTGTGGAGTCAAACAAAGTGAATAGGAAGCCATTTGAACTATCTTGAAATTGGCGGATTTTTACCTGGATCATGGGTAGTAAATGAAAATGAATCTGAAACATTAAATTGTATAAACCCAGCCAGACAAAGAGAAAATAAATCTTTGGCAGTTACTACACTATCGACATTGTCCAGGATGATACAGAATGATCCAGGATGCAATCATGCATACTTATTGGGCATCTTGTGGTAAATTTCTGCAGACAAAGGCAAAGTGTGGCAGACAATGTGTCTATGATGTACAGAGCCATTTCTACTGTAAGATATATTGCAAAGATTAGGAGAGGGAAAATTATCAAGTGGATAATGTCCATAGATCAGAAATATAGGTGCACCATGGTCACCTTGTTTCCAACACAAAGGCTGAGAAAAAAGAAGAAAAATGTGTCACCTTTTCCCCATGCCTGAATTTTTTTTGGGACAGTTTCAGGTCTTTTGTGTTCTATTTGAGATCTCCAGTTAGACTGGAGATTCTGCTGAAACCAGGCAGCCTCTTGACTCTTCTGCCTCACACACTGGGAAAATGTTATTGAGCACAGTTGAACAACGGTACACCTAAGACAACTCAAAACGAGCTGCTAGACTGTATGCCCAACAGGGGTGCCATAAACGGCGTGAAGGTTGGGATGATTCTAAGGGCCCTGGTCAGACAGGGGGCCCAGCAGAATCCCATACTTTCCCGTATGATTTTGGTATTTAAATGGCCTATTTGCACAAGTAAGCTATTAAGAAGCACGCTATAATGACTGCCCTCAGACTGTGCCGAGTGCGTGTGTGTCCCCTTAAGACGTTTGTGGTTTATTCTGAAACGCAGCACTTCACAGTTGTGACTTCTTACATGCATCAGGTAGATGGCAAGAGATGGCACAGCCAAAATCGGGATACCAAAAGAGGAAAGAAAAACAGGAAAAAAGAGGAGAGAGCAAGACAGGGAAGACAGCTAGTCACCCAGTTTTTCAAAAAAAAAAAAAAAAAAGATGATTTATGTTCCCTATTTCGTGCTATGATTCCGAAGATAACCTATGTGGAGCTGTCAGAATAAATCTGAGGTGTAGTGTTTGTTATACTGTAATTAACATAAAATAAAAATTCTAGTATTTACTCACCCCGATGTTTATCCTTGGAAGTTGGAACGCAATTTCCAAGAATGTATGTGTTTCCATGCAGTCAATCATAATGGTAATGGAGCTTTGAGCTTCAAAACAGACTGAAAAGCTCCATTAAAATGACAGTAAAATTAGTCCAGTCATCTCTTCCTGTGTAAATATATATTCAAGTTTTCTGAAGCCTTGCAACAGCTTTCAGTGAAGAATCAATCGAAATTTACATTGTAAATTTTACGTTGTAAAAACAATGCCTGAGGAAAGACTAAATGGTCTGGCCATGCTGTCTATTGCGCATAATATAGTAAAACAACTTAATTTCCAAGATCTGATCAAAGATTTTGCTGTCAGAAAAACACAGCGCTTGGCACTTGGGGAATAAGGAATTACAAGTCAACTGCCTATAAATATATTTCTATACAGTCCGTGTGTGTGTGTGTCTGTTTGAGAGAGAGAGTACAATGGTGTTCATTAGTTGTAGTTATTTGTATATAGTTATAAATGCATAATTTCAGTTAATTTAATAAACTGTTCAAATAATATAAATATAAATAGTATAAACTTGTTGTTACACGTTCCAATAAGATAAGATGATGCTGATGACTGTATGTTGTCAACTTTCAACTATCAGTTAAGGAGTTAATCGAAAACTTCACTAGATAATAACCTATAGCATAAATCAAGTGTGATAGTCTCTTGACTTAATTTGCTTGAGGCTATGTTGTTATTAATGTTGTCCTGCCCCAGTGAAATCTATGATCACGTGTTGAGGAAACAATATTTTAATAAGGGTTTTGTATGGACTGCTTGTTCTTAATATTCATATGGAATTCAGATCTTAAAATGAGTAAGGTGAAAAAAAGAATCAGGACTTTTATATTTAATTATGAGATGAGATAATTATAAGATGTTTAAACAATTTTATATGTCAGTTCTCTGCAGAAGTTAATATTTTGCTGCTTGAAGGAAAAATGCCAGGAAATTTTTCTCAGAATTTGTGTTACTGCCATAATTATGCCTCAATAACACTGATTATTTTAGTTTTAGATATTTCATAAATTGCACATTCCTTGTACATTCCTGTTAAAGGCGTTTCCGCTGAAATTGACATCCCTTCTTCCTTTTCATCTTCATCTGACAAGGTTTCATATTTTAAATCAAACGTTTTGAACTAGGAAGTGGAATTTTATGTGGCAAACACAGACGAGTGATACAAACAGTGAAACATCCAAGTGTGGTTATACTAAATATAAGCACTCTTGGAACACAGCTCAACCAATCAAATTAGTGGACCGGAGCTAACTGTTGTATGTATGTATGTATGTGTATATATATATATATATATATATATATATATATATATATATATATATATATATATACTGCATTATGGTCCAGTGGTCCAGTGTGCTTGTTTGTGTTTGAATGGGGCCTTAATGAACACTCCTCAACACCCCTTCACCCCCTCTCAGTCTGAAATCAGCAAGCACCCAGCACAGCCAGATAATTTTCCTGTGATCAAAAAAAAGCATGCTATGCTTCAAAAAACTTTACAACAAGAAATGCAGTAAAACTAGAATAAACTCTTAACAGAGCTTTTCCATGTAGCTGGAATTAGTGATGTCGCTTCTGGACAGGTCTGTAAACACAATCTGTATAAAGCTTTGAATTGTTTGAACTGCCTCCTTTGTAGCCTCATTCTTATTTAATTGCAAAGAAAAACAGGAAAGGTACTTGACCATTCTTATAAATCAGTGTGAAACAAATTTCATGTGTTTTTAGTGTTATAACTTGCGTATCATGTAGCATAAAATTTAAACCGGAGCTTAAAAGCTCAAAATCTCATTTCCAAAGAAACAGCGACTGCAATCGCAACCTTTCTCTAGGGTTACAACTTGACTTTCAAGCAGTTAAATCAGTTGAACAAGTGTGCTTGAAAGTGAGTTCAGAGACAGTCTTTGCTAATGCTAACACTAATTAGCATGCTAACTCTAGTTGATTCACCACAGGTTCTTGGGGTGGAGCTTTGTGTACATGGGTGAGAATGGGAGCAGTTGAGTTAAAAAAAAACTCCAGCTACCTAATTACCTAATATTAACAAATTTTGACAAATCTTGCCTAATGCTCCTTTAAGATAAACTCTCAAAGCAGACACATTATGTAGTATTTTTACAGATGCTAGATTTTAGTAAATCAGGGCATCCTTATAATCATACATTTACCTGCCTGCAGTAGAACAATGCTACTCCTTTATTTCCATGTCATCTACATGGACGGCATCGCTAGTCGATGAGACTATTAACTTTTTGACTGGCATGTATAGGCATTATCTTCAATCTTTATCTTTTTCATCATTATTGCACTGCCAAGAGGTTGTCATGTTATGGATTTAGCTTTCAAATGCATGCTAGAGAGCTTTATTTCTCTATAATATTTGGATGTGTGTGTTTTTTTTTTTTTAAATAATTACTATGAATTTTATCAGTATAAAAATATCACCTGGAAAATTTTCTATCCTTGTCATCGAAAACCTCATACTTGATCGAAAAGCTTGCTGGACCTAGCAACAGTAACCAAGTGTGCGAAGAGTCATTGACGCAGAGTTAATTCTAGTGTGGTCTAGAAGTTTCAACTTAAAATTAGAATATTTCTACTCACATGAGAATACAAGTTTTTATTGGCAGTTTTATATTTAAAAATATAAACAATATAAAATAAATAATTAAATAATAATCAACACTCCAGTGTCCAGAGTTTTGCATGTCCAAGCATGTTTCCATCTGGTTCCTTCCACTTCCCAAAAAAAGTGCAGATGGATTGGGTACTTACTAGATTGTGTGTGTGTGTGTGTGTGTGTGTGTGTTACCCTGTGGCAGGTTGGTGTTATGTCCAGGGTGTAATCCAGCTTTGCTCCTAGTGTTTCTGGAATAGGCGTCATATCCTGATTTAGATAAGCGGTGAAATGTTGGAATTTTCCATAAATGAAATGGGCAGCCCCTTGAATGCCGCCGTATTACGTACTACCTGTAGCGTAGAGTCAGCTCATGAAAGATGAAGGACAAATCCCAGCTATACTATTTGCTGCTTCTTCCTAAAGCACAGTTGGCCATGTTCAAAATGTGAGGAAATGATGTAAGTCTCCTCTTTACTATTTGGATCTGACATGTTCTTAGTTTGAATCCCTGGGAAAGTCTTATCAAGGCTACTCTTGGTCTGCTGATATTATAATAATAATAGTATATGTGAGTATGTGTTTCTTGCTGATGGTCAGAACGGCGTGATATTGCTTGTAGTCTTTAATCCTCCCATCTCTAACACACGTATTAATAGATTTGTTTGTGCTTTATGCTCGTTTCTAGTGACATCATGTCCCTTACAGAACAGTTTGTTTGTGGCAGAGGTAGTGCCATTTACTTAATTCCAGTCATTAGCAGGATGATGATTCACCATTTTGCTAAATTGCCAAGAAGCGCCTACTGTTGAATAGAGCAGCTGAAAAAGAGCCATTTGCTTCTTATTAATCATTGTCCTGTCAGCAAGAAATGTTCTTTAAAATGGTCGCTTCTCTTCTGCTTCTCCAGGCAATTATTAACTTTTGCGATAATGTTAATAATGTTAATATAGACCTTTTGCTGTAGGATTGTATATAAATTGATTTCCGTCAGCTCTTCGAGAGCCCATTGTATGTTATATTAGCAGTGTATTTCTTGCAAAATCTGGAGTTTACCGTTAGAGTATTCTCAGAGACAACTGATCAGGGGTGGCATTATCAAAACATTCGTCATGCTAAGTACTTCGTTACCTCGTTCGTTAGACCGTTCTTCTTCCATTTAAAACTGTGTTTATGTAAATCAAATCACATGGAACCAACAAGTTAACTTAACTAGTTCATTTTAAGAGATGAATTTATGTTGAAGTAGAATATTTAATTTGTGTGGAACTGACATACACATTTGAATCAAGAAAAGTCAATGAACTTTTTGGATGAGCTTTTGTACTCCATTTGGTCGTTGTTTTGTACACTGAAAACAAGAAACGCTGTAAAACTAGAATAAACTCTTGGCAGAGCTTTTCCATGTAGCTGGAATTAATGATGTTGCTCCTAGACAGGTCTGTGAACACAATCTGTATAAAGCTTTGAATTGTTTCAATGGCTTCCTTTACATAACAAATGAAGTAGCCACATTCTTTTTTAATTGCAAAGAAAAACAGGAAAGCAAAGGCACTTGACCAAATAGTTGATTACGCTTGCGTCTGTCATCCGCTATTCATAAATACTGTCTATGTGTGTGTGTTTTTGCTGAAGTCTCTGATTCATATGTTAAATTTACTTGATTTAGTGGACTTGATTGTGCGACTCATGCGACTTTACTCCTGACTCGGGCTGGACGGAGTCAACAAACACCTTGTTCAATCTCTGATAATGAAGGATTTCAGGAGACACTTGCAAAACTGGCTTGTACGTAACATACGTCCTTGTTTAGTTGTTTGTTATTCATTAATATTCATCGTTAGTTCTTTTTCAGTGGGTTTCTTTGTTTGAAAATAACAACTAATTCTATATATTCAACAATTAGAGCCATGTTCCCTGTGTTTCCTTATTTTGCTTCAACATACTTGCAGTGCTTAACTTCATTTCTAGATTTCCTCTTCTAGGGTTAGTTCTTCAGACAGATCGCCTCATTTCTCCTGTTTTTGTTTATAATTCTGCCTGTATCCTTCACCTTAATGCCTTTCCTATTGTCGATTACTGAAAAAGCCCTAATAAAGTTCCTCTGCACGCAAGTCCTCTGACTTCCTGGCATTGCACAGATTATCCCATCTCCGATTCAAACGGATTCTCGTATAAATATTGCAAAAATAAATCGAGAACCAGACAATATAATGGAGTTTTCAAGAATCTCATGTACAACTTCCTATTTCTCTATCAAACTCAACGAGTATTGTGGAAGTATTGCTACCACCTCAGGCAGTACACTGACCGTGCTCATTAGTCTGGCTTCAGTAGAGTTGCATGACATGACGCATCACCAGATGGAGTTGGAAATGTTGACTTTGTAGCAGCATGAACAGAGAAGGCGGGTGAAATACTCATTAACATCTCCATTTCATAGTCCCCTTTATATCCACCACTTGATGGCCATTCACTCAGGCTGCAGCTACACATTTTTAATGGCCATTTTTAGCAGTGGCTAGATATTAACTATTTATTTTTATCTTCAGTAGAGCCATACACTTGCATACAAGTTACATATTCCCTTGACTGTTTTAACACATTTGGTAACTGACAAAAAAATAGTATTTGCATATTTAAAAAAAATATCTTTGTATTTGTTCAGTTAGTTTACATGTGTGGAAATTATAACGATCAGTGGAGTCTGATAGTCTATAGGGTTTTGCTTCTTTGGCTTCTTTGGATGCTCAATTGGTCCATAATTAAGCAGAATCACACGACTAAGAGTGCGGTTATGCTGAACATGCCTGTGTGTACGTCTGTGAGTCGCCACAGGTAGGTAATCATGGGTTTAACTGTAGGTAATCACAGCCATGCTGAACGACTGTGAGTGTGATATTGCTTTTATACAACAATTCTATAAACAAGAAAGTAGTACTGAGTAAGAGAGATTTCAGACACAATATGGCCAAATGTTCTGTTTAGTTTCGCTCCGCTAGCTGAAATAGATCCCAAAGAAGTCGCACTTATTTTATAGCACATCGGCTAGCTGGCTAGCTAGCTCGCATTGATTTGTACATTCCCGTTAAAGGTGTTTCTTCAACCAATGAGCTTTCATATTTTAAGCCAAAAGTTATATTCCTGAAATTTATAGTCCACTGGTGATGTCGCTAACACTACTGTAGGAACAGTTTTAAACTAGGAAATGAAATTTTACGTGGCGAACACAGACGAGCAGAGTGAAACACACAGCGAAACTTCCCAGTGCGTTTATAGGAAATATAGGCGCTCTTGGAACGGCACTTGACCAATCAAATTCGTGGACCGGAGCTAACTGTTGTATAATAAATTATAAAAACACTATTTTGAACATATTGTGCATGAATCCTCAAAATGAAATGCATTCAACAGCCAGAAAAGCAGAAAAGTGGTCACACCTTATTGATTTGTTGATACCTTGTCGTCTGGTAGATTAATTCCTTCATTAATTAACTCATCTGTCTGTGACCTAACAATGAAGCACTACTTATTTATGCATCAAGGAAGTGATCCAAGGCATACTCATGTCTTTGCTGAAGTACAAGAACAAAAATGTTTGTGTTTGATGATTGGTTTCATTTTATTTATTTATGACTCTTTGAAGATATAAAATTATAAGCAGACAATAAGAAGTGATATATTGGGTTACATGAATTTGTCAGTCTTTCTACCGATGTATCTATTCATTCTCTTTCACATGTGTCTAACCTTTGTCTTCCACACATACACAAAGTTAGATTTAACTTGATATCCAGGGAAGGGAGATGTCTTTATTAGCAGTGAGCTATTACATAAAATGTTCATGACGCATCATCATTTGACACATCTGTGTACTGAAATAATAACCTGTAAAGTTAGATAGATTATTTGCAAATCATAGGATGAGGTCATATTTGTTTAGTAGAGACAACCAGGAGTGGAAGAACAGTAGGGGCAATGTAAGACGCTCTCACAGAATAAGGGTACTTAAATGTTCTGGTGAGTTACAATGCGTAAAACCTATGCAGGAGGAAATTTAAGGAGGATCAATGACGTGTCTGGATATCTGCACCTTGGCTTACTTATAGCCAGTCGTTATCACCACATACTGTACATGCCCCAGAAGACACTTAAATGAAGTAATTCACATAAAATTCAATAAAATAGCAGCATGAATCACTAATTAAAAAGTAAATACACACATCAAATAGTATACATTATCATCCAAATAGTGTCCATCTTCAATCTTTGGACAGCAACGGTATTAAAATATATAGGAATCTTATTTCCCTGGGTACAAAAGTGTCAGATGTTGTATACTGAATAAACTCTGAACATGATTAATAATTGTTGCATGCATTCGTCTAAACATTTCTAAAACTTTACAGAGAAAATGTGATTTTTTTTTTGTCAGTTGTACTCAGTGGAAGTTAAATCTTTGCTCATTTGTGTGAGAGCTCCTGGGATTAAAAAAGCAGCCTTTACTCTGCTGGAATCCAGACATACTCTTGCTTTCCCACCCCTTTTGTTGCCTGGGAAACGTGTTATTATGAGGCGGGTGCTTGTCTTTAAGCGATCCTCCTTGTCTTTTGCTCTCTTTTTTCCCCTTGTTATTCCCCCCCTTTTTTTTAGATAGAAGCATGCCCACCAAGAAACTGATCAAGTTCATTGAGCAGCACTCCCCCTCATCCCTCTTATAAACTCTAAACCATCTCCAGTGTAGTCGCTGCATTTCATTAGTCTTCTTACTGTGTAACACTTGAAATGGAGGGATGAGATTCTATTTCTTTTGTGTACAATGATTAGAAGTATGAGAATGTAAAAAAGTCTACGAATTGGCTGAAAGTTAGATGAGGAATTATTCATAACGGCATGGACGGAGAGGCAAGCAAAAAATAAATAACAGATGGATGGAAGTGGAAGTGAATGCACTTCTGCAGTTCTTTATCTCTGTCTATGAAGGCATCTCATTTGCCATAGCTATTAATAGTGCAATTCCTGGTTCATTCATAGATACGTCAGCTTTCCAGTAGACATGGAATATGAGATAAAAACTCAAATTTTGGTTGCGCAGAGGGAGGGTTGAGCATGAGTTGTATAATTTTAGAGATGTGTCTGCTTGCTTGGGCTCTGCAGTGCTTTGTTAATGCACAACAAACACACACGTACATGTGTAATTCTGTATTTGTAGGATATTTTTGTACAATTTTTTTGCATGTTTTCTACTCAGTACCAGCCATATATTTATAGGGATATATTTTTATGGGGATGTTTGTTCTCAATAATGAGATAAAAAAAAAAAGGGAACACGGTGTAGTGTATGGCTGTGCTTATGTGGGGCTTGGTAACCAAGGCAACAAACAACATCAGAAACAGAATGATCAGCTGGGCGTGAAGAGAAGTAAAGAGCGCTAATACACTAAAGTGCACACAGACACACGCACACAGACACACACACACACACATACACCAATTAAGACATTCTGTGCAGAAGGCTTGTAAGGCATTTTGGACATCTTGGGATCTCACAAATTTGCATGGAGTTAACCGGAACGTAGGATATTTACCTGAGGGCTAACCTGTGTCACGTTCTTTACTGCAGTATGTAGAGTTTATGAAGTGTATCTGCAATGTGCCCTTGCTCGTAAAAAAAAAAAAAAAAACAAAAAAAAACACTTTACTCCATTGAAAACTCTTTGTAGACTCTCTATAGCTGAGTATCAAGTGCCTGTACTGCTGTGTGTGTGTGTGTGTGTGTGTGTGTGTGTGTCATGGATGGAGAGCATTTTTAATCTTGGTAGAAAACTGGATGATTGAAACAATCTATTTATTATTGTTTCACGTGTTTTTTCTGGTACTTCACCAAATCTGTGTTAGGACTTCCTTGTTTTGATACGGACTAGAAATCAAGAACGCACTTGTTCATAGCAGGGTGGAATCATACGACAAGTGTACAGTATTATAATCATAATAACCCAAAAATATGACGCTGAGTGGAACACTTTCTATTTGCAGTTTCATATATTGAAAGAAGATGGAGTATATTTTAATTTTAATTTAATTTTGAGTTAATTTGTCTAGGGAAACTGCTAGAATAATTTAATCCAAACTTGTCCATATTATCAACTCTGTAGAAATCCCATGTTTAAAAAGGCAACTCTGTCTTCATTCAGTAGCTTTAGTAGTTTAGTAGTTTATTGTAGTCTATATTGGTAGAGAAGACTATTAAGATTTGCTTATTATAACATTTGCCTGTGAGGTTATACCAAAATACCTTTATGTTGTCACATTTCTTAGTAACTACTGAACTAGATTATTTAGAGGTGAGCACTTCTGATGCAGAAGTCAGGTTTAAAATCCTTACCATCTACAGTGGCCTGTCATGAAAATAGAAAGCAACAATCAAAGGGCATCAAGTTTTGATCAAGAAGCACAAGGTTTCTGGGTTTTGGCTCTGTCTTGAACCATCTGCACTGTCTCACCACAGCTTGAGTGCATTCGCCCTTTGAAGCTGTCCAAGGACCCTGCTGTCTGCCAGGCCTACTGTGGACATTGCTTTATAGAAATCTTCTGTGAATATGTTGCGCTCTGCATTGCAGACATAGGGCTTGGTTCAGCAAGAGCAGGCACTGTCGTAGATAAAAATCCTTCACTTTTCAATAGCATCTCTGGTCTTCTTTCAGTGTTTTTCACTACAACAAGAATAACCAATTAGTGAACAGTGTGTTATATCATACCATTATTGAATATATAATAAAATAAATCTGTTGTAGCTAGCCGAAGTGTAGGACTTTGAATTGGAATGTCTGTCCTTGGAAGGGAAACCTCAAAAAGCATCTGTGATCTGGAGCAATGGAAACATGAAAATATTCATTGCTTCTACTCAGTGGATCTACTGACATGAACCAGTCTTGTGGCTGCACAGCATGAATAGCCTCCAATGGCCTTAACATATGGAATGGGAAGGCTTTTGTGAATCAGTTCAGCCCTCTCAGATCTAGAAGCAGACTGTTTAGAGCCCAATGCATGGGGTAAAAAGGGAGAGGTTAGTCCAATCCAGTCCACCACAGTTTTTAGAGGGGCTGCCATGGCTTGTTTGGAGTGCAAGCAAGCTGGTAGGGAATAATTCAGATTCATTTCTGGACAATGCTGAAGCCAAAATTGGACAACATGATTCCAATTCCAGGTCAAAGTGAACTGTCTGTTCATTTTTAGACTGGAAATGTCTCCTAGACATGGCTATAGACTCCTCTGAAAGAGAACTGTCTGTTCATTGTTAGACTGGAACTGTCTATTAGACATGGCTATAGACTCCTCTGAAAGAGAACTGTCTGTTTGCTTATAAGGAGGACTCTGCTATAGGGTTCAAACTTCAGCTGTATGTGGCTTTATTTCCAGGATCAAAGATTGCTTCTCTAAGATGGTCAGTGCAGATGCTGCGAACATATAACTTTATATAACTTGTGACCTTCCTCGGCTTACAGGGAGTTTAGACAGGCATGAGCATTCCTGCAGTTGGTGGATGGGGTGGATGGTTCTCAGGGTGATAAGCAGTCTTGGGTTTCCACCAAACATAGTGCTTTGTGCCAAGGCCAAAATGTTCAATGTTGGTCTCATCAGACCTGAGAAACATTTTTCACATGTTTGCTGAGTCTCCAACATGTCTTTTGGGAAACTTGTATGGCCTTTTTTCCCTCTTCTGACCACTCATCCAAAACTCCAGCTTTGTGGAGTGGCTGCACTAAGGTTGTCCTGTGAATAGATTTTCTTTTCTGAGCTGTGGATCTTTCCAGCTTCTTCACAGTTACCCTTGGCCTCTTGGCTGCTAATGGTGCTTTGCTGGATGTTCAGATTTTGGGGTATTTTTTTATAGCCAAACCCTGATTGATACATTTCCAGAACTTTGTCCTGGACTTGCTTTAATAACTCTTTGGTCTTCATAATGCTGTTTGTTCAGGTATATTCTCTAACAAGCTCTGGGGCCTTATAAACAGATGTATTTATATTGAGACACTTCAGTAGTTTACATGATAATTACACTAATTATGTGACTTCTGATGGCACCTGGTTGCACCAGAACTGAGTTTGGGTTTCCATAGTGCTGGAAGTGAATATTTATTCAAGCACATATTTCATGGTTTTTATTTGTACATAATTTTTCAAACTATATTGATTTTTCCCCTACTTCAATATTTTGAGTAGATTCATGACATTCAGCTCCAGGTTGTAACAAAATGTGGAAAATTGTATTTATGAGAAGGTCATAATTAAATGTAATTAAACACACAGTTATTGACATTGCCATTGACATTTGGACTGTTAATTTTAAATGAAACCATGAAGATATTCATCACATTGTTTTTAGGCTACACATCATGGGGCCTGTTCTTCTCTTCCTCCAGTTTCTTCTTAAGTTCTCTCAGAAGTCAAGCAGTCTTGTAGGACATTATATACAGATAAGACCTCATGCACATTTAGGAACGCTGTTATCATTCAGATGCAGAGCTAGAATTTGGAGTCGTTCTTAACCTACTAGAAGAGCAACCACAGGGGATCTAACTCTGAGGATGAGAAGATGTTTTTGAATTTAAATGCTGAAATAAAATATGCTTTGAGCTGGACAAAGGTGTAGCATATGTAACAGTAAAACAACACATTTCAATGTGAAAAAATATTTGTAACCTGTTGTATTTAGGTTCCTTATATGTATGGGTGTAACAGGCTGGAGGTCCTGTGCATTGCTGAGATGAAAATCAGGTGTGCTCAACAAAACAGACCCAGCTTGGTCTGATCAGTGAGTTCAGCTGGTTTTTAAATAATGTTTTATCATATTTCTGTGTTTTTTCTTTCATTCCAACTATTTAATATAATATTTAATATAATATTGATGTTGAGTATCATACAAACATTTTGAATATTTTATGCTGTGTGTTCCCTGGGACTTACATGTCAGAAGATGGCTGTGGGCCTCATTTGAACAGTGTTAGACATTACAAGCATTGAATATTCAACAAAAGACTCTGAGGATGACAAGATATTTTAGAATTTGCATGCCAAAATCGAATAAGTTTGAGCTGGACCAAGTTGTAGTATATGTAACAGTAAAATAACATTATTTTATGGAATAATATGGAAAAGATATTTGTAACCTGTTGTATTTGTTTGATAGGCATGATTGAGAGCAGGCAGAAATACTGATCAAGATGATGAGAAAAACAAAACTGTAATAAGACGTAAACACGGTTTTTAATTGTGCCACTATTTGTGCCTTTTTATATAATGCATCTGTGGGTCTAGCAGGGTTGTGGGTGGCCAGAAGGGTGATTAATTAAAGACCCTGGAACTCTGCTGATGAGCAGTGAGACGCCCCTGCCTTTGAGCTAGCTATTTATGTAATGACTCACCTCCTTTTCAGGAGGCATTGATGATTTTTATGCATATAGCACTAAGTTGGATTGGAGTTGTATGATAGTTTAGTTCTCCATTCCTGTTTTCCTGGTGCTATTCTGGAATGGCTTGAGCCAGAGAGTAGACAAGACTGAGATAATACAAAATATATTTACAAAAGGTCTTTGCAGCAACCTGTCTCACTCGATTATTTTTAAGTAAGCAGAGTACCCAGTACATTTACATTTGTCATTTGGCATATATGTTTATTCAAAGTTCCCTACAATTGCACAGAATACACCAAAGCATCCAAGGTAAGCAGGTTAGAGTTAATGATTTTGCTCATATTTTGGAATTTAAACCAGCATCCAGTTCTAGTCACTAGGCGCAGAAGTTACTATTACCCAGAGTAGAGTTTGGAGTGTCTGTGCTTGCACCTAGGTCTGACAATAAAGCACTATAAAAATTTTTGTTTCTACTGACACTATGTAGTGTAAGGTTTTGGCATATATACAGTGTAAAAGAGGATCAAGCTTCAATACCTGTGGTATATGATATCAAGTCACTGGGTCCCTGACTGCAAACAGCCTTGCTGAGATCTTTTCAAATGCTTTATCTCAGCTGTGCAAGGTCTCCTGCTGTGCTTGTACCACACCAATTATTAAGCGGTTCTAACAGTTCTTTTGGCTCTTCCTCCTGTCCTCCTTGTCCTGAAAGGACACTATCATCTGGTCAGACCCGACAATACAATGATGGTGTCATACATGAATATACAGTAGTGGGGGGTGGCACAGGCTCCACAGTTTGGCACTTTTCTAAACCACATCTCAAATGGTAGTGGGTCAACTGCAAAACTGTATGCAATAGCCTGAAAAGTCTTCCACCCATGAACAGGTCTGAGATCATGTATGTTTAGCCTACGTTCTGCTTTACTGAAGGTTTTTGGAACTTAGGCTCATTTACATCATCTGTGATGTGAAGAAATTTATGACATCCATAACAAAGCAAGTACATAACGCAAGCAACATACAGTTTTATAAGATTAGACTGCACCTATGTAGCAGGGCGCTTAACATCATAGTAGCTACCGACAATGCCTAAAACAGCATTTAGGTTCCTTATATTTATTGGTGTAACAGGCTGGAGGTCCTGTGCATTGCTGAGATGACAATCAATTGTGCTCAATAAAACAGATCCAGCTTGGTCTGATCAGTGAGTTCAGCTGGTGTTTCAGTAGTGTTTTATTGTATACTTTTACTGCAACTGTCTTGTTTTTTTAATTCCAACTATTTAATATAATATTTAATATAATATTGACTTTGGGGATCATACAAACATTTTGAATATTTTATGCTGTGTTCCCTGAGACTTATATGTCAGAAGATAGCTGTGGAGATTATATCATATGACAAAATGGGACAGGATTCTTACAAAACATTGCCTTATTTGAACAGTGTTAGATATTATAAGCATCGGAAAAGTGACAAATGATGTGTATTCACTTATAACAACATACCCTGTTCTGCTTTCGTGATCTCAGAGTGTCTGGAAAACAAATGATTCATCTCAGATTAAAGAAATAATACACCAATGATAACATCAAGCAGGTTAAAACAAGAACCTACAATGGTTTTGACTTTTTCTTGTGATCAATTCTTTATTCATTTTTAATCTTATTACACATACAATTGTGTAATAAAATAAAAATCAAATAAGAGTGTCACACGAAAAACAGAGATTACAGAAACAGCAATCATAGAAAGACATCACACTAAATGGAAAAAGTAAAATACAGCATTCAGGGTGGGTTACAAAGGGCATACATTTCAGTCGTCAGTGGTTAGGTCTTCAGAATCAATACAGTCTTTGTCCATGTCCTTATTGTAGCTGGCTTGGACTTATTAATCACAGCAATCACTCTTTTTGGCAGAGGTGAGGCCAGTGAAAACTAGCCTCTTCTGAGTCTGTGTAAAGGTAAATGAGCTGTCATCACATAATAAACATAGACAGGGATTTTCCCTAAGGGTGTTCTTAACCCTTGTGTTGTCTTAAGGGTCAAAAATGACCCGTGACCATTTTAACAGCAGAAAAAAAACCCTAAATGATGTTTTTTCAACTTGAAATTTGATGACTCCAACATTAGAAAAAATGAACCATTTTCTATTTTCATATTTTCATGAAGGCTTTACACAGCTAGGGTACAAAGATTGTCTTAGGGGTCATTTTGACCCGCCAGCTATAAAACCATTTATACGCCACAAAAACTACAGACACATCGCAGACACACACTGGCACACACATGCACACTCCAACGCGCACACACACAATAAGAAACTAAGATTGTGTGCTATTGATTGATCTCTCTCTCGTCTTCCCTCCATGACCCCACGCATGACTCAAGCTCAGACAAAATAAAAAGAATTTCAGACAGAATAAACATGTCTTGAAAGCATTATTTACTAATAGAGAATGCTTATATATAGGTGCTGTAGATTGCAGTACCCTAGTTGTCTTTTTGCCAAAGTCATGAGAGATTGTTTCAGTGCCCAGCAAGTTGCAGATCTGATTACTTCAGGTGTCCTGGAGGAAGAAGATAACACTGATGTGGAAAAGGAGGAGGTATCTGAACAAGAAGATGGGGAAGAGTACAACCCAGAGAATGATTCCTCATCTTCAGATGAAGAAGAAATCCCCCAAGCTGACAAAGAAATTTTTTTGTCAAAGAACAGCAAAATATCATGGTCTTCTTTACCATATGGCAACCAGGGCAGGATGGCAGCAGAAACTGTCATGAAGATGACCCCAGGGACAATAAGATATGCTGTTTCCCATGCCCAGGACATTGTCTCAGCATTTTTCATGTTCATTACACCAGCCATTGAAAAAATCCTAGAAATGACCAATCTACATGGTTTCCATGTAGACAAGTGACAAGTGGAAAATCGTGGATGAGACTGACCTGCGTGCCTACATAGGGCTGCTAATCCTAGCAGGTGTGTATAGGTCCCGAGGAGAGGCTACATCTAGTCTCTGGGATGCAGAGAGTGGAAGAGCGATTTTCCGTGCCACAATGTCACTGAAGGTCTTTCACACTCTTTCAAGAATGTTACGGTTTGATAACCGTGAGTCAAGACCTGCAAGATGAGTGACAGACAAACTGGCTACCATAAGAGAGGTCTGGGAGAAGTGGGTGGAGCGCCTGCCGTACCTCTACAACCCTGGGCCTGAAGTGACAGTGGATGAGCAGTTGGTTCCATTCAGACGTAAATTTTTCAGTGTAAATTTTTATTTTCATATCTGTAATGTAAATTATTTGCAATGCTGATTATCCTTTGTCAAAAGGTCGCTGTCCTTTCCAGCAATATATGCCCAGCAAGCCAGCAAAGTATGGCATCAAAATATGGGTGGCCTGTGATGCACAATCCAGCTATGCTTGGAAGATGCAAGTGTACACAGGGAAGCTGACCAGTGGAGGCCCAGAGAAGAATCAGGGGATGCGGGTTGTACTTGATGTGAGAGATGGATGGAGGGGTCCCAATGTCACATGTGACAATTTTTTCACATCTTATGCTGAATCTTCTTCTGTTCCATGTGAGGCTGCAGCTGGAGTAGGCAAGAGGAGGAGATGCCAATTCTGTCCCCCCAAAAAAAGACTGTAAAACAAACACTATGTGCTCAACATGTAAAAAATATATCTGCAAAGTCCATGCTCACACACTGTCCTGCTGTCCCATATGTGTTAATTAGGTCAGATTTGTTGCCAAAAGGTTGATAGATATTATAGTTGTATTTATAGTCAGGCTGTTGTTATTATAGTTACTGTATGCCTGCTTGTTCAATAAAATGCATTCAGAACTCCTTTCTGCTGCTTTAACTTTTATGAATACTGTCTTGCTAAAAACTTTTTACACCTATGTAGGTACCTTTAGCAGTAGAAAAAATAAACATGTACTTTAGTAAAAAACAAGTGGTGCCCACTGATTAAATATTGATGAAATACTGCACACTGAGGAGGGAAAACCTAGACATTCACAGAGCTTGTGATGAATGATGAGGTTGTTTCTTCATGCAAAATAGATTTGAGGATTGAAATTAAATTTAGCTGCTTTATTTTAGAGGTTTAGTGAAAGCGGGTCATTTTTGACCCTTAGGACAAGGGGAGTATGCAGAATTCTAAGACCACACAAGGGTTAACCTCTTTGGTGGAACAACGCATAATGGTTTCTACTTTATAGCCTAATTGTGGCATTAAACATTTCAGCAACATACAGAACAAGTCATAATCTTCTTATGTTTGTATGATACCATACCAACTGCATAATAATTGTTAATTATGCCTATATTAAATATCAGCACATCCACACAATACCAAAATAATTAACAAGAGAGCTAAGTATATTTAGACTTTTTCAAGGAGAAAAATCTTTTGCCAGTATGTGTTGCCAGACAAAGATCTAGTTGAACAATTTTCTGTTCCATAAAACAGAATCAGGATTTAGGTCCCCCTGATTTTTTAACATCAATAAACATTAACTCTCGAATGAAGCACATACAATGAGGGGAAATAAGTATTTTAACACTTGTTGTTTATACATCCATTGCATAAATCCACTTCAAATTTACACACAGTGTCTTGATTTTGTACTTATAAATTTAAATACAACATCCCTGTCAATCATGTTCAATAATATGCAGGTTGAAAGTTCATAGGACCATAACTAGTAGTCCCAGACAGGTGTGCCATGCAAGATTTCACAACACGCTCTCAGACTATTGATAAGGACAGTAAGAGAGAAGCCAGCAGTCTCTTGAAAAGAGTTGCAGGATGACCTGAAAGCAGCAGGAACAACAGCTATACAGAGGACAAAATGCAATGAACTGTAGCACAATCATCTCCATTCCTCCATCCTACACAAAACTCCTCTGCTAAAAAAGAAGCACAGAGATATATGTGTATAAAAGCATTTGGACAAATCAGAACTATTTTGGAACAATATACTCTGGTCAGATGAAACAAAAATAGAACTCTTTGGCAATAATTCAGCTTGTCATGTTTGGAGAAAGAAGGGTGGTGCAAAGGATCCCAATAATGGCATACCCGTAGTGAAGCATGGTGGTGGGAGCATTGTGATATGGGGCTGCTTCTCTGCAAACAGTACTGAGGCATTACACGTCATCAAAGGAAACATTACTGGAGCAATGTACCGGGACAAATTAGAGGAGAATTTAATCTCATCATCCAAAAAACTGAATCTGGGGAGAAGATGGACATTTCAACATGACAGTAACACCAAACATACAGCCAAAATAACAGAAGAAGGCCTTACATGGCCTAGCCAAGCTCATGACATGAATCCCATTGAAAATTTATGGAGGATTTTGAAATTGCTACCCTTGGAGTCTTGGGGAACTGAATTATTTGCAAAGGGAAATGATCCAAAAATTGAAACACTGTGCTGCAAAAAGCTAATCACTTCTTAGAGTCTCTAACTTGTAATTGCCAAACAACGTGTTTTACAACAAAGTATTAATGTTGGTAATTTGTGGTGTCCGAATACTGTTTCCGCCAACAATTTCATTTTTTAAAAATATCTTTTTTATGCTTTTTTAAGAACACATCCTTTTTTGTTCTTATTTATAAGTACTGTACAAAGTCTAGAGACATTATGTGTGTAAGTTCGAGGTGGACATACGCACTGAAAGAACATTAAATAACAAAAACAAAAGTGTTGAAATGTTACAATTATTAAACACCAAATGTTATTTCTTTGGTCGTGAGATTTTACTTATTTCATTTTTTTGTTGTTGTTGTTTTGTTTTTTTTTACATTATTTTCCCAGTCCAATTATCTCCCCAGTTGCTGCCTGTTCCCACCTGCTGTCTCAGTCTCCCTACTTATACTGCACTATCCAATCTAGAAGTGTGAAGCAAGCTCATACATATCTGAGACATGTAAAGCCAGCTGCTGCATCTTCTGAGATGAATACTGACTGCCCACATCTGTATATGTGAGCTGGCTGACACCTATGATTGGCCAGCAGCTTAGCATAAAAAAACACTAATGAGTTATAGATATGGTAATTAGATTATACAAATGGAAGCTTGAAATGAAAAGATGAAATGCACCATCTTTGTTGTAATACTTACAAAAAAAGTATTAAAATATTTATTTGTAAACATATATATATATATATAATATATATATATATATATATACACATATATATATGTATAATATGATATATATATGTATATATATATATATATATATATATATGTATACACATATATATATCATATTATACATATATCATATACCACGCACTGAAGTATATAGGTATAGTGTCATACAATGTTTGTGCCAATAAAACTAGAATGCATTTTCTTTTTTTTCTTTTTTTTCTTTTTTTTGCATATCCACCTATGCATCTATTCAAGCTTCTTTGATTCCACAGATCTGCAACATGCGTAGTATCTCACTCTCACATCTCAGATTTTATTTCTCTTAAAAGGAAAATACTACAACGCCACAGGAAGTAAGTAAGTAAGTTACTTAGTTAAGAAGTATGAGGTAATTAAAGCCTTGTGCTGTTTCCTTTTTAGAGATAAACAATAAGAATGTAGAGCCATATCGCTGGTAAAAGATTATTCAGGTTACCGTCTCTGAGCTCCTCCACTGGTGAGCAACAATACATTAAGAACCTGAAAGCATTAAGATAGAGTTCTTACAGCTGATATTTTTTCTAGGGCTGTCACAATTGCATTTCCAAGTACAGAAAAAAAAAAACTAAGGTGGCAAACCAATAAATCATAAACCAGTATACAATAGAAATAGCAGATGCTTCTTATCTCATCTCAACTAACATTGATCAAATCCCTGTTGTGTAGCAACTTGTGCTTTATTAGGGTTTGAAAGTGTTGTTTACAGCAGTACTGTCATAACTGACTCATCTATGCTCTCACACACACACATACACACACCGCGCACACACACACACACACACACACACACACACACACATAGTCTTGGACTGTCAGCTCGCTACCTAGATTGTTTTGTGGTTCTATTTTGAATGTGTGCTCCTGTTATTAACGTTTGGACTACTGAGCAAATGCTGACGACAGAAAAACACTGTTCTTCACATATCAGAATGTTATTTCAATCAATCAGGGCTTTCTGTAGCAAGGCATCTAGCTAGCATCACTATGTTTGTTAGTTAACTCTAGCTACCATGCTAGCTAAGATACAGGCTAGTTAATAGTTGCTTAGATAGCTAAGTATAACTGAAAAAACATATAATTATTAAAAGGCAGTGCCAAACACAAAAGTGATTAGAAGACACCAAACCAAAAAAACGATGTGATATTAAATATCAATGCTTGCTTCTGTGCATGTTGCTTCTGTTAATGCTTGCTTCTGTGCATGTTGAACATCATTGCTTATTCCAAGGTAAATTGTAAATTTTAAATTGGCAAAAATGTTTCTACTGGTGCAGTAGAACACTCGTGCAGATATTTAAGTTTGACTGACAGAATCAATAAGTGTTCTAGTGTAGGTGGAACCCTGAGACATTCAGATAATGCTGTTCGCATTGCAAATGCTTAAAACAGAATGCGATTTATTCCAGATGTCCAGATCTTTTCCAAACATCTTCAAGATGTACTGTATGCATGCTTATGCAGTTAGCAATGACTGTGCCAGTATGCATGCTGTAAATTGTTGCCAACTGAATAAAAGACAAAGGAGCAGTGTTTCGAATGGAGTATGGCTCGTCACTGCTATTGGCTGATTGGCTGGCAGTTTGAAAGGATCAAGTTTTAGTAGTCTTGCACTTTATGCCCCATCCAGCTTTGTGCACAACCAGGCATCATAGTGCAGGTTGACATTTGACGGTTTATTCCTTGGAGTTATCAGTTCAATGATGAAGTCCAGAAACAGTTAGGAATAATGTTACATTGCTGTAAGACAGAATTTATGCTTTAGCTCAGCATAGTTTCCAAAGTACCTATTCACACAGATAGTATGTGTACAAACATCTTACCAACCTACTTTTTACCTGAAGTGGGAACTTGACATCCAATTTCTAAGCTGAACGGTGGCACAAAGAAATGAAAGCAGCATCAGAATCATCCTGTTTCCCATCTGCAACCGCCAAGGCCCGAGCTTTTTTCTCTACAGGGACTGAATTGACATTGAGGTCTGCATTACATTTGGTTTGTAGCTTCCTTAGAAGAGCAAGAAATAGCAATTCAAACATTACCTTCAATCCCCACTATGTACCCCAGTTAAGACCATGTTGCCCATCAGACTCAACGTCTTTGATTGAGCATGCACTGTGTTGGTCCTTCTCTGATTAACAAATCCCCAATCCTGAAGGCAAGGACATGTGATCCTCTTACTACGCTGGGCAATGAAAGGAAATTGCTTGATGTGATAAGTGGTTATAGACAGGGTTTAAATTGGGACATGAGGAGGCGCTACTTTTTCCATGGCTTACAACATTTTTCATTCACGAGAGAAAAAGAAGCATATTGTGTAAGAAAAAGTAGCAGGACTGATGGGCATAAGTTGGATTTCCTTTAGACTGTCTGTTTCATTTAACTTCCTCCCCCGGATAGTTCATCTTCAACTTTAGTGGTTTAGGCAGAAATGCCCTGCAGGAAAGGCAAATGCCAAGAAACAGAAGTAAAAAGCAGAATGAATTTGCATCACATGCAATGGTAAATATTACTGACTTGGATGGCATCCAGAAGTGCCTAGGAATTGCAATGCGTTGATTTTAGATGCCACGTGATCCTGTATATTGTTCTTCTGAAGAAATTTACTGTTTTTATTAGTTAATTTTGATGCTTAAATCATTGTTTGATTATAAATAATTATTAGCAATGCATTAATTTTGCTGAAGGATGGATCAAAGAACTGATACTACTCCAGTCTTGATTTATTTTTTTTTAATACACTATGATAAATTATGAGTTTACTCATGTAAAAGTGTTTCCTACTAATTCTCCTAATAAATCTTTTACATAGAGAAAGAAACGTCTCACAAAGCTGACTCACTTCTCCATGAAAACACACAATAGAAAAGCCTGTGCATTGTAATGCGATTATTGGATATTTTGCAGATTGCTTTTCCAATTAGCAGTTACATCAGCATGTACAAGAGAAAACATTGTGAAAAGATCATTTCTACTAATTTGTGCATTGGGTGTTGTGTATGAGTCAGCTTTTACTATATCGTTACATAAGAGTATTGCTTTTTCTGTGTTCTGAAAAGGCATATTATGGTTTGCTTTTGCTTAATTGCGACATGATATTATACATAGCTATGCTGTAATACTGCATGGTGTCTTGAACAATATGTTTAAGAAGAAAAAGTGATATTGTTTAAGTTTAATATTCATGAAATCATAAGAAAGTCTATGACCGCCAATCTTGTCCTTTTGCCCTGACCATAACTGTTCATAAAAAGTTGGCCTGTCCTAAGTTCTCACTAAGACCCTTGGATATATCTGTAACATAATTTGCTTTTGTCTGTATAGCCTCTATCTCAAAGGTAGTTGGACACATCCATTTAAATTCAAAATTGCTGTGTTTCTATGTAAATTCTTCATCCTAAACTTTTATATTTGTTTTTGTAGGAAAATATAACCTACTTTTTGTCTTCTGTCTGGGGGCCCGACGCAGCCATGCCATTTGGCTGTTTAATTTTCGGAGAGAAGAAGGATTATAACAGTCCTGGTGAGGTCACTGACAAATATGACCTGGGGCAGATGGTCAGATCGTAAGCATACCTCAACCTCTACACTCTTATTTATGTTCTTTCATTTGTGATCATATTGCTTCATAAATTAGTTTTTGCTCTCTACAAAAACAGGGAGGAGTTTTGTGAGATTTTTCGGGCGAAAGACAAGAACACACAGAAAATGTACACCTGCAAGAAATTCCTAAAGAAAGATGGGAGGAAAGTGCGAAAGGCTGCAAAGAATGAGATTCTTATCTTGAAAATGTAAGTTATTGATGTTCAGTGTCTCAGAGTTATTGGGAACCAGCAACTACTTAATGTATAGCTGTTTTGTTTCTAAGTAGCCATACTGGGAGTTAAATTTTTTTGCAAGTTAACGTCCCTTTGTAGAACTTTTTCTTCTGCTTCCTGTCTCACAGTCACAAACTGTCTCGTCCTCTCTTATCTTCACAGGGTGAAGCATCATAACATCCTCCAGCTGGTCGATGTCTTTGAGACAAGAAAAGAGTACTTCCTCTTCCTAGAACTGTGAGTGCTATTGAAGTGTTTGTGTGTGTGAATGGTGTGTGTGTGTGTGTGTGTGTGTGTGTGTACATTATGAATGCTGATTTAAGTCGGTTCTAGGGCTGCACGTTATTGAAGAAAAGTGCTATATGCGATAACTTGTTAAATAATGCAATACGAGAATCAATTTAAATTATATATATATATATATATATATATATATATATATATATATATATATATATATACATGTATAAAAACTGAAAATGACATAACCAACATATGTTTCATGTTCTTTTGAGGAAAAGAAAGCATTCTCTGCTATCTGCATCACCCTAAAACTTTGCCTTTTTGTAACTTTTTGAAGTATTGAAATCATTCAGTTATCGCAAGCCCTTGCGATATGCGTATCGCGATATTTAACAAAATTACAAAGTGACTGTATGAGGTAGTATTTAATATAAATACCATTGTCATATGACCGTCATTTCTCTGGACCCTTCTCACCGAGTTCAAGCCGGATTGACGCTGGTTTCAAATAATGGGAAACCCTGGCCATGTTCATAGAACCATCTGGTGTTTATAGAACCACAGTTACATACAGTATGTAACTAGCATTCTATTTCGCCCATTCTAACTAAATTTCAGCTCATTTCCATGAAGACCAACTGGTTAGTATCAGTCATGGATATGTTAAAAAAAAAAAAGGCAGCTGACTTTGTTATCATTTTTATTAATTGTAACAAAAGGGATGAGACAGAAACAGATGCTAAAAAAGAAAGGGAGGTGCTGTTTCTGTTTCTAAATCTTGTTGACCCACTGCTCACAAAATTCAGCTCTGTTCCATATGTGCATTCTTGGATTTTAAGAACTCTGAATTGCCACTGATGAGCAGAGCAAATTGGGACATTGAGAGAACAATGTAATTTACATGGCTGTATTGTGGAGTATTTTGCATAATTAGGCAAGCTAATTAATATTGGTATTTGTGTTGTTATATTCATGTTGTTTAAAGGGTACTTTTGTATGACCCAGAGTTCTGAGCCAAGTGTTTGTTGCAAGGTTGAGGCCATATGGAGCTTAACACAGAGCAAATATGCAATTGACCTCAGTCTTTTCATGGCATCATGGAAATATTGCAACCTCTCATTGTACTACTCATTGTACTATAGTCAGGTCTTATGGAACTCCAGTGCAAGGTTGAGATCCCACACATGGCTCTTGGAGAGTATGGTGAATGGGTGTCTTGTGCCTTTGCCCTTCAGAAAGGTTGTGACAAGTTTAAGAGCCCTCAAAGAAATGTAATCCATGGTGCTGGGAACCATTGCAATGGCCCCCATATACACCTTTAACCTAGATAGGAACATATTGTAGTCTTGCAGTCTCTGCAGGACGACCAGAACTCTAGGAACTGGGTGCTGGAGTGATGGAGTGTGCACCATTTACACTGAGCACACACAAACCCCAATGTACTTAGGGCTCTTGTGTTCAGGAGTGTCTCCTGGACTGCTGGGTCGTAGTCCCCAGCCTGCATATTGCTTCTCACAGATCTGGCCAAGGATGCCAAATGTTTCTGTCAATTTGGGTCAATAGATCTATTCAGGGAAGAAACTGCCAAAGTTTTCAGAGTACTAGTAAGATCAGCAGTGGAAACCAAGGTCACACTATACACTTTGGGGACACAAACAGGACTCTGTGACCTGATCAATGAATTCTATGCAGTGTGGGCAGAATCAGTGGCAGAGGTGGAAATGTGTACAGTAGACAGTGAGGCCACTCTATGGCCAGTGTGTCCTGACCCAGTGGACTGTCGAGCTCTGCCAAGGAGAACCACAGGTGACAATGAGTGACTTGGCATCACTGAAGAAGGCCACTTGTGACCTGACAATGAAATGGCTAACTAATTGCCTACATGCACCAATGTTGTAAAACCTCACCAGAATATCATCACTGCATCTGCATTTGGTGCTTGGGCAGTGTATGTCTGAATATAGTGTTTCCACCAATGAAATCACCAGTGATGCAATGCAAGTTGTGCAAGTGATGCAAGCATGTGGCCTAGACCAATCCATCATGTTAGCTAAGGCACACCACACAGAACCTGGGCAGGGTATTCCAGAGGTCCAAAACCTCCTTTAACATTATCCTAGTATTTACACTGTGGCACAAAAAAAATCTTTCTGACTGGTGTCGTATGGAAGGAAGCATTCTGTGCTATGGGCTGCACACCAGCATCCTGGTAAATTTGGGCTATCATAGGGTGCTTGGAGCCTGCCAGTGGTGCACGTGAGCTGGAAGAGGCCAATTCAGATTCATTTCTGGATGCTGCATTTCTGGATGAAGCCAGAATTGAACACTTCAGTTTAACCGTTGGCTCACTGAAACACTGGAAATCAGGAAGGAGAATCAGCTTTTTGGCTATAAAGAGGACCATGCATGAGCTTCTGCTGCATGCAGTTTCCATTCCAGGATCAAAGATTTCAGCTAAGACACATCTAAAACCAGGTCATCCACAGGTCTAGAAAGGGACTCTGATTACTTTCTTGGTTTCTTACTGTACTTATCAGTCATTGTTTGGCATGAATGTTTACGACTAGCAAGTTCTATAATCTGCAGTACTTGGGTCATATTATGCTCTGAATCAAGGTATAAATATGGCAGCGGAGTGTGACATGTTGGCATTGAGGACGGCCAAACCAGAGACTGCTTCTCTACAATGGTCAGTGCCAAGACAGTAGACACATAACTTATCTTCCAGGAAAATTAGACATTGGCTGCACAAGCGCAGCATGGCTCATTAGTCAATCAGATCTGAAGCAGTGTATAGTGGAACCCAGCTAACTAGGTAGGCAATCAGGACAAGTGTGCCTTATAGGAGCAAAAAAATACTTGCAGAATATACCCACATGCCCGCTAGTCCCACTAGGAAGGTAGAGGGTGTGGAAGCTGGGGAATTACCTGCAGAGAGATGAAAAAATATCCCGGTGGAGAGAATGAGGGTTAGTGGAGGAAACTCAGCTTATAAGCGAAAGACCCTCTGGTCAGCAAGGCATGAGGAAGATTGAGCGGTGTTGTCGAGGGAGGGTAGCAGTCTGGCTAGTAAACTCAAGAACAGGCAGTGGACAGTAGATTACTCATCCATGTTAGACATCCTAAGACACAGGCTTGATAGTCAGGAGACTTTGAGGCCTGTGGGACTGAGCCGATAAAGTGCTGAGGAAGGCCGCACTCTGTGGTGATATAGGGGAATGAAGGGAAACCGGTGTTAGTGGAGTCCGAGTAACATTGCAAGCTCATTGGTGGACCACTCAGCAATGCTGTTGCCACATATTCACAAGCTAATAGTTCACCAGACAACAGGTGATGTGAAAATTTCAGACTGTCTAAGGAAAGTCACACCCAATGAGGGACTGTGAGGTGAGACCTGTACCATGCACCAGAACAGTTTGTAGCTAACTCTTGGTCAGCACAGGAGTAATAGACAATTAGGCTGGCAAGCTAATGAGGGAACTCAACTCAAGCTAGCAGTCATGGAGTTTTGAATAGCTCCAAAAAGTATGAAATACACTCACCACAGCCATGATGATGAAAGTAGATATGAGGAGCCTATCGCCAGGTTTAGAGGACAGGTTACCTGTAGCTCTAGCCATAGTCACAAACATATAGTCACAGATAGCACCAAGGTAGACATGAATTCCGACAGGTGCATGAGGCAAGAAGCAGAAATGGAAATGATAGCCGGATGACAATAGTATTTATATCAAATATTACATCATGTGTCTCGGCATGCATGTGCACACAAACAAAAAGGCATCCAGCTGATACTGACTGGCGCTGTTGGTTAGGATTGGTGAAATAGAACTTCTTTTTACAAGTCAAAGCTTAAATGAAAAACTTTTTCATTTTTCACTTAATTGTCTATTATACTGAAATTAAAGCTTTGTTGGAACACTTGTTGGAACATGCCTTCCATAATTATGTATAATACTATAATAATACATATAATACAGTTATATTTGATAATAAGACTAAATATGATTTCTTTTCACTAGGTGATGTTTTGATAAGCATTCTCAAAAAGACTTTTTCACTTTTTTGTGGCAGACCATTAGGTCATATATGAAAGTGCTTTTAAAGGTGCAATTTCCCTTCATCTGCTCTAGAGCCACAGGAAGGGAGGTGTTTGACTGGATCTTAGACCAGGGCTACTACTCAGAACGTGACACTAGTAATGTT
Organism: Pangasianodon hypophthalmus; assembly: GCF_027358585.1. NCBI lineage: Eukaryota > Metazoa > Chordata > Actinopteri > Siluriformes > Pangasiidae > Pangasianodon > Pangasianodon hypophthalmus. The sequence goes on from NC_069711.1 coordinate 8,610,978, forward strand.
ATCAGACAAGTGCTCGAGGCTGTGGCTTATCTTCACTCTCTCCGCATTGTGCACAGGAACCTGAAGGTAACATGCTGCTTTACTCCCATCAAGTGGCTGCAAGTGGTATTACACTAGCAAGACAAGTGTTCAGATCGACAGATAGACAAATGGATGAATGTATTGTGCACTACATTCAACTCAGTTCCTTATTGTTTAAAAAAATTATTATTTAAAAGCATTTTACAGTTTATATAAGACTTCAGTCTTGTGTTTAGGATCATTTCATTATGTCCTGGAACTAGAGTAAAAAGATATTGCTGCATACAATATGGTTAACTTTCTCTGACGACCTCGGACTATCTTCTCCTCTCCCTTTTAGTTGGAAAACCTTGTTTATTACAATCGTCTGAAGCACTCTAAAATCGTCATAAGTGATTTTCATCTGGCCAAACTGGAGAATGGACTCATTAAAGAGCCTTGTGGAACTCCTGAATACCTTGGTAAAAACTATCACACACAAGGCTGCTAGACAGATGCATACATTAAATTTTCAGATCATTGGTCTTTGCATAACCTTTTATCTTGCTCTACAGTTTTCTCACAATATTGTTAAAAAAAACCTTTGTACCACTGTTGTTGTGTTGCAACAACTGCCATTTTAACTGCCATTACATTATGTACAATATAGGGTTAAGGTATGTGTCATCAGATGTAAATAATGCAAACATGTACACTTTATTTTGTATTTATCAGCTTATACTTATATAGACATACGTTTACATATGCAAGCAGTGGTGCATATAGAGGTGGTTGCTCAGTCAAGTGTTTTTGATTTCAGCTCCAGAGGTAGTCGGCAGACAGCGATATGGAAGACCAGTGGACTGCTGGGCCATCGGAGTGGTCATGTACATCCTGTCAGTGAGAATCAGTTTCTCTGTGTGTTTCCTAACAATACCCACAATTTGGTTTATTTTATTTAACTGGTCTGTGTGCGTAGCCCCATTCTGCCATTGTGTGTGTGTCTGTAATTCTCTGGGTGTCATTAAGAATAGTTCAATAATCATTGCTCTTCCAGGCTAAGAAAACTCATGCTTAAATAGTCTAGAGTAACAATATCAGTGAGGTATATGAGACCACAAGGTTGTCCTGTTACTGCTTTAAAAACAAGTAAGAAAAAAGAAACCAAACAGCAATTCTGTTTATAATTGGACATTTCTGAAGAGAAGATGCTTGTAATTGTACAGGACTTCCAAACTTCATGTTTATGTTACTGGATTATTCTCATGAGTATCTGTAAGATCTATAAGGAGATCACAAGCTTTCTGAAGACATTCACAGCAGTCAGTGGAAGTTCTCAGAGCATGTTTTTTGTTGGTCACTTTTCATCATCCAAGGAGTTCGCTGTCAAGATGTGCTGTGAGTATATGTTATTACATCTCTTGTTCTGTTCCATCTTTTTTGAGTCTTTTTATTGTGTATTCTTTTGTTAAAATCTATTGCAATTTATACAACAGTTAGTTCCAGTCCACTAATTTAATTGGTCAAATGGTGTTCCAAGAGCACGTATATTTCCTATAACCACACTGGAACGTTTCACTGTGTGTATCATTTCACTTTTCTGTGTTTTCCATGTAAAATTCCACTTCCTTGTTTGAAACCATTACTACAGTAATGTTAGCGACATCATTAGCGGACATGGCAAAAGATACTTTTCAGGAATATAACTATTGGCTTAAAATATGTAAGCTTGTTGGCTGAAAATGAAAAGGAAGAAGGCACAGAGGAATGTACAAATCAATGTGAGCTAGCTATCCAGCTAGCCGACGTGCTATAATATAAGTCGCTTCTTTGGGATCTATTTCCACTAGCAGAGCAAAAATAAACAGAACATTTGGCCATATTGTATATTGTGTCTGAAATGTCACTTATTCAAATATTAATTTCTTTTTTATAGAACTGTTGTATAAAAGCAATATCGCACAATCACAATTATGTGGTTATTCTGAATATTGGCACAGCTATGACTCTCTATGGCACGAGCTCGCAGGGTTTTCAGTATAACTGCACTCTTGCCCGTGCAATATTGCTGAAGAAACATTTTCCAGTCATTTTTATCAGTCTGACCAGAACTGCTTTTTTATGATGATGCACTCATAAAAATATGTACTGAGAATGTTTTTCTTCACCAGACTGTCAGGAAACCCTCCTTTTTATGATGAGGCAGATGATGATGATGACGACAGTCATGACAAGAACATGTTCCGGAAAATTCTGTCAGGAGACTATGAGTTTGACTCACCCTACTGGGATGATATCTCAGATTCTGGTAAGGGGACGCACCAGAGTTTTTGGAGGAAATATTTCACAAAGCTTACTTTAGCAGTTTTCCATAAAGTCAAAGTTCAAAACTATAACCTAAGTTTTTGCCTTGTCCTATCTAAAGGGTTTGCCTTGTCCTCTTAGTACTGTTAAAATAAAAATATGTTTCTGCATTCTAGCTAAAAGTCTAGTTGCATCTTTAATGGAAGTGGATCAAGACCAAAGACTGACTGCACAGGAGGCAATCAGCCATGAGTGGTAAGAACCCTCTTTAGATATCTTATGCTGTTTGAATTTTGCCCCATTACTGCAATTTGGAAATCTCATATGCTTCTGAGGAAATGTATTTGTCTTTTAATACATTCATTATTTAGGATATCTGGGAATGCTGCTTCCGACAAGAATATTAAAGATGGTGTGTGTGCTCAGATTGAGAAGAACTTTGCGAAAGCAAAATGGAAGGTAAAACAGTCATTTTAGATCATGTTGCCAATAAATGCTTGTACAATTTCCTCTCATTATTTTCAACATAAGTCCACATTTCGCTCACAATTCAGTATGTTTTGTCTTCTTTGATGCAGAAAGCAGTCCGTGTGACCACTTTAATGAAGAGGCTCCGAGCTCCAGATCAGAGTGACTCTGGAGCCTCGAGTCCAGCTCTAGGAGCATCGGCAGGATCAGTGACTCCGAGCAGCACACCAGTTGCCATGGCTGCAACCCCTGAACCTCCCTGCAGCACCGTTGAGCTTCAGGAAATAAGAGCAGGAGAGGCTCCAGCACGGTGTAATGGAGAGATTCCTGCTCCACTGCAGCTTAGTGCGGAGACCAGAGAAGAGCAGAATGGCTAACATGGATGTACACAAAGGCAAACACACTCATTTTAGAATGGAAGACATATTGAAAATCACTGGTCAAGTGAAGCTAACTTGTAGAGAGCCATTTACTCATAATCATTTCGTTTGCATATCCTTCCCTGTTTGTACGTTTTTGAATTGTTCATATCTACTTACAAACTGTTTAGAGTAACATAAAATGACAAAGGGATCATATTTAAAATGGAGCATTAGTTCATGTTAGTTCATGTCAAGTACAGTCTAAAAATTTAGAGGAACAGTTTGTAAATAAAATAAAATTATAAGCAAAATGCAATTTTGCTTCCTGTTCATATTTAGATGGATGTAGGGACAAAGTAGCCTAATAAATGAACAATTGAAAAACGAATAAATGAAACATAGAAAATGGAAAGGAAAATGATGCAGTTTACATGCCTAACTGCATAAGATTTACCTATCATGATGTTAGTATGTTGCTGAAAAATGGAATTTCCCGTTACGACTTGTGTCTAACCTTAAGTTCTAATTTTTCTTTGAAAGTGAAAATCTGCTGTATATCTTTCCTGCCAGTGTCTGAGAATAAATCACCTTTTACTCTCTAGTGACTCAAAACACAAACATATAGCATTCTTACTGATGTGTCAAACGTAAAACAGCTATAGAAATAATAACAGGGGTTACAGTGACGTGTGGTAATGACTCTCATTTAATGATTTGATGTCTTTTATGTGTAAACATCCTTAATACTGCACTGTTAAGTGTCAGTATTCTCTGTTATTTCTTGCTGTACAAATGCCTTTTACTCTGTTCATCTCATGTTGATGCCTTTGTCTGTCTTGGTGGCATTTACGCTTATTGGGCCTGATTTCTCAGCGTGGATTTGAATGAATTTATTCATAAATCTTTCACAAGGGCACTTACACAAGAAATTCATTATTCATGAAACTCCAGTTAGTTCGTAAAAACACTCATATCCTATGAGCGCTCCTGAGTTCATGTAAATTTGTGCCTATAAGGAGACTTAGTAATGTTACCCCAGATTGTTCGGTTTCAAATAATATTATTAGCACAAATTTTAAATATGGATTACGCTTTCAAGTTTAAATCGCTTTTTTTATTTCAATTGCACGCAGAATTTTTAATGACGATTTTCTGAAACTCAGTCGTTTCATATTAATGGCAAGAAAGAAAGCAATCCAAAGCAAATCCAAAAATGAAGACAAATAAAATTAGCAATTGAATTAGGACAAATGAAATGACACCCTATACTGTAAAAGGAGGAAGAGTTAGTGTATGTCTACTGTATGGTAGGCGACACACTGCGGTGGCTGAGCTGCATTACTGGAAGATTTAGCACTCACCACACTTAAGAGGCGCTCTTTCGCCGCACTTCGGAGGCGCTCTTTTGCCACTTGGTCAGCATTTTGTCATTTTCAGCTCTCTGTGCTTTGCCTTTTATGGGGTTTTAAGGAAGTCACTAAATGTAAATCAGCTGTGCCATGAACATGCTTGGTAATTTGGTGATTGGCATTTATCAACATACTCACATGAGTACAGAGAAAATCAGCATTATGAAAACTTGTAAATCTGTCAAGAATTATTTAAACACATTTACTAAAAGATTAATAAATGACACCCATTTCATGTGCCATAAATTTACTGTATGTCTAACTCTAAGCTTTCAAGTTGGCTAGTTGTCTCTCAGAAGAGATGATTGCTTAATAAAAAAAAAAATATGTGCATGTGTCTTTATTGATCTTGATGTTTTGTAATGAATCTATTCTGTGCACATAAACCTTTGTCTTCACATGTATTTTATATTTTCTTAATGAGGTTAAAATGTCAAATTCAATCAAGCTTTTACTATTTATTGTTAAAATCTAAGACATTTTGCCAAATAGATAAAGCATACCATTGGACCTTTTAACAGTTTGCTGTCTAAGGAAAAAATTTAATACTAGTTCAGTAGTTTACATCATCTTTGACATGATTGGTGTTTTCATTACCATTTACATTTGGATCAAATACACTACACATTGACTTAAGACCTAGTTTGATTGAATTTGACTGTAAATTATGTTTGTTGTGTAGATGTGGTAGATATATGTACTGCATTTCACAGAGAAATGCATAATATACCGAATACAGTTGTCATTGTGTAGTTAGTAAGAAAAACAAGTCCATCAGTGGGTTGTTAATGGATTCTGTTTAATGTGCAGTACAAACTGAGCAATATCTCTATTGCTGTGATACTGTGAAACTGCCATACTGGTGATGTGGAGGGCCACTTGCCATATTTCATACAGATTGTTGAGCAATTTACATCATTGTTTCATGCTCAGTGTTCTGTTTTAGTTATACTTTAGGACATTATTGTACTTCGCAATTAGTTCCTTTTCATTTAACAAAACTTAGATTTATTTTTAACAACTGATTACATTGTTGTAGCCATTTTAACAAGTCACTAATTTCATTTGGTAGTTTTTTTAAATGATTTGTTTATGTATTAGTTTAACATATTTAGTCTATGCTGAGTCTATTCTCTGTTAATGTATCAATGCAGTAACTAACACACTTTCAACAGCAGACTCACCCTTATAAGTATCATGTTTGTGTTTGAATTGCATCTCTAATAAAGACATTGCTTAGGCTAAGTGTTCAGTCCTGTTCGTTATTTAAGCTGAGAGAGAGAGAGAGAGAGAGAGAGAGAGCTTTAATCAAATGCAGCAGTAGGAACATGGGAACAGTTCCTTCAAGTTTGTACAGGTGAAAACAGACTGCAAGAGGTTTAATCATTAGCATGACATAATTTTGGATTGCTGCATGCTGTTAGCTATAAATCATTCAGCCTTTCATATTTACATTTGTTCATTTGGCTGATGTTTTAATTCAAGCCAGTTGAGATGGTATAACTGAACAGTTGAGGGGTAAGAGTCTTACTCAAGGATCCAACAGTGGCACCATGGTGATGGGATTTGAACTTACAACCTTCCAATCAATAGCCCAAGTTATTACCAACCAAACATCTGAAGCTTTCCAAATCAGTTAATAGTCGTTTGGTTTAGGCCTGTTATATCACAGTATTAGTCCAATATTCCTACTATGTTGTGATTATATGCATCTTTCAGTCTAGAATATACATGTGAATTTTCCCATTATTCCAGAGTTCTTTAAGGTAAAAATATTCAAATATCAAGGCTGGAAAAACTTGTAATACAAAGCTCATTTTTAGTTTGGCTATGTAGGTACATGGGCGTAACAGTTTTGAAAAGTGCTAGGGACAATAATGATAATGGTGCAGAAAAAAATCCTCTACATTGTGTCCTCACCGGGAGCCAGTAAGAAGGAAAAAGATAAGGAAAAAGTTAATCAAAGGGCACTCAAGCAGGCATACCCATGATGGCTAGTCACAATACTGAATGGGAGGGCTAAAAAATTCTACTTGATATCAGTAACTCTGCTTACTGGCATTTGATCTACTTTATGGCATTTGATAACAGCAAAACAGATGATGTGTGTCCCAAAACATTGAGGCTTATTTATTTTTCTTACATGAATAACAGGTGAGTCTTTTAACATCAATTGTTTTAGGATGGTGTGCATTTTTTAATGTATCCACATGAGACCAACCACAGCAGCAGAGAGTGAGTCACAACTGCAGAAGCTCCAAGCTGAAGTAGAGCATCAGGATAAATCAGGCAGGTCTGGAGGGTGGGAGAAGCAGTAGACATGTGTCAGGATCATGCACCAGCATCACAGCAGGCACCAGGAGAACACATCCAGCTCGACAGAGAGTGAACAGATAGGTATGCTCTTATTCTACAGTGGTGTAAAAGAGGTGTGTACATTATGACAGACTGGGATTGACAGCATTAAAAAAAAATTAATGGAAATCAACCACAGTACCACCACTGACCATATATTTACACAAAATTTGAGTTATAGTCTTCAATAGGCTCTATAACTGTAAACCTACAGAGTGGATCAACAAGGTAGGTAAAGTGTTATGTAAGAACACACAATGTATTTCCCCACCACCACCACCACCACCACACACACACACACACACACACTACCAGGTGTCACTACTGTGCTGATAATGGGCCAAAATCCTAATACAAACTCAGTGGTTGTCTCTTTTTCTCTCTCTGTCTCATTGATGGATAGGGGGACAAGGTGGTTTAGTGGTTAGCACTGTTGCCTCACACATCCAGGGTTGGGAGCTTAATTCCCTAATTCCCTCCGTCCTGTGTGCGCGGAGCTTGAATGTTCTCCCTGTGCTTTAGGGGTTTCCTCCGGGTTCTCCGGTTTCCTCCCCCAGTCCAAAGACATGTGCTGGAGGCTGACTGGTGTAGCTAAATTGTCCGTAGTGTGTGAATAAATGAGTGTGGGTGTGATTAAGCCCTGCGATGGATTGGCACCCCGTCCAGGGTGTCCCCTGCCTTGTGCCCCGAGTCCCCTGGGATAGACTCCAGGCTCGCTGTGAAAATGGATGAATGGATGATGGATGGATGATGGATGAGGTAGAGATGGGTGTGACACATTGTGAAAGGGTATAAGCAGTAATTGTATAGGAAGTGCACCTATACTGTATAGAGCAGGTTTACTTGATAAAAATGTTGACTACAAGATCAGTACAGCTAATCCTCTGGTTGCTGGATATGTGTGCCTAAAATGAGTGATGACGACTAAACCCCCACCTCTCCCGGAAGTGCGGTGTTGTTCTTGTTCAGTCGTTTCCGGTCGCGTTGTGAACAGTCTGGATAGCAACGCAGCAAAGGTTAGTTCCATCACTGATTTGTGTTCGTTTAAACTTTTTTTTTAAATTAATATTTTCCTATCCGGGAAAATTTGCACTGAAAGTTCGTGGACGTCGAGTTTTAGACAAAGTATCTTGCTAGTCCAGTAATTGTGGCTAGCCTAGTGAATAGCTAGCTAGTTGTGGAAGTCTTGTTAGCTAACGCAGATTGCTAGCCTCCTGTCCGTTACTTTAACGTCTTATTAATTAGCTCAATACCTGAATTTATAGTTAGCTATGTTTGCTAAGGTGGACTGAATTCAGTTTTGAGCACTAGTCGATAGCTCCAGCTGGTTTATACAGTAGCTGTTTAGCCGCTAGGCTAACGTTAGCTGGGTCCAAGCTCTGTGCTAACTAGCAAAAGGTCGGGTTCAGATCAGATTAATGAAGCTCGAGTGATTACAGGAGTGTGTGTGAGTGTGAGAGAGAAAGAGAGAGAGAGAGAGAGAGATCTTGTGATAAATGGTTTAGTTAGCTATCAGTGTACGCAAGTGTTTTGAGACATAACCACAACAGCACACTGATGTTTGCTAGTTAGCCTTTGGGGATGTGATGTGATGTGATGCAGTGTGTTATGGGTGATTGGCTGTTTTTGTAAGATTCGTCAGTTGTATAGTAGAGCTGCGCCATATATCGAAATATCGCGATATGATATCACAAGGGCTTGCGATAATTGAATGATTTTAATAGTTCAGAAAGTTGTGAAAAGTCAAAGTTTTAGGGTGAAGCAGAGAATGCTTTCTTTTCCTCAAAACAACATGAATGTTGGTTATGTCATTTTCAGTTTTTTAATATATAACTACATGTGTGTGTGTGTGAAATTTAAATTGGTTTTACACACTTATAGCATTATCATATCGCATACTGCATTATTTAACAAGTTATCACATATCGCATTTTTCTTCAATATCATGCAGCCCTGTTATACAGTCAGATATCCAGCATAGCTAGTCATACAAATTGAGTCATTCTGGTGGGAAGCTTTTGCTGTGTAAAAACCGGAGAAGTAAAGGTTCAAGAGTAAAGAAGAAAAATAGTGTTTCCTCCTCCAGGGATCACCATCCCTGCTTCTGCTCGAACACCTCTGATCCAGCTAATGAAGTGGAGTGATGATCTGAATAAGATGTCTTTAATCAGGGTTGGAGGTGAACTCTTCTGAAAGGTGGACTAGGTTTGGTGACCGTTCACTATAAAGACGTTTTCCCCCTTTCAGTGGATACTATGGGGATTGCATACAGACTGTAACGATTGGTCGGAATAGGGCAAGCTTTCCTACCAACCTGCATTTCTTTGCACAAATGGGGCAGTGTTAAATTGGAATATTTCTTTACTATCTGATATAATACTCGCTTGTGTAATGCTCTCTGGTCTGTTTAATACATTTCTTCACATTCGAAGTGATGGGAGACATGAACTTGTATGCTTACTGCTTAAACAGTTTTCTCCAGCCCATGGCATTAACATCCCCAATGCTTTCCCACTCACCTATCACTGTTTACTGTGTTTTTAAAGTAAATTACAGCACGTTTACTCTCAGAAACCTCTTCCATGGAAAAAAGGAACAAATGACAATAACGCCAGGTTATATTTAATACATGGGCAGCAAGTGTCATTTATTATTTTACTGTTTTATTAGTGTGCTAAAGGTCAGTGTGTGATGAAATACTGTACTCCTGTACTAATATATGCTTATCTTAAATATATACATATGTATATATAAATATATACACTGTTAATAACTGTAGTGTCAACATTAATAACTTCACTGTGAAGAGTAACAAGGTACTGTAACTGTAATTTTGAATGATTGTGTTGTCACATTCTTGTAAATCTGCAGGTCTTCTACACGTTCGTTTGTAAACTGTGTACATGGGCTCTGAGCAGCTTGAAATTTTTTAATTGCGCAAAAGAAAGCACACTCAAGCCACACACCATGTGGATATGAAAAGAATGTCATGTAGTAGGATGTTCAGATCATTACTCCTCTGTATTTTTGAGTTTATATAGATCTACACTATCAATAGGAATAATAAGAAGTCAGGAAAAAAAAAAACCACTCTAAAACAGTAATCTCTTAAAACTCTCAACATGTGCGTGAACGTATTTGTGGCATGTACAAGGAGAACCAACCCTTCGGAAATTGCCAGATTAATTGTTCTTTATAGATTTGTTCTAGATGTGAACCTTAGTGTGAGTTGAGTTTATATGTACTCTGTTGTGCCTCAGTTCAAGTTGTTGTTCTGCATGTTACAAAACCAAAAGTGGGCTATATATTAATCATAAATCACAGATTCGAGTAATAATGGAAGCACGTTTGCAGGAGAACAGCGTTTTGCACTGAAGAGGCTGGTGTAAGCTGAGACGTTGAACCATCATGTGGAATGGTTCAAGATCTGGACCACGAGGGGGGATGCCCTTTTGGTAAGATCAATCAAAATGTTTATTCTCAATAGGGATGGGAAAATTTTTTTTTTAGATGCATCACAATTCCTTTGGAAGCTTCTACATTAAAGGTGCAATGGTTAGTATTTTTTAAAGTGTTGCAAAAAATGTGGAAAATTACATAGATAAAAAATAATCGTATATACCATTGTCTCAGAAGAAGTATATTGTGTAGCTGGAAAAAAAAAACAGCTTGAAAACCTTCCTTCTGGTCCAGGATATTTGTTTGTATTTGGATTGGCTTCTTGTCAGTCACTTTATAGACACACCCCCAATGCTTCTTCACGTCCTCATACATCGTTATGAGGAGAAGTTGCATGTTTATAGAGTTGTACCTTGGTCGAAACTGGTTAAATCTTATCCAACTCCACCCATTTAACTGTTGGAGACCCTTTTTTTTTTTTTCTCAAAATAAATAAATCTTACCTAATGCACCTTTAATGCACCAAATGTCATAAATGGACATTTACATGGGTATATGAATAAACATATCAATAGTACTAAATATTTCAACAGAAATAACAATATCATAACCTTTCAGTTAGTTTCAATTTATAGTATTTGATTGCATTTGAATATCATGAGGATGTAATATCATGCGTATATTATAACGTTTATAGAATTGCTTCTGGTATTTGTCTAGATTTTACATTTCTTCAGCAAACTGGGATCCATGTAAACATGTACAATCTTGTCTTCACACAGCAATAATTTACTCGTTTAATAATTTTCTAATTTAATAGTAAGAATTCCACAGAGCAACTTGACTCGCTTTCAGGGAATATGGATGGCCTGGTGGCAGATGTGGCTCAGCTGAAATCTTTTGTTCTGCAACTGGGAGCTCTCAGTGCGGAAGCTCATGTCCCTCAACAGAGCTCTGCTTATAGCCCAGTAATCTTTCCATCCCGTTCCTCATATGGGAGGTTTTTTCCAGGTTTGAAATTGATTCAGGAAGCTGAGCTGCCATGTTCAGCTCTAGCCTCAGCAGGAAAATGACTCTGAATCTCTCGTGAGACTATAAACAAGCCATTAAAGCCACCATGTGCATGCACCAAGTGGGATTGATTGATTACTGATGTTGAACCTGCAGCACTGAATGCAGTCTTTTGTGCAATTCACTATGCCACAGTGCAACGATTTTATTAAGAGCTTTAAAGGAGGTGTTGGACTGACTCAGCCAAACCTTGGCTCTTGGATCATGAGCAGGGCGGCCTGGGCCACATGCCTACCGTTGATATTTGCATGGCATCACTAGTGGTCTGATCACAGGAAGCTCTACGTCCTGATGTGCGCTGGCTAAGCATTGAATGCTAGCAATAGCTTAAGTGTCACTATGACATGGTTCTTTATATCTGCAAATAAACTAGCTAACAGTAGTCTGTGTAGCAATCAGTGATTCACATAACTTGAAATTCCAGCCAATGGGAGGAAGCACTCTCAAAATCATCTATAACTATGAAGTGATATTATGTCGGTAATGTAAAGCATGCTATTTTACATGATTATAACACTTTATAAAATTTCTTTCATATATGCAGTAATACTTAATGCTTTTATAATTGTGTATTTGACACTTCCGAATCTTGTGCCATACAAATGTTTTTGTTCTACACTTATTTTTATAAGTGTTGCATATGACAATGTAATACCTGAAGGGTTTTTACAGAGCAAAGAGAAAGAGAACGTTTTAAGTTGAAATATTAAGGTTATTAATATTATTAAATATTAAGTTGAAAATTTAACATGATGCCAGCAGAATCTCCAGCTTATTACGTGTGATGTTACAGCTTAACTGAATCTGCTTTGCTCTGCACACATTAGGTTTCACATTATGTGCAAATTTATTGCAAAGTTTGATAGACACTGGTAAAGCACATGGTATCATTGCAGTGGGGACCCACGTGGGGAGATGTTTGAAGGAAGAAATGGACCAATGCCTGGCTTCAGAGGACGAGAAGGAATGAATATGGGAGCTCAGGACCGACCACCCATGGACATGAGGAGATTTGACTACCCGCCGGATATGGTGGGACGAAACATGGGTCTTCTTGACAGAGGAAGAGACTCTCCTCGAGACTTTTTCATGCCTGAAAATGAGGTAGATTTTAGAAGACGTTTTGAGATGGAGCAAAACACACCTGGTTATATAGGGCAGGGTCGGCCTCCTATTGAAATGGGTGGCAGGGACATGCAAGTTAGGAACATGAGGGGGCCTGAAGATCAATTCATGGACATGAGGGAGAGGGACAGATTTCGAATGGACATGCCTGGTTTCAACATGTCACCCATGGATATTAGGAGAAGGCTTGCTATGGAATCTATGGACAGAAATGACCATATAAGAGAAAGAGAGCGGTCACAGATGGGCATGAATGACATTGATGGATTTAGTATGGATATGCCTCCCCGGGAAAGGTCAGCGGACTTTGATAGACGAGGTTGCGCCCCTCCCTTGACTCCACGAGGAAGGTTTGAATCCGATATGGATTTTAGAAATCGAATGGGACCATCAGGTGATTTTAGGGATCGCTCTCCTCAGATGTTTCGTGGTAATGATGGTATGAATCTCAGGGGAAGACCTGATTTGCCTCTAGATCGGCAAGGTCCAGAGAAAGACATGCTTCAAGTAGGTGAACCAACTCTGAGGGACAGAGAATTTCCCGAACAAAATGAGAACAGGTCTGGGTTTAGAGGGGAAGATGGTAAATCCCTCTCAGAGGAGTGGTGCAGGCGAATGAATAGAAGTTCAAATTTATCCAGAGAGGTGAAGAAGCGATTTCCACCTGGACTTGGCAAGGAAGGTGAGTTAGGAGAACCGTCACAGTTCAAAGATAGAGAGCGGCCATCGGTGGAGATTCCAACTAAGGATCGTGGCACTTTAGAGTTTTCTCGATCAGAAAGAGAGGGTCCTACAATCCAAAGCTGGGACAAGATTCAAACTGATGTCCCAGGCAGAGATCCATCTCACTCAGTCCCTCAGAAACTACCACTCTTACCACTGAATCCCAGTCTAAATATCCCAAGCAAAGACAAAGATAGTCAACACTGGTCAAGAGATGAAAAGCCTGACAGCACCGTACAATCAGGGGGAAGACACCCATTCTTTCCAGAAAAGGGCCTGTCAGTCAAAGAGAGTCATTTCTCAGTTGATCAAGGAAACTTCAAGGGAAAAGATATGCCTCTTGATGAGGGTCAAAAGAAAGGGAATATTATGCCCGGGCCAAGAGATCCACCGAGTAACAGAGAGGGAAGACGAGACCAGGATTACGGAGACATTGATTACAGGACCAGTTCTGCACAAAAATACGACTATATCCTTGAGGATCTTCAGAGGCCAGAAAAGAACACGAAATCACCCAAATCAGCTCCACCCGAAAGATCAAATGCCTCGGGTTCTCAGGTCGGTGCCTTTATTTTGTCTATATTGTTTTGAAAATGGCATTTATTGTAGTGAAATTTAGAACTTAAATGTTCAGAATATTTATTTTACAATTCTCATAACTGTTTTCGCCAGCTTGGAAGTGATGCTATGACTTTTTAATGAAGTTTGGTTTGCAGAGTCGTTGCCAGCATTTGCAGGTTTCTTGTAGACCGTTGTGACAATATGAAGTCCAAACTTTAAAATTTTGCACAGGATCAGGATTACAGGAATGCCAGTGTTCAGGATAAGATCTCAAATACCATTGCCATCTCTGGAATTCCCAAAACTGCTACAATGCAGCAGGTAGTTTGTGAATTATATTTGTTTTCCACTTTTCCATTTTTTTCATCTTACAAAAAAATTTCTGACTATAAAAGAAATTTTCCTTTCATAGATACTGGACGCCTTTGCGGTTCGGGATGGAGTGCCAATGCAAGGCATGAAAATAAAGGATGTTGTTCCAGGTGAGATTTCGCAATTAAAATTTTCTATAACATTCGCAACACTTCGCCTTTCGCTCCTCGAATCCTGCGCTCATTACGGTTTTCTTGTAACCATTTACCGCACCATAGACACCTTAGTTTTTCGATTATACTGCCATTTTGCTTGTTAAAACAATTGGTTTCCTGTCCCTCGTCCTTTTTCGTCTTGTGCTGGAGCTTGTGCAGTTCTCTCTTAGCACCTTCCATCTTAAAATGGTTTGTGGGTTTAGCAGATCTTCCAATGCACTGCTGGGAAGTGGTGATCACACACACATGACACCACCTACTGCTTAGTAAGATATGAGGTTGTCACATGTGGCCTCTTTTTGGTTGACCTCTGAGTTGTTTGAACATTAAATTAGGCCAATAATGATTTTTAATTTTTTAATTTTTTTTTTGCAAAAATCTTAAACACAATGAAATGGTTTTATGTATTTGCTTGACAATTGGTTAAATTGGGGCTCTTTACAAGTTACTGAAAGGTACAATATCCAATTTATTAAGTTCCTATTTTTTATTGCGTCTTTATGAGTTAAATATTGTTAAGGGTCTTAAACAAGAAAATGTTTCCATACTGGATCTTGTCTGTCTTAAGAATGCCCAAAGTGTCTGTGACTAGTAACTTTGGAGCTCGGAGGAATCCCCTACACATATAAACCCTGTTTAACACATTGCGATGACGGTTTGGCCAGTTTTGTGTTTTTCAACAGCAGACCTCATATATGGTAATTCATGTTCAGTTTTGAACACCTGAATTGTTTACATGATCATGCAAATTTGCAATCAGGTATGTGAGCTATATTTAGGTGTGAATTTCTGCAGGTTGTGCCACAACAGATCAACCATGCGTTACACTGTTTCAGGCAACATCAGACACAAAGCACAATGACCTTACATTTACCCTGTTGCAAGCTGCATTAAGTAAAACAATTCTTTGTATGATTTGCTTTTCAATTACTGAAAGCAAAGAGCTCTTGTGCAATTCTGATGGTCACCACTAAGACGACTAAATGTATGGATTGTAAGAGAATAGGTCGCTGTTATATTCACCGTGATTTTTTTTTTATGTTTTATCTATTTACTGGAATTAACTAACACAGACCCATTTGTATTTCAAATGCTGTCCCCAGGTTACAGCTCCGATACGGCCTATGTGGAGTTTTTAAACATCGAGGATGCTGTCCACTTCATGGAGTCCAACCAGGTGGCCCATTCTTGTCCCTCTACAGCAGCTGTGTCTTCAATCAAAGAAGGCTTGGGCTGGGGCAGGGCCAAGGGTGGGATGGGTGGTCAGCACATGGGAGGGGCACATGGGAATACTCAAAGCGCCTTTATCCTCTAAATAAGATACCACACATATGAAAGCATTAGCAGTCAAAAAGAAAGCAGCCCATTTATATATCCATTAAATGGATTAAGGTTTTCCTTCAATCAGCTTGCGTGGCATGAAACAAGGACTGAACATTTTTATGCTTATGTAAGTTTGTAATGGCAATATATTGCACAGAAGAAATAGCAAACACATTATCTTTTGTGAATTTTTCCCATCTTAATCATATTATTTTTGTCAAGAGTATTTTTAAAACTTAACATCATTTTTGGTGGGAATCTAAAACTTTGTGGCTCATCTGGGTAAACATTCAGATTTAATATTTTTAAGCATTTGTTGATGTTATCCATTTGTCGAAGTTACCAAACGTTACCTGATAATGGACTTGCGTGGTTTAACGTCTTCAATTTCACCTTCTCCTTTTAAATCAGCGTTCGGTCACTTTATCATTTGATGACTTTATCATCTGATGGGTTGCGGCGAGCAGGTTCATGTTTGCAGTGATGCACTGCTTCCGTTTCTTTATGATGCTACGGCATCAGTCGTTCTTCACACATCCTCCCAGCTTCTTACTGACTTCTTTCATCACCACTTGTTTCATCAATTCAAAAATCGGCACTGTGGTGGTCTCCAGTACAGTTATTGCTACTTTACAAGACCAGCAAGTTGTTCCATACTCACTTGGCCTTCATTAGCTATTCCGTCTTGGCATTTGCCGTCATCGTTCACAGCAGGCTGTTTTTCTTCTTTTCAATTAAGAATTCTCAGCCCTTGCCTTTTATCATATGGAATTCTGTCCGTCCTTGCTTGTCATGTTTGTTTTCATGTTTGAATCTCAGTCTGGAAAGCTTCACATGGATATTCATTGGGTTGAAAATTTGAACATCGTAGTTTTCAAGGCTTGGTTCTTTTTGAAACTTCTTGACTTGTTTGGGATGTTGACCTTTTGCATTGTTAACCCTGGAGGATATCGGGAATGGGAATTCATGATGATGAAAATTAAATTGTTGGTTCAGAGGTTGGTTTCTGTTTGGTGTCATTTATGTTTGCGCTGATAAATGTTTGCTGGTTAGATCAAGAACATACTGTCCTTTTATCCTTTTAGATAATTTTATTTTGAAAAATTAGGTCACAGACTCTTATCTGTTCTCTACTAGCATGACACTTGTGTAGACATTTGGGAATCACATTCTTGTAATTTTATTACTGAAATTACCACACCCGCAGTTCCATTGGTTTGATGCATCTGCTGGAGCGAAAGCAAAAGTTTGAATGTGGTGATGGGAAGGAAAGTTAAAGATGTTGTAGTACTGACCTGTAGCTTGTAGGATCCCTCCTTCTGTTTTAGATTTCCATTCCAGCATCTTTGTTTAAGCTGCCTTCTAGGGCAAATTATGTAATAGGTGGATGGGCAGTATCCTTCCTGTTGGGAGTAAATTGTGCGCACTCGCATCACTGTCAAGATGCTTTCACCATTTTTTTCTGCCTGGATTTTTGTGTATATATTGTTTTTGAGCATAGCTTCTAAATCAGATGGGAATATTTGTCGGAGCTTTCCTTCTTAATTGATTAGAAGCATGTTTCTTAAATATCCTTTCAAGGTAGAACCTTGTGCCAAGTATCGCTAGAATTCCCTCTCATTACCTGCCGCGTAGTAGTTTAACATGCAAACTGGATGTCTTCAGTAAATGTGTCCACATGAAGCACCCATAAACCATTTCTATTTAGATGAGCTTGCACTGAATCAAGCATAATTTATCCTTTTGTGTGAAAGGATTTTTGGACAGTTTGCAGTTGTATAAAGGGGTTTATAAAAGGTTCATTGGCTACCAAAGGATGTGGGAAAGCAAATAAGAAAGGAGTTAATGTGAAGCGTTTCATTCATTCATCTTCAGTAACAGCTTTAACCTGGTCAGGGTTGCGGTAGAGCCGGAGTCTATCCTGGGAACACTGGGTACGAGGTGGGAATACATCTTAGATGGAATGCCAGTCCATCAGAGGGCACCGTGCACACACACACATTCACACCCCGGGGCTGTTGCGCATAACGAGTCCACCCACAAGCTTGTTTTGGGAGGTGGGAATGAAACAGGAGAACTGGGAGGAAACCCTGGGAGGTGGACTGGCTATGCAAACAGGGTACCATACAAACACAGACAGTACCACAAGCTCAGGCTCGAACTGTGAACCTTGCAGCTGTTCCACCACTCATGAAAAACAGATGCACAAAGATACACATAGTTAATGCATACATAAATGTAGATAGTAAAAAAGATGGCAAACTGACGTGTAAAAGTGAGTGGAAAAACTTGAGATAGCATTCAGTTTGTCATTAAAAAAAAAGTATACAGTAATATGAAAGATTTTTACGCATCTCGACTTTGGAGGTAAGTTGGGGTTAGATCACGGTAACCATTAAGTGTCTTGATCAAGGGCTCATCAGTGGCTTTTTTGGTGAATCAAGGATTTGATCTCTCAACCCTCTGCTCATTAGCACAGATATTAACAGTGGAAGTGCCATTGTTCTCAAGTTCATGATCAAATGTTCTGTACTTGATCTCCGTCTGTACCATTTGCACAAAGAAAATGGGTGTTCCAGGTTGTTCATTTTGATCATTTTTGGAAAACACCTCAAAGGTAATTATAAATGAGTATTGCCACTCTTGGTTACTAACCTGTATTTAATTAGCATTCCTTGCTACCTGCTTTAGACAAATATAAATTAACCTAATTTAGTAACACCTTTTTCCATAAGGACTGATAGTGAAATTAATGGTCTCAGAAGGATACTTTATCTTCTCAAATATTCGACATCAGTGTTATCACTGTGCAAACTCTCAAACTCTTGCATTAGGTCATTTTGCATACATTGGGCACAGGTTTCATTTTCATTGGGAGTGCCTCGATATTAAAATGGAGGAGGGCTGGAATTTTATAGGAGCTGAGTACCTGTTATACTCGTGTCTCCATCACATACGTCCTTACCAATTGCTTCTAAAGAGTCTGACCTGATGCCTCTGGAAGAAACCTTGTCCAGATGCAATTGTAGGGGAATATCGGTCAAATAATCAGAGATTGTCACTTATTATTTTTCTCTTTTCCAGGGATCTGTTAAAGTTGGTAGCAAGACTGCCTTACTGAAGTACATTCAACCTGACAGAAATGCAAAAGAACCGGTACGCTTTTCCTTTATTGTACACTTTGCTAATAGAAACATGGCCTCATGTGTCTATGGTAAATTCATAGCAAATTGCAACTCTTTGTTTGGAATTGTTTGGAAGTTGAATATCACATAGTGTTTTCTTTGGCTAGCAGCATGAGGACCAACCCCATAAAGCCATCCCATCTACCCAGGATGGGCTGCTGCCATGTCCGGTTCTTACCAACCCCCCAAAAGTGAAAGAGGAAGGTTGTGCCAAGACCCTGAATGAGCCCCTCTCTCAGGGTGGGTGGCAGAGGAGTTCCACCCTGACACCCGAGGCCTGGCAGCAGCAGGTCGACAAGCAGCTACAGCAGCAGGAGATGGAGAAGCGGGCTGAGGAATGGGCCCACCAGAGAGGACCTCGGTCCAGCCAGCAATTCACTGATCCCATTTTCAGGGAAAGCAAAAGTGAGTGCAGGCTTTGCTCGATATGCTTCTTAGTGTGTGTTAGGAATGTAACAATGTAAAAGATTGGTGGTATGATTATATGTCTGGGAATTTCAAAGGTTTATGATGTTTATTACAAATTAAAGGGAGAAACGCACCACATATTTACAACTGTATTTATTTTTGTAACCTTCCTATGGTCTTGCAAATAAATCCTGTGAGCCTACATCAGTAGGGTGGGGTAAAGGAAGTATATTTAAGAATTCATTGTAGCTGGAAATGTCAGCTAACTAGGTGTTTTCAATTTTGGAGTATTTAAATGATGCTATAGTGAGAAGTTTTTGAAATAAGCTACTAAGTTATCTACTCAGAATAATTGCAGGATGTTGTTTATGGTAATATTGTTAATGTGGTCAATTATGTATATGGATAAAATGAGTGAAAACTTTCTGTTTATAACCATCAGAGATGGTTCTCACGCTTCTCAACAAATACTTTTTGTGTTTATGCTGTGTTACATTTAAGCTTATGATGTGTTAAGTTGTCTTTTCATGTCCTTTACCCTTTTAGCAATGATCATTAAGAACATACTGCCCACCACTTCAGTGGAGACAATCTTGAGGTCATTGGATCCCTTTGCCTACCTTGATGAACGCAATGTCCGCCTTGTTAAAGGGAAGACGCCTGGATCCAAATGCTTTTGCTTTGTCGATATGGACTCGCATGAGGTAGAATTGTGAAGATGTTTTATGATTCAGTTTGTGAGTGAGTCTTTGTCATGACCTTAACAAGCTGCCTTTTTGACAACTTTCAGCACGTGACACGGTTGGTAGACCTGCTCACCAAACCTCGTCCAATTATGATTGATGGAGTTAGAGTATATGCAGAGGTAGCGAAACCTCTAAAGAATCAGAAGTGAGTTCCACCGTAAAACATAACCAGATATTCAAAGTGACTACAATTCTATCTGTGGTGATTGTATGGTGTTCCATTTTTTTTTCTTTTCTTTTGACTGTGCCTTTTCCCCCAGCTACCGGAAGGACTACGATAAGTCGAACACTTCTCTTCTGGGTTACCCACCTGATGTTATGGAGGTTGCTATTTTAGTTCTGACCATTTTTTTAATACTGTTTTATGTGGAATTTATCTTAAATGCATGTTGATTTGCTTCTACAGCAGCAACAGCAGTACATCAATCAATCTCACACAGCCATCTCAACTCCCACACAAGGTAGGCCAGGGCTAATTTTGAAATTACTGTCATTTCTTGAATGTATTGAAAATAAGGTACATAGTATAGAGTCACTTTTTGTGTATGTAGGTATGGGTGCGCCTGCCGATCCCGTGCATACAGATTCCTCCCTGGCTGCAGCCTCATTACAGGGCTCAGGCATAAACCAAGTGAGTTCCTGATACACATCCACATCCGCTTATATCCATATCATATGCAAAGGGTTTTCTAGTAACTTTTTGTGGCATTGTTCAGGGTGCAGTGTATGCAGAGCCTTCAGTCGAAGCTACAGAGCAACAGATTGCATCTTCATCTGATCCCGCTCACACTGGCTCTGCTGGTGGTTCCGAGGACTATAGCTATGGTGAGATTTCATTTAGTTTGACTGGAACGTAAAAAAATATATATATATGTATGTGCACAGGCATCATGAACGTTCAGGGGTAATAATGGTAGAGTAGGCAAAGAAAAATTTCCAAGGAAATATTGGCCTAACATACCGTCTTACAATTACTGTGTTTAGTCTCCCATCATTGAACAGTTGATAATTTCACTATGATACAATAGACTTAAAGTTAAAACTCTTAATGGTGCTCATTCTCAAGTTCCCGTTAACACAATTAGCAGTATTTGACTCTATAGTGTACAGTAATAGAAGATTTATAATCACACTATTCGGTGTCACCCAGATGAGGATTCCCTTTTGAGTCTGGTTCCTCTCAAGATTTCTTCCTCATGTCGTCTCAGGGAGTTTTTCATTGCCACCTTCACCTCTGGCTTGCTCATTAAGCAGTCAGGATTTCACAGCATTCTTCTGTGATTGTTGAAGCCAAAAATGCTTGACATCGCTACATCTTACAAATCGCTACATCTTACATCGCTACAAATTTTTTTTTGTGGAAAACTACTTGAATTGGTGAAATTGAAGTTGGCAATTCGAAGTTCGAAGTGATGTTTATTGGTAAATGAGACCTTTTAGCTGTACTCACGCACGTGAATCAAAGAGGGCTTTGGCTGAATGCGCATTGTGATGACGTCACCTGATGCGTCTTGGCACAAATCTGTGGTTTTTTTTTGAAAAAAAATTTTGAAAAATTGCAAGCTCCTCCGAATATTGCAGAGTTTGCTTGATTTTTGCATTTTGCAAAATCGCGAAATCCTGGAGGGACTGATGAGGGACAAATTTCAAATTTATATCCGGATTCCTGTAAAGCTGCTGTGTGACAGTGTTCGTTGTTAAAAGCTCTGTACATATAAATATTGAATTGAGTTTGAATTTTTTGATTTGTAAATATGTGCAGCAAAATGTCGATGAATAACTATTTTTGAAGTGCAGTTACTGGGCCACTTTTTCAGCCATCAAACACATTTTATTGCAGCATCCATTTGAATCACTTGACATTAAGTTGCACCTCATGTAAACATGACCAGAGTATCTTTTCTTACCACCACCATTATTAAAGTCTGTTAGTTTTTATATTTCATGTTTTATGACATTTTTTATTTTGCTCCCACGCCCTACAATATATTGCACAATTTTTAAACATTAGTCTCCTTATTTTTTATTTGTCCTTTATTTTTCTATGGCAACATTTGTGAGAATGATGAAACTAAGAATTTCACTGTACAAGGAGAAATAAGATAAAGTTTTTGAGTCTTGAATCATTTCAGGTTCTGACACTCCAGATTTGTCTGCGTTCCTGTATGATGCTACATCCGGCTTCTACTATGACCCCCAGACCACCCTGTATTACGACCCCAACTCAAGAGTATGTCTAGAAATGTTTTCTTTCAGATCACATTGGATAATGAGATTCTGGCATTGTACAGAGCTTGTGTTAATTAGGCCTAAGAAGTTAAAATGTTATATTATAGCTGGATATTTAAGTATCTATTATATTTGGACTTTGGACTTTGAATATTCATGTATAGTGTGTTAAAGTTACACTGCATTCTGTTTGTGTGTGTGTGTTTGTAGTATTTCTACAACGCTCAGACACAGCAGTACTTGTACTGGGACAGTACCTCAAAGATCTATATACCAGTTGAAGGCGAAGGCTCGGGTACAGATGCTCAGAAACCGAATGCTCCTGTGGAGGCTGTGGCTGAGACTGCGGCAGCTGAGGAACTAAAAATGCCTTCAGAGGGAGCGCCGGAGCGGAGGGAGGACGAGGAGGCTACGCCACGCTCTGAAAAGAAAGAGAAGGAGAAAGAAGACAAACCCAGAAGTCTGGCAGCATTTAAGGTGCGTTTGTGCTACTTGTACACCATGTAAATGTTTACTGAGCTGCTACTACACTGTTATAAATATCTTTTTGCTGTACTTCAGGGTTAATCGAACCGCATATGTCACATCAAATGTATTTTGTACTATATTTTAACATTTAATGTCTTCAGATCATGAAAGACATGGAGCGCTGGGCCAAGATCCAGAATCGGCAGAAGGACAGTGTGCGGGCTCCATCTCCTATCCTCAGGACTGGAGCAGAGGAGAAGAAGACTTCCAAAGCTGCCGATGCAGCCTTCGCTGTATTTGAGAGGAAGGTCAGGCAGCTGTTTTTATTTTTTTTGTGTGTGGGTTTTTTGGGTAATTAATTGGTAATGGTAGGTGGTAATTAATTCATTTTCACATTATCCCTCACCTTCATAGACCACTGGAGGAGACGACTTGTTCAAAAAGCCTCTTGCTCCACCAAGGAAAGAGGAGAAGGGATCCAAGGTGAGCTTTAGCACCCAGCCCTAGTCTAACACTGATGCCAAAAAGTACATGTTTCAGCAGAATTACCTTAATTATGCTTGATGAACAATTTGTATTTAAACGCAGTTTACACACATTCTAAATTTGCAGAAGCCCATGGGTTCTCTGGGCATGTTAGCTGCCGACTATGCGGCAGGAAGTGATGAAGAGGAAGAAGAAAAACATGAGAAACATGAAGCACCTGCCCCACCTCCCAAGAGCCAACCAGAGCCCCAGGAGAAAGAAGACAAACTGACAGACTGGAAGAAAATGGCCTGCCTGCTGTGCAGGAGACAGTTCCCCAGTAAAGACGCCTTGATCCGCCATCAACAGCTCTCAGACCTGCACAAGGTACTTCCACTCCTCAGACTTGCTCAAGCTACTAGCTGCTATATGTGTAGCAATTAACAGGTAGAAAGGACAGAGTATGAGCACTATTTTTGTTTTTCCACTTACCTACTCTTGATTTATTTTTTTATGTCAGCAAAATATGGAGATTCACTTAAAGATCAAAAAGTCGAAAAGGGAGCTCGAAGCTTTGGAAAACCAGGAAAAAGAGGTAAGGTTTTTCATTTCTCTCCGTTGTGAGATGGTGATGGTACTGTATCTTTGATATCTTTTTGTATATCTTCGGACACATTCATAAACGCCCTGTCGTGTAGACGAGCAGTTAGCATTTCCTTTATGTGAAGGACAGTATTATTATGATCATGCACTTGCTTATAATAATGTAGCCAGCTGAATTTTGGTTCTGTCACCTGACTCTGTACCCTGTGCTTTAGATGCATATGAGAGAGACTCACAGCCCACCTGAAGCAAAGAAACGGAAACAGCAAAGCACATGGCCCAGCAGTTCAAGGTACACTTAAGCACATTGTACTGTAAAGAAGCTGAGCCATTTTCCAAATGAGTCAAATGCATGATGTGCCAGTCACTCACTTTTACTTATTTATGTAGAAGAGGGGTAACCGAATACAAATAAATTATTTGGAGTGAAAAGATAACATGTTCTAAATGAATATGGATACAAATAGTTTGCAAAAAGTTGCACAAGTGCATCTTTTAAATTTCATGGTCTAAGCAAATTTCACACCTCAATAACATCTCAAAATCCACTCAAAAAAAAAAAAACTAAAAATAGTCCCAAACAATTTGGGCTTTGGATAACGGAGATGCATAGACTTTACAGTGTATGGATTACGCAGATTTTATCCACTCTGTACTCCCCTTTTCCTTCTCCCAATCTTTGCAATATATCTTAAAACAGAAACTGTACTGTACATCAGATGCGCTATCTATACTTTCCATCTGTTTGCTTGGCTATGTTTACGGACATTGGACTTGCTTTTTCCACCAGCAAATTCGTTCCAAAACAAGCCCAATGCAATGTGAAACCTGTGAACCTGGCATCCCTGATAGATCCCTGGTCTATCTTCACTGGTTTGTTCCAGTAGCCTGACCTAAGCACTGCCTTACTGAACTCCATACAAAATAAAACCATATTTCTGTACAAACAGAAGAAACATGCTTGTATTTATAGAACCACCACTCCATGTAGCTCATGCACACCACCACGTGCTATGCACATGGCAGTATATCCCTGCTGGTCTCTCCTAAAATACTCATGTAATTAAATCTTAACTTGTACATTCATTACATGTGTTTTCCTGTGTTTTCTGAAATGATTAGTCTCTATCATCTTACTGGCATTATAATGAAATGCAGTTTAATGGACCCCATTTATATTAGCAGCAGCACTGCATCCCAGCTTCATAGTCAATTCTGATAGCTTGTCTGATCTTTCTGGAATGTAACAAACTAACAAACCAAAAACTGAAGTAAATCTGATAAAATATTATTTGATTGTTCTTATTATTATTGTTTTGAATGATGGATATCTTGCTTACTCCAGTCTTATTAAATAGAAGATAGAAAGCTTGCCAGAAAAGGTCCACAGGGCATCTCGTTCAGGGCTTTAATGAAGTTTTGTTAGGCTAATTGCTATTTCTTATAATTTGTGAATGAAAGCAAAAAAAAAAAAAAAAAAAACAACGCAAAAACAGCAACCACAACAAAAAAACTTGCCCACTTCTGGTTATATACTTGGAGCACTAAACAAATACAGATAGCAGCATTGCGTTACACATCTATTTTATAGACTAGCTAATGTTTGACCTAAACATTGTGTTCTTGCAGGGACACACACAAAGGCAATGAGAGACCAGGGCTAGGTCTGGAGAGCACGGAGGTGAGTCTGAGCCACACCCTGAAAATACCACAAGCCATTTATTTATTTATTGTGTGTGTGTGTGTATATATATATATATATATATATACACACACACACACACACACACAGTAATGTACATAAGTCTTAGGCACCCTTTTATTTATTTATTTTTTTTTTTAAGTACAAACTTTGTTATAGGTTTTTATTTTATGACTTCTACATTATTGATTCAGTACAAAAACATTTTAGATTTCCAAACATTAGTTTTTCAGCACAAAATTCAATGTTATAGAAAAATGTTCGTATGTCAGTAAAGAAAGCAGCATGTTACATAAGAGACACTTTTCAGACAAAAACAATGAAGGCTGCTGGGTTTCGCTGCAAAAATAAGAAGCAAGTGTGACAGTCAAAGTCTCCAGAAGAACTGTGGCTGCTTCTGCAAGATGCTCAGTAACACTTACAGCTCATTTCCTTATAAAACTACACAAATTG
Source organism: Pangasianodon hypophthalmus (assembly GCF_027358585.1). NCBI lineage: Eukaryota > Metazoa > Chordata > Actinopteri > Siluriformes > Pangasiidae > Pangasianodon > Pangasianodon hypophthalmus. Next base: position 8,636,864 of record NC_069711.1, read on the forward strand.
TACCTGAGACTACTATTTTATTTATTTATTTTTTCAAATCAAAGGGTCGTCACACCAGAAATTGACTTTGTTTCATTTATTACTGGTTACTACTCTTTACAGTATTTTTTTAAATGTAGAAATATTTAATTTCATTATTTCTGAAAGCATCTTTGCTTTACAGTGTTTATTTGCATGTGCCTAAGACTTTTGCACAGTAGTGTGTGTGTGTGTGTGTGTGTGTGTGTGTGTATATATATATATATATATATATATATATATATATATATATATATATATATATAAAACACATACCTACATACATACAAACAGTTGTTCAGTTGTTAGTGCTCCTTAGTAACTTTGTGTATTTCTTTCCCTCACTCTCTTAACAGCGGCACAAGAAGGAAGCGGTTGTCTGGAACAATGCCACCTATAAGCAGGCTGTGCGGAAGGCTATGTTTGCACGGTTTAAGGAGCTGGAATGATAAGAGTGAAGGAACTAAATAAATGCACACAGTTTATGCCAGCAGCTCACTTCAGGCTTTTTCTGTGAGCTAACACAATTTCTAGTGAAACTCCATTTTGTGTCATGATGTGCCTGTAATGGTTAGAAATACACTTTTTTCTCAGTCCATAGTTCTGCTATAATTTTTATTTTATTATTATTTTTTGTGTGTGTGTGTAGCTCAACTGTTCAGGGCTTTGAAATATTTTTATTTTCCTTACTTTGTATCATGTGTTTTTTAATGACAAAGAAGTGAGTTGTGTGTTTACAACTCCTGTAAAACTATTGTAACTGTAGTACTCAGTATCCTGTGAGTCAATAAAATGACTGCAATCATCTGCATTAAAGTTGTTTTAATTTGTCACACACATTTGAGATTTTACAGTTGTCCTCCATGGTGCATGAATTTTACCACTGTGCAATCACACACAACAGACTTCACTGAGCTGAACTTTGCTATTGCTCTTTACTGTGTGTGTTGTCCTATTTCCTGATATATTTTTTTTTATTATTATTATTTATTTAATTAAATGACAGGCAGGCCATCAGTACTTTTCTACATTCTTTCTAAGAGTTGAACTACATATCTGTGCTATCTTGGAAAATATGATTTCAGATATATGAAGCCATTTTTGATTTGATGCCATACCTGTACCTGAATAAAGAGAATAAATATTTTTCTTATGATCATTTAGGCTTCCTGAAGACTGGACACTATAATCATTTTTATTTGAGGAGACCAAATTACTTGTATATGTATATGGACACAAAATGACCATAAAGCAACTTTCACCTTTGGGTGGCAGTAGAGAGCTGCTTTTCTGATTATTTTATTGTGAAGGGTTTGTCATTATATATTATTCTAGAATCAACTAACAATTGTTCTTTATATTAAAAAAAATACAATATCAACAGTTTACCTATTATGTATTATTTTTGAATGTGCTTTTCCACAATGACAAATCATTCTCTACCCTTTAATACAGGGATGCTTTGAGATTCAAATACAGGTCCATAATAATACACACTTTAGAGCTTTCCTCATTCAGCCCAGCAGTTAGTTGAATCGGATCTGTCAGAAAACGCTAAACTGTAGTTTGAGTAGTAACATGTCTTATAGTGTTTAATATTGCTCTGAATTTTAGGCAAATGTAGAGCTCTTAGAATTTTTGTGTGGACTTTAGATTTTGGCTTTTGTTTGCCATCTGCAATTCAACAGTTGCCAAGGGAGCAAGGGTGCTTAGTAGGTAATTAATCAACTGTACCTGCTAAGACTGAGTCCCCCCATCCCACCATACTCAATCATACAATGAATGAGTGATTTCCTCATTTCCTCATTAAATGGGAACACTTGTTCTCTATCCATCGTTCTATGGTCGTTGAATGAGAAGAATGTGGACTCTCACATTATTTGTTTTGAGTAGTCATTCCTAAATGATTGATCATGCCAAGGGAAAAAAGAAAGTATATATATATATGCAGAAGAATCTACCTAGCTTGTTGATTGGCTCCGTTTTGCTATCCAAAGGTGTAAAAATGATAAAAACAGCTTACAGATGTGACGTTTCTATTTCTATCACTAATAACATCTAACAGACTTTTCTGTGAGTGCCATTGGCCTGTATCTATGGGTGTGAAACCAAGAATTTGATTTTCTTTTTATTGGCATCATGGTCCATAATGGGTTGGTTAAATAGTCAAAAAGTACCTCTGCTATCTTCTACACCACCTTTCCTTTTGTTCTCCTGTGTTCCTGCATTACTTTCACCTCCCATTGTTTTAATATTGAAGGGCACCACAGCAAGACTGCAAGCTCACTACATCTGATTATGATTTTACATATTCCATAAGCTTCAATTTGTTGGTATTTGCCTTTAACATAGTAAAATTAGTCCATTTTTATTTAAGGAAATGGAGCAGTGAGATTAGAAGGTGGCCCGCTTGCCCTTTATCTGAGCCATGCTTTCTCATTTCCATCTTTTCTCGTTAATCTCTCTATCCTCTGAATCTCTTTCCCCCTAGAGAGACAAATGGCACAATCACTTTCTTAATTATCTTATAGAAGACTGAATCAAAATAAGTGTACTTTGCATGAATGCAGACCTTGAAAGAGTGTAGGGAGGTAGAAAAGGGGGCGGGGGGGATTATATCCATGGCAGATGCAGGTCTGAGACAGCAGGGCTGTGTATGGAGGCTGTACAGGGGGTCTCATTATCCTGTGTCAAAGCTTATTTTCTCTGTAAGAGATAGGGTCCCTGTCCAGCCTTGCGATAGCCCTCACAAGAGAAGCAGTTAGAGGCAGAGCAAGAAAGGGGGGAAAAAAGAATGACTGCTCATTACATGCACTAAAGCAACATTTGAAATTTAAATCATCATCAATTGATCCCCATCCCCCCTACCACACACCGCTTTTTAGACAGTGATTGCTATCAAGTCCCCAAGTCATCTGTCTCCAAAATGAACAGTGCTTGAAATTTTGGGCACCAGCAATTTTTACCCAGGAGTAAATATACCCACTTAAGCTTCTGAATTGTCCTTTGTCAACTGACAATATATATGTATATATATATATATATATATATATATATATACAGACTAGCCATAACATTAAAACCACCTGCCTAATATCAGAGGCCAAGTCAGCACCTTGAACTCTTTGTCATGTTCCTCAAACCATTCTTGAACAATTTTTACAGTGTGGCAGGGTGCATTACCCTGCTGAAAGAGGTCACTGCCATTAGGGAATACCGTTGCCATGAAGAAGGGTACTTGGTCTGCAACAATGGTTAGGTATGTGGTACGTGTCAAAGTAACATCCACATGAATGCCAGGACCCAAGTTTTCCAGCAGAACATTGCCCAGAGCATCACACTGCCTCCGCCGGCTTGCCTGCTTCCCATAGTGCATCCTGGTGCCATCTCTTCCCCAGGTAAGCGACACACACACCCGGCCTTCCAAATGATGTAAAAGAAAATGTGATTCATCAGACCAGACCTTCTTCCATTGCTCCATGGTCCAGTTCTGATGCTCATGTGCCCATTGAAGGCGCTTTCGGTGGTACACAGGGGTCAGCATGGGCACTCTGACCGGTCTGCAGCTATGTAGCCCCATACACAGCTGTGTGTTCCGACACCTTTCTATCATAGCCAGCATTAGCTTTTTCAGCAATTTGTGCTACAGTAGCTCTTTCAATGAATTCAATGAAACATTCTATGAGTTAGATGAATTAATATCGGAAATAATTGAATGGTCTCAAGTGGAGCTGCAGTACTGTTCTGAAGTGCGTCACCGATACCCTGAAACAAACAGTTGTGGATATGGAACAGACATGGAATAATGGTTGCTTGCTTGAGAGTGGACCACAGAGGCAAAGTGCTGCAAAACATGACTAAAGGAAGAAGAGAAGGTGATGCGAATGCTCTGTTATATGGGCCATTTTTGCATAAATGCATTATAGCTTGTGCTTTGTGTGCATGTTCGCCAGGTTTGTGTGCCACTGTGTACAATTCATTCTATGAAACCATTAAAGTATGATGTATTGAACTGTTTTCCTGCAACAATCCTTCTTTTATTAGAGTGTGATTTAGAATAGACTGACTCAGTGAATTTGTAATGTTTAGAATAACTGAGCCTAACAAAACTTTCAAAACTTTTATCATAGCAGTGTCGGGTTGAGAATTCTATCTTGCTCTTATGTGATGTTTGGAGCTACAACTCCAAAGCACCATTCTGGGACACCTGACAGTAGATCCACCAGGTCCTAGGTGTCTTTAATTTCTCCTTTGTTGACGTTTCATAATCTTTCTCTTTATGATGAACCTTTTGTCTTTACCCGTAGAACAGGGCAATTTGAGAAACAATTTGTAATTATTGGCAAAGAGAACTAAATGGGACTCAAATGAAAGAGACTCTTAATCACTGAACAGTGATGCAGAAAGCAGGGTGGGCTGAAACACAAGTTTTATTAGTTTACACAGCCGAATGCTTTGTTGCGTGCCAGATAGTTGCCCAAACCCATCCCATTAATTTAAACAGTTAAAACAGTCGAGTGTTGTAAATTAGTCTAAGAATAAAAAGTCTAAATGCTCAGCATTGTCTACTAATGTTTCTAAAGGTAAATAAAGTAATACCAAAGTAAAGTAATCCTGCCTGCCAGCTTCAGTGTCAGTGAAGAGTCAGATGTCTTTTTACCCGGTTTAGCCTTTTGTAATGAAGCATAATCTCCTCTGACAGGAGATTAATGATGGTCCTTTCCCCACCCTAACATGGCTCCAGATGAGCGAGGGAGACAGACGAATGAAGGGAGGGAAGGAGAAAGGGAAGGCTTGCTGTCTGTCATCATGCCATACTGATACAAGTTCTGGTTAAATGGGGTCACTAAAACAAACTGAGGTTTCTAAGGCTCGCTGACCCCCCCAGCCTGCCATATTTTTGATTCTAGCAATTTGTATTATTCTACGGTTAAACGTGTGTTTCCCAAAGATTAGAAAAATAATAGTAGCTGTTAGAAAAAAGACCTATTAAAAAGAACATGCTTAATGTTTCAAGTCTTTTTTAAATTTGATTTTCTTCCGCTGTTGTGAACCCCTGAAGCACCAGGAGGAACCTGATCTGACACTTTGGTTGTGTGTTTGAGAGGAAAGTGGAGGTAATGCTCTGGGAGTTCACTCCTGATGCTAGCATTTGTTCCATAGACCGCAACAGCTGCTGAAGTCCTTTGCAACTCTGTCTTGTGTTGACTGACTAATTGTTAAGTGCTGTGTGTGTGTGTATACACTGTATGTATGAAGGAAGAAGTGAGTCTCGCAAATGCCTCAGGGTCGTATTGCTTGCATACAGGGTTATACCTACTACATCAGATCCCTAAACAGGTACTGAATAAGTCTGGTGTTGAAAATGACTTAAACAGAAACTTGCCATTTAAAGCCAGAGGCCATCCAAACCTCACAATCTTAAGCCTACACAGTTAGCATGTGTAGAATGACAGGATTTTTACTAAAAAGTTCTAAAAGAAATGCCTCAAGCTACCTAGGACTACTCTAAACATGCAGTTTGAATTGAAAGGAAATGGTCGAGGGTGTAATATGACTTGGGATCTTATACTTGCTTAGCTACTAATCAGCCCATTTTGCTCAGTTTCATCATCGAACTCAGAGTTAACATTCTTCTATAATCTACAAGAAACTACATTACAGAAAAGAATCATTATTTCCACCTCTCTCTCTTTTGTCCACTTATTCTGTTTACTTTCCCCACACTTGGACTAAAACACACTCCTCTTGTCACTTCACTTTAACGTCCTAAGAAAATGTCACTTTAATTTTAAGCAGTAAAATGCATACTGTGTATTTAAATAATATTAAATTAACAGCAAATAATGTGGTAGGAGGTACCTTGATCTTTCTGTCAGTTTTTGTAGAAAAACATTCTTGAAGAAATAAAGCTACAAATCATAATATAAAATAAAAATTATTACCTAAATATCTTTGCATCATTAGTGTGTTTATATCAGCATCATTATATGAAAGACTTATAAATGGGCGACTGATTGTATTTTTAATTAATTATTGAAATTACTTCAATGTTTTCTCATTAAGTAGTGTATTTATGTATATATATATATATAGAAAATCTCAATCATATTTGTCCTCTAGTTTTCTCCAATTTAGTCATTGTCACATCCCACAAGCTTGGCTAGATGTCCTGTATCGCATGACAGCTACTAGCCGATGTGTGATGGATTAATGCATGTTTCTCCTAGTTTGACATCTTTTCAAACTGCTGCACATACAATGTCAATAGAACGTGCTTGGAGAAGAGTGCTAACATTATTCTGTATACATGTGTTTACAGACACCCACGATGTGCCACTGTAGCTATGATTGACAGGAGAGAGAGGAAGACCATCCTTCCCCTCCGGAGAGCATAGCCAATTATGCACTATTTGCCTTCTGGCGACAGGGTGATATATTCTCGCTAGGAAATTTAAACAAACATTAACAAGGGGGAGTTCTGAAATAAAATGCTAAGGCACGTTTCTGCTTGCACAACACATTTCCTGAAACTTCACTTGGTTGCCCTTTTTTTGTACCTCTTTCAGGCATTCAAATGGAGTAACATGGCTTAAGTGTGTGAATGTGGTATGTGTGGTTGAGACTGTAATGTGTGTGATATAGATCACCATAGATATAAAAGCTCAGCTGATGACTGACATGACTAGCCACAAATTCCTTGATCTCATATTCACTTTTTTAATTCTCATTATAGTGAGAAGTTGCTAACAGCCTGTTACAGGATCTGAGCCACTGTCATGAGGTTTAAGAAGTGAGAGGGTATCATGCTATTCTTGTATGTAATGCTAAAACAGGCATCGCCCATTTGCATGCCATTACACTGGTATACTGTAACCACTGCTTTCTAGTCGTAATGACAGCTGTAAATGAACCCTAGTGTTAATAACAGCTCTACAAAAGACCACCCTCATGATTCCAGTATTACCTTTCAGTCTGTTCGCCCTTAGTGGTTAACTTTTGTCATAAATTACAATGTTAAAGAAAGACGTTATGTAAGAGGATTATTGGGCCTGCTCCTTTTACTTTGACATGACCCACAATAATGGATATATTGTTAAAGTGTAAGGCTGAATCAAAAACACTCTTTATTTTATTTTATTTAAATTCTTACTTACAATGGCAGGCTGGCAAGCAGTGAAGCTAATTGAAGATGATAGAACCACAAAGTGGAAGAGGGAAAAAAAAATATGACAATAGTTGCATAACATTAAAACAAAGGTTGTATAGCGCAACATAGAGACATAAAAATTTAAACATTTATAAAAGTATGTATTTAGAGTGAAAACGGGTACATATTCCAGCAAAATCTCCTTAATACAATGCTTAAAAACTAAAACTGGAATGAATTTATACAGATTTATTTATTTATTTATTTTAAATTCAAATTTTATTTGTCACATGCATAACCATACTCAGTACGACTTGCAGTGAAATGCTGTGTGCAACTGTTCCAACACAGAAAAGAAAATATATAAAAAATATTTAATATAAAAAAAAAAAAAAAAAAAATATATATATATATATATATATATATATATATATATATATATATATATGTGTATATATATATATATAAAGAAAATATTAATAAAAATATTAAATAATACATACATAAAAAAGTATAAGAATAAGAATATATATATATATATATATATATATATATATATATATATATATATATATATGGATGGTGGCAGCAGCAGTCTGACAGTATCCATTTAAAGTGCAGATATGTGCAGTTTTGTGCGAAGTAATCTGCAATAATGTGCAATGTGCATTAAATGCAATACTAAATACTAAATTGCAATGCTAAAATAAATTAGTAACGTTGTGTATGTAGATGTAGATGCAGGTTGGGTTGATTCTTAGTCCTTGGTGTTGTACTGGTTGAGGGCCAGAATGGCCTGCGGGAAGAAGCTCCTCCTCATCCTCTCTGTATTGGCCTTTAGGGAGCGGAAGCGCTTCCCTGACCGCAACAGAGAGAAGAGTCCATTGTTCGGATGGTAGAGTCCATTGTTCGGATGGTTTATTTATTTATTTACTTAGTTATTTGGTCCCTGGTGGTCTAGCAGCCAAGGATCCCGCTGCGGCCGGGGTTTGATTCCCGGGCAGGGAACCAACCCAGCCACTGGGAGTGTACTCTCAGTGCCAGTCCCAAGCCCAAATAAAATGAGAGAGTGGCATCAGGAAGGGCATCCAGTGTAAAACCTGTGCCAAATCAAACATGCGGACCAATGATCCGCTGTGGCAACCATTAACGGGGCAGCCGAAAGAACAACAACAATTATTTATTTATTTATTTAGTTAGTTAGTTATTTTTGTGGCTGATTCCAATCCTTTGTAGCTGCAGTCTGAACTGGCAAGGAATCAAAAGAGGTACTGGATTTGGGTGGTTTTAATTGAACATGGAGAGAGGACCTGGTGTTATACTTAACAGACACTGGCTGTAGAAAGAGATGTAAGTAAGGAGGAGACTGGCCAAAGGAAAGCTTTGTAAATTAAAGTAAACCCATGGATATTACGACATTCTTTTTTTTTTGCATGCAATTCTGTACACTCTGTCACCATAACCAAATGGAGGATGTTTTTTCATTTGAACAGGAGTAAGTTTAGTCACCTAACTGAAAGAGGAACTTTATATACTTTGTCAGTATAGTGTGGGAATAACAATACCAAACTGCCTAACTCAAACTTGTTGAACTTGGAGAAAGCTATCCTGGCATATAAAATTGTAATGTCCTGCATATAAATGAATGAAGGTTTTGCCAGCAGCATGGGGAATGTTATTAATAACTACAGAGAACAACATCTCTGTTTGCGTGGGTTTCCTCTGGGTTCACTAGTTTCCTCCCATGCTGGTAGGTGGATTGGATATGCTAAACTGTCCCTATGTGTGACTAAGTGTGTGACTGTGTGTGAATGGTGCCCTGTGATGGTCTAGCATCATGTCCATGGTGAATTCTACCGCACTGGAGCTAGTGTTACCGGGATAGGCTCCAGATCCACCATGACCCTGACCAGGATAAAAGAGTTACTGAATGTTAATGTGTGTGTGAACAACACTGGGTCTAATTCAGACCCCTGAGGGACACCTTTAGTAACTAGAAGAGAGAGAGACCGTCGTTCTAATTTCACATGCCACACTCTTTGAGAAAGATAATCTGAAAAACAAGCCAGGGAGCGATCTGTTACCCCAGTGAAAATTGCAGCATGATGGTGTTTGGCTTCTAAAGCAGACACAGACAGAAAAAATACTGCGTGCATCACAATATTTTTAGCTGCTTGTTAACCTGCCAGTGTGTGTATGCATCTTAATAGCTTTAGTTCTCTTTTCACCTGTTGTCAATCCTTTGGAACAGTGTGGATTTTAAGTCAGTCTAACCCCTATTCAGTCTCTTTAAAGATCAGATAGAGAGAGCACTTTCTAATAGGACCATTATAAGAATGTCCCTAACTTTAATGATCACTGTGTGAGGGGTCAGTGGAGTCTTCCCTGAGGTTTCTTCGTAAAATTGCTTATCATAAGTATGCACAAGGTTTGAACTATAGTCATGCAAATTGGTTGTCTCCTACTAAAAATGTGCTGAATCATTTGTCTTATTTTGCCTTTTAGTGCTGATGTGTGTGATTGATCTTGAAAGCTATGAATCAGTCTTTGCCATGTGTTTGCATTAGAAGTGGCGAAATTCTTTGGTAATTTAGAGCCATCTGTAGCTGCACAATACTAAACAGAACAAACAACTTAGAGGGGTTTGGAAAATCGCACTATTAGTCATTGCAAATGGAGCATAATAGCACCTATTAAATGCACATAAAATGACGCCTTCTCAAAGACTATCTTTGTGCACAGTTAACTTCTGTCACACTAGCAGCCTGCGCCAACTTCACTGTGAATGCTCTGACTAAATTACCTGAACTCAATCTTTTTCAAAGTACTTCCACACCAGCTCGGTATATTACCGAATGATTGTTGTCATAACAGCCTCTAGGCATTTTGTGTGCTTTTTTTCTTTCTTTCTTTTTTTATTACAGCAACAATTTCAACAGGATTTTTTTTTTTTGAAAGCTCATATCCTTGGTATTTAAATATGCATATACTGTAGTAGAAACATAAACATTCATTACCTGATTCATTAGCTTTTATTTATCTGATAATCATATAAGCCAGAACCTGAATAAATGAGGACTTTATTGAGTTTAGTATGCTGACAGGGAGCTGAAAGTACGCTATATTTCTCATTTCCTATCCATTAATTATGGCTGATGATTACTTGTGTCAGTTTAAAGGTCACAGAACTAGAATGGAAACAAGTCATAATTAATTCTAATTCATTCTAATTAATTCTTGCATCTCTTAATTTGATGCTCGTGATTATTGCAAGCTGCTGCTACAGTGTACAAATGAGGCAGAAATTTATTCATGCAGTTGCTCCTTAGCACTTGCCAGATTTATTGGGATAAAAAAAAAAAAAATCCCAGGTAGGAAAACTCAGGACGAGTATGTGCTGTGGACGCCAATAGTTTTAGGTCAATATAGGCAGTAGCTGAACTTCCAAGATATTTATCTGACTACTTGAACTTAATTCCAGAAGCATCCATTTGTCATGCATTAATGTTTTAATGGTAGTACCTTGTGCTATTTCCCCTACTCTTGAAATGTTAGCATGTTTTATGTGTTCTTCCACATGAGTTCAGGTGAATTGGGTGGATCCCTTTATTTCAGTCCTACCACCCTAGGTCCTTTTAAAAATCATAACATGTTTTTATTCTCTTTGTCCTCACTCTTTTTTCTTTCTTTCTTCATTCTTGCCAGTTTCATTTCCTCCCACTAATCCTTTATCCTAATGCCATAAAATACAGTAGGTCAATTAGCCCTTCCATATGTTGAGCTGCTTATGTGATTTTAATGGGAATAAAGTAAAGCAAAGTAGGTTCAATATGGAAAATATCACACCAGGTCAAACACTCTCTCCTAGCATGTGTGTGTGTGTGTGTGTGTGTGTGTGTGTGTGTGAGCATGCACAGGTACTGTGGGAATGGGAGCATATGTTTGATGGATCAGCCAGAAGTCCAGAGGTGTCGTCAGGGTCAAAAGGGGATAATGGTCCCACTTTTCCTGCTTTCTCCTGACCTCCCACGCAGCGTAATCTGAACAGGGCACTGGGGCTACACAGTGAGAGTAAGTGGACCCCAGAGGCCAGCTTTGCCACACAGGGAGCTGGACTGTGTGTGTGTGTGTGTGTGTGTGTGTGTGTGTGTGCGCGTGTGGGTGTGTTTTGGGCTGTCGGTGGAAAACAAGTTGGTATTACAGTTTATGTTTCATGCTATAGGCTTTGGATAGCTCCCCCAGCTGTGGTGCTATTTCTGCCATGCAAAGGTGAATCGTACTAATATAATGTAAGTTTGCGTAGACTCTAGCCATTACCAGGTGAACTCCAAAATATAGGAATGACTTGTTTATTCCTTGTCCTCGCCTCTGAATTGGCAAATGACTATATTGAGAGAAAATAGAAGAAGGGAAAATAAATAAAACAAAGCACATTGAGAGCCCAAGATCATTTTCTAAGGCAGGTGCATATTCCTTTGCAATTTTCCTTTGAACCCTTGCACTTATTTGTGTTATATTTTATTCTTCTTAACCAGGGGAACAGTGAGAATCACCTGGCTGCCATCTTGTATAGTACACACACATGCTGACACCTTCCAACAAAGTAAAATAGTGGCATACAACACAGTATTTGCAATACTTTCTTCTTCTCAATTTGTACATATGTTGGACCACATGTACATACCTTTGACTGCTTATGACTACAATCCTTCAAAAAACACTTATTATCTCCTATCTTATCTTCTACTGTGGTAAGTGTGTTTTTTTTTACATTCTAGTGGCTCTGAACACATGTTTCGTTGGTTTCCCTTGTTAGCATTGCTGGCCTTATTAGCTTCATTCACTGTGCTGCTCGGTAGTTAGCAGTACTATTGCCATTGTGTTGTTTGCTCAACCATTAAATGCTAAATGCTGGCTAAATGCTAAAGGTGCTAAGATTTTTGATGGAAGCCACAGCAGTAGTACTCCTGGACTTTCAGAAGTGGGTTATAAACCTGGGGGTTCAACATTAGAATCATTCTTGATACAGTATATGGCAGTTTCATATTTGATGATTTTTGATGGAAGAATTAGACTTTAATGGGTATATTTGGAGCCTTTCAGTGAGAGGGATTTTTCCACACTGTGACCAGTGGAGTTACAGAGAGCTACAGAGCTACAGAGCTACATACAAAGTTAGCTGTAAACCCACAAAATACTGACACACCAAATAACTTAGGGGTCTTTTGATGCAAGAATGGTACAGATTGTATAAGATGAAGGCATTTGTGGGTTTCTAAAGCATCCAGATCATACTTCGTTAGCCATTCTGGCACTGTTAGCCATTCTATTGGCCAGTTGTGACAAGGATAGCTATAAATACTTCAAATATTGACATGCCAGCTAATGCTGCAGTCATTGACCCAATCAGTTTACCAGTTTATAATACTAAATTAATGATCACATTACCTGTCCTGGAGAAATGTAGCTAATTGTGTGTCCATCAACATTTCTTTTGCAGTCAGCTACTAGATTAAAGTTACTCCATTTTGGAAAAGCACTCTTGTTTTTATTTTTTAATTTTTGGCATTGTGCTTTTTTGCAGTAGATCATTGCTCACTACAACAATAGTATATAGCAATGCTCGTCCTTTAGGAGTAAATTCCTCCATGTTTGCACTTCTCAGCTTTGGGGCAGGTCTATCACATGACTGACAGAAGTTACGTAAACAAAACCAAGGGTTCCAACATTGAGCTGTTTTTTTTCAGGTGCTCTTTCTCCCAGGCATATAACACACTTGCTTTGATCACATTGTTTCAAAAAATTATGTTAGACGAGCACCAGACAGCTCTTAGAACACCAATTCTGAAATTACTGTATACTTGCTGAAAACACTAGTTATGCTTATGAGAATCCAAGATAGAAAGCCACTATGTTTATTCATTAAGATTCTCTTTATAAAAGCCTAATCATCTTCGTGGACCATCATCACCCATTTTCTGAGCTTTGAGTATGATATGACACTTTAACCATGAGAATCAAGTTACAGGACCATCTCTTACGCAGTGTTCTTCTGTCGACAAGTTGTGTGAAAAGTGCATAGCGCGTCTACAGCTGTCTTCTTATAAATCATCTGTAGAAACCCAGATCAGGCATTAGCAAGGGCAGCACAAAGGCCTCAGTCTGTGGTTTCCACTTTCGCTTATTTTAAAGAAGAAGAGTGTGATGGATTCCAGCAGATTATGTGTTTATCATTTGGGATAACGCTGTGGTTCTCAGTCTCAGGCACTGCACATTTTTGTATTATCTCCCTTCTAACTGACTAAGGGCTTGATTTGCTACATAATTACCTCATGATTTGGAAATAAAAAGTACTTGGAGGGAAAAAACTCACAAAAATGTGTAGTGCAGTGGGTCTCAAAGACTGTAACAGAGTGACTATATCAACTACACTGCATCTCTTAGTAAAGTGTTTAACCTCTGTGCTTTTCCATTGTATTTGCAGTGGTTTATTGCACTCGAACTTTCCCTAGTTCTCAAACTAAATACTTCATTTACTGCTTTGTCCGGGGGCTGGGTCATATCCTGCAGGTATTCCACACTATTAGATCTGTTCATCTATACAACCTATCTTTTGCTGTACTGCCACATTTATACTGTCATCTAAAGTCTCTTATTATGTTCTCTTTTGTTTGAATATAAAGCTCATCAGGCAGCTTCTGCATGAATAAGCCTGCTCTGACATGGGCGCCTGAAATTGCTCTGCACTTCGCAGCAATTTAGGTGTCAACTGTCAATGTCTGAGATTGCGCTGGGCATGGCCGAGGCCGTTAATTACCACCATCATCCTTGCTGGCATTGGAATATGCCTGAATTCTGCTCTTTGTAGAATAGTGATGTGTATTACAGGTACAGTGCACATTGCCAAAGGATTGTGCACTAACCACTGCACAGAGTCAGGTAGAGACCAGTGTATTTATTTTAGGTTTACACTGAGAGATAGTAACAGTACTTACACTTTAAACATCTGTTATATTATATAAAGGAATGTATGTTTTTCTTGTTTAAAATATCTTTGCATTAATGGTATTGCTGGATCTTATTGGTCTCTTGAGGAATATTTATTTTTCTCTTTTCCTTTCTTTTTTTGTGTGCAGAAATCACTACCAAAAACAAGAAAAGTTCAGCACATCAAGAGCTGGGACACTGTGTACCTACAAACAACACATCTCCAAGTAATAGCAGTCTGTCTTGTCAGTAAGCCACATTGCTTTTCTCTTTCTCTTAAGCTTTCTGATTTCTGCTCTTCATTAATTTCTCTACAAAGCCCAACCTTATAGTGTTTGTTTTTTATTTAACTAATGTCAAGAGTTTGATGTTTTTTTCACCATTCTGTGTGAATTTAAGAAAAATTAAACTTAGGCCATTCATGCCAGATGGATAGTGAATAGTATTTTGTTGTGGAGTGGAAACCTCATTAATCCCATGTAATGATTTGTTTTCTCTCTCTCTCTCTCTCTCTCTCTCCCTCTCCTGTGTGTGTGTGTGTGTGTATGTGTGTGTGTGTGCACGCATTGCTCATTAGTGCTGTTGTTGTTGATGCAATTGGACCATTAATGTGTTCCACCTACTTTGTAGCTGCCCAAGGTCAACAAGTGAGCATTTTGACTTGTCAAAGGACTGTAATACACACACACACACACACACACACACACACACACACATACACACACACACACACAAACATTCTTGCTTCTTTCAGTGACACTCATATTTTCTAAAGTATATTTTATCTTTTTTTTAAAGACTTCTTGTGAACAATCAAAGGCAGATCATGCATATTAATCCTGCAAATGTCAGTGACATGACGCTCATCTGAACTGACCCTCAGTTGGGCCACTTTTTCATTTATTTAATTAAAAAAGGCAAATGACTCAACAACAACAGCAATAATAATAATAATAATAATAATAAATTAAAAGTGATGGGACAAAATGTGTTAAATTAGCCCAACATGTAATTAAAACCAATTAAAATTAATGCCTTGCTTGATTAGAGACGTCAGTATGTCCATCATAAAGTTGCTATTTGGAAGAAAGTGGAACCAACGCAGAGTCTACACATGCAACGCAGATGTGTCCCTTGAACCACCATCACGACGGGATGCTTGTTATGTCTGTGAGATTTTTGCCTGAGGCAAAGGCCTCTCATACGTCGTGGATGGATTTCCAGGAGTTTGAAGAGACACAACATACAGCATCTTAGGCCCTGTTTGGATGGGATGAAATTTTTAAATTTTTAAATTTTTTTTTAATACCATCTCTGAGGTTATCAGTTATATTTTTTCATGTCCATAGAGAGACATGTCTGTGATTTTGCAGACAGGAAAAAAAGTTCGTGATGGCTGCTGCTTGCTGTATTTTGTTGCCTAGCACATATGAGCATGAAAATATGAATGCTGGTTCATCAAAACACTGGAGCCTATTAGCAGTATAAGGAACATAGAAGAGTACAGTCCCAAAGGCTGTTTAAAGGGGTTATCGTAATGTCAGCTACAGGTATAAAGCCACTATAGTCTCTAAAGATTTTTAATTATCTAATGTTTGATTCTGAATAAATAAACATGAACATATGACACAATCGTCCGGGTTTGTAGACAAAACAACCTGACGGAAACTCGTCCCTCCGACGTTAATTACTTGCTGTCTAGACATGTTTTATCATGGATGAGATGTGTAAAAAAGTTATTACAAACGTCACCCAGTGAAAATAATTCCAGGGTTCACAGCTTCAGTGTATGAATCACATGATGGCCATTCTGATATATGCAGGTTAGGCCTACATAGTTTATGGGAAATAAATAGTACAAAAGGACAATAAAAGTAGTGTTAAAAAATTAAAAAGAGTGTTCTCTTTAGAGTTTTATTGTTAGCCCACAGTTTATTGACTCAACTTATATTATTCATACTATAAGAAGAGAATAATGTTTATAATATAAGAACAGAATAATGTTCATAGGAGGGTTGGAAATTGCTTTAGCTCATAGCAGTAAAATTTCTTTCTGATAGCCATTTGAAGGAATCAAGACCCTGGTTCCATCACCAAAGAAGTTAGCTTAGGACATACTCTGTAAAGTACATTTTTCAGCAGCATCTCTAATGCATTAGCTTTTATGACAGCACTCATTACACCTTTCACTTGAATGGACACAAGATTAGCCAAACTTCCATGACCTGTCATGACAGGATTAAGGAGGAATTGTTTTTTCTCTGATGATGGCAGATTTGTTGTGCATTTCTCACTCTAACATACCATGTTTTCCCACTAGAGTATGGTGAGTTCTTGTAAGCCCAACTAATGTTCTCTCTTTCGTCCCATTTTACACATGACTTAGTGTTCCTCTGTCAGGTTTTCTACATCATTTAAAATCTCCTTTAATCTTTTCCCTTCAGTACAGTGTGGATTTACATGAAAATGAATTCTACAAGATGTGCAGGTATGGTGTGCCATGTGGAAAAGATTTCCATTATACCAGGTGTGTCCAATCTTATCCGGAAAGGGCCGCTTTGGGTGTAGGTTTTCATTCCAACCAAGCAGAAGCCACACCTGAGTCAGTACACACAGATGGCTTCAGAGTATGATGACAATCATAGTCAACCTAGTAGTGTAGAGGTTTGGAGAAGTGAAGCAAAAGCCAGCCCAGAACCCTATAGCATGAACCAGAGATCTATGAATATCCACAAGATCCAACAGGAGTTCAAGGCCCTAAAGAAGACTCTATATAGAGCTGAGTGGCACAGAAGACAAAGGAAGAAAAAACAGAGTCCCTTACAAAGTGTACAAATACTGCTCACGATTGCTAAAGCAGCTCTAGAAGATCCTCAAAGTCATCTGGAAAGTAGAAAAGAGGTAGAGCAGTGGAGATTTGCTGAGGGATTTTCATTCCGAAGGAGGAAGTGTCAAGCAGAATTGTCTAGTTCAGGATAATCTCCTTTCTGAATGTGGATGGGTGTATCTTTAGTGTTGTAACAAGGTAGAGTTCCTTTCCAAATACGGTCGTATTGACAGCTCAGTGCAGAAAGAATGCCAGGAATACCAGGATGAATGAAGCATATGGGGTTCATTACTTAGCTCATCAGGTTCAGACAACATTGACTAAGTATCATGTTCCATTCATGACAGCAGACCTCATCCTGGATTATTAAAAATTCATGTAGCATCTCTGTTAACCTATTTGCCCTTGTAATGAACTTGTTTTCGAAGGCAGTTGAGCCAGAGTGCCAAGGCTCCTGCACTAGGAGTGGAGTGGGACAGCCACTAATCAGGCCCTTCATAGATAACCTGACTTTTACCATAGGGACTGTACACTGAGGTGGACCTTGCAGAGCCTAGGGACATCCATCTCCAAAAGTGAGGAGTGAGGAGCTGGGCAGCTGGCTGAGACTGGGTAACAAGTTCAAAGCTTGGATATACCAGAATGGCACCCTGCCAACGATCCTGTGGCCACAGCTGGTGTATGAAGTCCCCACTTCCACCACTGAGAGCTTAAAGAGGAATATCAGAATCTTTCTATGGTGGTGGCTGAGGTTGCCAGGGAATCTAAGTAGCATTGCCTTCTATGGGAACAACACAAAGCTGTGGTTGCCCTTGAGGTCCCTGGAAGAAGAGTTCAAGATGACACAACAAGATATGTGATTTAGTACAGGGAGTCAAGTGACCCCAAAATTTCCCCAGGGTGGTAAGGACATGAAAGAAGTGAAGTGCAAAAGAGACAATGTTACAGGCAGAGTCACGACTGCTTCACAAGATCCTAGTGGTAACACATGAGATAGTGTGCCTCAATCCACAGGTATGACACTGCCAAAAGGAAAGAGAAATGAAGGCATAAGAGGGGGAGAGCAACTGGGATCGAGAATCAAGACATTGGCTGGAATTTTGGCAACGGCACAAACTGTTTGGAACGGAGATGCAGCTGAGGTTTCTCTCACACAAGAAACACCACTGATGAAGCTCAGAAAACTTCAAGATGGCATTGGATGGCAAGTCCATAGAGGTCCACTGCATAATGCCACATGAGTACAAGTCGTGGTCTGGTCAACTATGAATGGGTCACCTGGGCAAGGATGCATAATGTTGAAAGACCCAAAACAATGAATGACCCCAGGAAGCATCACCGATGATGTGTTCAACAGTATCAAGGTATGCATATGCAGAAACTTTAAACAAATTATCAAACAAAATTTATTTTTTTACTTACTTAATTACTATATTTGAATTTTCATCAGCACAGTTTTACACCAAATAACTAGACCTAAAATGGCCCATCATTCCACCAATAAAGATATGCTAAAAGAAAAAAAGAAAGAACGCTTAAGATACATTTTGATACAGAGTCTGACTGATGCCAGTAGGTTTATTTCTGAAATGTCAGTTAGGTTTATTACTGTTTCAATGATTGACAGTTGGTTCCAAAGTTCAGAGAAGTCTCCCAGTCATCATATAGAGAAGCTGTGTGTCTGGGCAGGACAAGTGATGAGTGCACTGGCCAATAAACACTGAGATATTTTTTTCTCTGCAAAACCCACTCACCCACACTTCCATTTACCCCCAGTGAAGCAGTACGTCCAGGCAGGACCCAATATGACAGATCAAAAACCTGTTGTCTAACGGGTGTTAATTTTTTATCTCATTGAAATACAGTGTACTGAATAATACAGACACATTTGTACATTTAATATAAAAACATTGCATTGGTGTGTTTTAAAGAAATTATAGAGGACTTCTCATGCAGCCTTAAAGCAATCTCATCTGGTCGACACTCTCCATCATCTCTTCCAAGTGTCTCTCATTTACCATTTTTGTGGAAAACTGACCATTTGCATGCATCACATGTGAGTAGAGTGGTGTAAGAGGGGTTTGCCTAATAGGAATCCACTGTCTCATTTCTAGTTGAGAAGTACAGTATATTGAATCAACTGGATCATGTTAAAGGATCACTGGGGCAGTAGGACTTAATGATTATATAGAAGTCTGTTTTAATGAAGAAATGAACAGTGGGATTGATGAGTTTAAGTCAGAGCATTTTGTTTAATATTTGACAAAATGCTATTATTCCCCCAGCCTAAGCAGAAAATCCTTGCTGTTTTACTTTCTTCTCTGGACTGTACTGAGATAACACTTACTACATCCACACAATACCAGCCACATGTCAGAGAGCAGGCATGAATGAAAATGTTTAAAAAGCAACAGTGTGGTTCTGTCACGACCTCTTTCACCTTTTAACACCTCTGATGTTCCTCCAGATGGTTCTGTGGGAATGGAAGACCTGCAAAAGATTTCCTTTGTATGTCAGGCCAAGAGAAATGGAGGCTTTGCTTTGTGAATGCTGGAGAGATGTAAAATTGGCTAAGGGGGTTGGTGGAGTAAACTATAGCAGACTGAAGCCATAATCAGCAGCAAAATATCTACTAAAAGGAGATATAACAAAAGGAGAATTTTTGTTCACAACTTCATTGCATTTCACAAACGCAATAAAATAAAACAGTTATGAAAGGTAAAACTTGGGGCTATTTAGTGGTCTTAGCCATGCTTTTAGCATTCATTTGTTTTCAGATTTGAAGATATGAAATGTTCATGAGATCATGTTTTGAAATGTCATCTTTTGAGTGTAAATGTCACTTTAAACGCAGTAATCTGAACTATTATTCTTTTGCCCACAGGGCTGGTAAGGTTTAGTATTTCAATATTATTTTACAAACAAGAAAGAATATACGTATGAAAATTCACCACAACACAGAAATGTTAATGTTATTTAAAAAGGTCATTCAAAGTTTCCTCATTAGCAAAATAAAATTCTTATCTCTTAAAAGGTTACTTGGAGCCACTGTTCACAATTGTATGGGTGAAAGGGTCATGATTTAACAACCCAGGATATTAACAATTGCGGGATTTAAAATAAAATTTGACATTTTCATTTATCATAATTCCACAAATTTTTTCATTGTAAATGAGTAATTATTAAATAGGTTAAGTATAATTACATGATCACAATATATATAAGGACATCAAATTTAAAAGACTTTTTCCTATTTCAAGCTCAAACAGTACTGGCATTTGTGCCTGTGGACACTGGGGACTGAAATGGAAAAGTAATCATGCTAGCAGAAACATCTGGCTTCTCTTCCTTCTTCTTGATTCCCTCAGGATCCTTCTGTCAGTGTTTCCAAAGTATCTTTGATTTACAAAAGAATCCTCTGTCACCTCTGAATTATCATATTAGAGAAGATAGCAAGGCAAAATATAGAAAATGTCCTCTGTGGAAACAGACATTTAAGTAGTTTTTTCATACTTTAGTGCTGACTTGTACTTCAGCAACTCAGATCAATTTTCTGGATGTTTCTGCTGGTGTTGTTGCTAATAATATAGCTGCTTAGATTTTAAATGAATTTGTTTTGCATACTTAGTGTTTCTTACCACATTGTCATAGATCTGGTCCACATTACTGACCTGTTGCTGGTCACATGATGGATCTTATAAACTTATACTTTGGTTTCATCTCACCTTGATTCTGTGACATCTGGATTTGATGCAGACTGGAATGCAATCTGATCAGTTTTAGGCAGCGCACATGGATAGAAAAAAAAACTGAAAGACATTGCAATACTGTTGTTCTTGGTCAGCATCACATGTGAGGAATTAAACAATTTATTTGAATCCGACAACATACTTCAAATTTAAGTGACATTTCTTTCTATAGTCCAGTTCTGAAAATACAGTCACCTGGAAATCCTGGAAATTGATGTTACTTTGGATGTTCTTAAACCTGGAACCTTGAACAATGACTTGACACTCACTTTTTTATGAAATTGAAACAAATCCACCTTAAACAAGTCTCAACTTTTCTGTAGTTCACTCCTTCCTTTCCTCAAATGCCAATATACCTGTTCCACGTATAGCACTGAATCATGTAGTAGCTGACTTTCTCAGGCCACTCATGACCGAACAGTGGGTTGTTGTCTGTTTTTTTCCCACCCCCAGCAATCAAGTGTAAACAAACTCAATCCAAGCAGCCATTAAAAGCTCTGGCGCCTTTATAAATAATTCAGCTACTTGACTGGATGCTAAATGAATGGAAATGATACAGACTAAAGGCTTTGGTTTCTAGGGAGTCCATAAGAGGGAGTTTTTGGAGGGTTAAAATAGCCTCCCAACAACAACACCCACTGCCTCATAGACAAAGCAAAAGGCTTAACTCCAACTGAGCAGATCTTTCCTCTTCTTTTTCTGGTGCTCCCCTTGACTGTGTGAGAAATTGCCAAGGTTTTCCTCTCCTTTTCATTCTTGATAAAGAGGGAGGCATTTCTGCAACCCAAAGCCCCACTCCACAGGAGTCCATCTTTGACCTACTATGGAATGCCACCGTGGGGTTCTATGGGGCACCAGAGGCCCAGGAAGGACAGCAGGAGGGACAGATACAGGTTTTGTTTCCCCAGCTCATGTATCAACAGGCATGGGGTTAAGTTTAGCTCTGAAAAAGAGTAATAAACCAGGTTAATTTTAGTTGTTTTTTGTTTTTTTGTTTTTTAATTGTGAGTAGAGTGACTTTGGATGTGACATGGATATAGTCATCAAAGTCAAAACATGAATTGTAATCCAGTTGTATAGTTATAATACCAGTGAAATCAGACCAATAGATGGATCTGATACATGATCATACATGTTCAAAATTTAAACACATAGAACGAGAAGTATGTTTTTTTTTAACTTTCTTTGAGAGCTAGTGATCTAAAGTTAGTAAAATAAGTGCTGCTGTATACATATTACCCTGATGTAAGAGTGAAACCCAGTAAACAGATGCAAGGGTGAATGGCTGTGTGAAAACGAGGCTTGATAGTGTGAGTAACACCCAGCTGTTGTTATTCCTCTATCCATTTGATTGCAGCAGCTGTCAAGAGAACTTAGAGCTGGTAAGGTCTAACAAGGACAGGAGCCAAGGGCCATCTGCCTGAAGAACAAACTGAAGACAGATACTAGATAGGACAAAGAACAAGTGATATATGTTTTGTGTGGAGCCAGATGTTAACTCACTGATAATGCTGCGATGAACAAGATATTCTCTTTGAAAATCACAGATGTGTATTTTTTTGTTATGTCCCTAGTAACCACTATATATATATACTGGTGATATGTGTTTTTCTTTTCAAATCAGTAAATTCTACTTTCTGATTGTTTACTGGCAATAACAGTGATAGACTGACAAGTTCATTCCAGGATGTGTTTTGTCGTTGCTTTATTTCTACCAGTACTTATCTTGTGGTCACTTCCCCCTATATTGCCACTTCTACTGCATGGACAGAGCTGGTGGTGTGGCTACAAAATGGGGAGTTCAATCAAATTTCAGCTCCACCATTCATTCATTGATTTTTCCATGGTTCTTGCTCGTCTTGCTTTGGTTAGCTGGTTTCAACTGGATTTCTAAAGGCTTGGAATTATTGATTGTTCTTCTGCTTTCTGATGACACTGCTTGCTGTGGATTACTGTTTCTTAAGATTTAAGCCTGAGAGTTAAGAAATGCAACTGATCAAGGCTGGCCTCTTTGGGTTCCATAACATTTAAAATGCTAATGGTGGTCTACATGTTTGAATGCGAGTGCTAGGTTGGGAAAATGTTTCACATCTTATATCTCAATAAAATCCATTGTTTCACTCTTTATAAGTGCTGTTTCAAGTTGATGTTGAGAAATCCTAGCCCTACCAATGTCTTTGGCCTGATTTATTTGGTTATTATGTAAATCATCATGCTGTTTCTTCTCTTCATCTCTTGGTTTTCAGCTGAGTCAACAATAACCACTATTTGTCAAAGTGACAAGGAAAGACAAGGATGATTTGCAGGTGCAAGTCAGTATGGCTTTCACACTTTTTGAGAGCCAGACTCCCGTATCTGGCTTCCTGTCTAAACGTCCTCCCAGTATGCCCCAGAGATGAGCAGTGGCAACCCTGGTTGTCTCGTTAGCACCAGGCTGACAAGCTGCTGTGGAGAACGGTGGGCTGTGAGAGTGTACAAGTTTGTATGTGTGGGAGTGTGCATAGATACTGGTGACCCCTCTGGGAAAGAGGGCAGGAGATTCTCCTGACCCGAAGGACTTGATGGGCAAGGGTCGGTGAGCAATAAGATCTGCTCCAGTGTCACTACCCCTTTCAGTAGGGGATTGAGTGTCCACACAGCATGCACACAGCATGCCAGAGTTTATTTAGTACCAGGCAACAAGTGGTGAAATCTGAATCCCTTTGCGTACCCTGAGCTGATTTCCTTCTCTCTCTTCAAAACTGGTCAGGATTCCAAACAAGAAGCATGAACCACAAGCCACGAGTCTCTGTGCTATTATGAATCATGAAATTGCTATGCTACCAATTTTGTCCACATTTAAATGGTGTCCTGAAATCATATCAGTTAAGATCTGGGAGTGACCTTCTCCAGACTGACCCCTCCTTCCCCCAGTTACTCTGTACCAGCCCCTACCTCTTTACCACAATTCCCAGCTCTACTTACTTGTTGCTCTCTGCTGAAAGGTTTCGTCATGTTCATCATCCCACTCTTGTACCCCTCAGCCCATCCATCTATTACCCCAAGGTCAGGTTTCAGAGGCGCCATGGACGAGTCCAGCTGACGACAGGCCCATTGACACTTCTGTTTGAAGCTGAAAGCAGATCTCATGCTACTCCTTAAGCAGGAATGTAGCAGAGAGAATCATCTCTGAACGCGGCTGTATCTCTCAGATCCCCCACAAGCGAAAATTGAGAACTATTTCTCAATTTACTCCATGAGAAAATTAAGAAGTGTACGTCTGAACTGTACTGTTGTATTTCAGAGTAGGGGAAGATCATTTTGCCTTTCTTTCCCTTTCTTTTGTTCCATGCTCCTTCTTACCCTCATCAGTGTCCTGCAATTTGTGATGATTATGGCAAACCTTGTTTAATATTAAATGTATTAGGCTGATGAGTTATCATAGCTCTTTATTATCAGAAGAAAACCAGCTAACAATAAATATTTTTAGGTGATAGCATAGCTGATACTGGAGGTATTTGCATTTAGAAAGCAGTTCCATAGACTAGTTGACTAATATATTCACTAGGCAGCTGTGGGGAGCTGTTGACTAGTTGGAATTGGAGAAAAGTAGCAAGGCAGATGGTAAAGCAAGCAGGCTAAATGTACTTCATTAATCTGGAAATATTTCAGACTAGATGAAGTCAAATCTAAAATCAAGTGTAAATTTTTTAAGAGGTCTTTTTCTTTTGTTTTAAAGGAACTTTATAACTTTTCTGAAAGAATTCTGCCGAATTCTGCCTGCACTCCCAGTAATTTTTGTTTGTCTCCATCTGTGATATTTGCTAATTAACTTAGCATTTCCAAAAATACAAACAAATAAGTAAATTAAGCCACAGTGAACCTGAACCTGATCAGAATAAAGATGATATGAAACATGAATGAATGAATGAATGAATGAATGAGATCCCAATTTACAACAGACACGTTGAATGTGTCACTTAGCATTGTGTGAGCATGGTACTGCATTCAAAAAGCTCCCTTGTTAATCAGCTTGTTTTTTCTTTGTACCAAGAGCTTCATATCTGATTGTCCTCTCCCATGAACGTTTTGTTCAGTCCTGCAGGTTCCCAGTCTCAATAAACACCTCATGTTAAGTGTTCACTGCAAAAAAATTATATCTTAGCAAGTAAAACTTTCTTGAATATAAGCAAATGCAATGAATATTTCTCTTTATCAGATTGTTTTTAAACAAACATAAGATTATTAAGCCTTTTATTTATTTATTTTTTTTACTAATTTCAATCTTGAAATTGTCTTATTCTATTGATAAATATATTTTGCTTATTTCAAGTGTTTATTTCTAGAAAGAAATTATCTGCCAATAGAATAAGATGAATTTAAGCTTGAAAGTAGTTAATATGTCTAGAAACAAGCTTAATAATCTTATATTTGTTATATACTGTATATTTCATAATGAGAAATATTAGATAACTTTTCCTTTATTTAAGATATCTAAACTTGAAAAGATATAATTTTTGCAGTATTTTATTGTTGGGTGTCTAATGGGTTTACATAGTGTAATATGTATGTATCAGATGTATTGTTTTGCGCATATATTACATTAATTTATTTATTTTGGTCATTATCTATGTAGCCTAAACATGCATTGAAGTTTTGAATGTTATTTGTAGTCTGTGTATGGCTGTTATTTGAAGTGCAGTTTGACGTGTTCTTTGCTGCTTATCAGCTTTATAAGGCACTATAAAGCTTTATTTTGTACTAATAAAATAACCTAAAAATAGCAATGCCTTGAATTGGATTTCTTTTAAGTGTGGGAAGGATGACTAGTCAACTATTTTTATTTTTTGTAATACTATTCAACTATTAAAATAGTCATAGGTGTGCATCACATGCAATTGTAACCTGCATTAAGTGAAATGATCATGTGATGTGTGTGACACAAGAGGAAGAATTTGGGTAAAATGATTTTCAAGTAGATTTTAGCCTGTGTTTGCTCTGCATTACAGAAACAAAAGAGAGTTTGAGCACTTCAGGGAGCTTCCCAACCCAGAGCATATCAGTCTCTAATTTTCTCTTGGTACCACAGAAATTAGGTCCAAGCATAGGCCTAAAACACAAAACAAATAAACAGCTACGTTGAGAAAACAATAGAACAATAGGTTTCTAAAAGGGAATGATGGAGGGAATTGGGAGAGGTTATTATTACAAAGGTTCAAAAGTAATTACCAACTAACAATATCCTTTGATTTTATGTGCAATGTATCTAAACTATCAGACAGCTGAGGTTGCTTTGTGGCTGGAAAATAGATTTCATGGGAGCACAAATATAATTTATGTGCACTGTTTTTTGATCATATACTATTCACTACATTTGCACTAAATCTCTGCAAAAATAAAGCCCATGAAGGAGTCAGTAGACTTGAGAACACGTCAGAACATAACCTCACATAACCTCATACTGTGATACTGTGTTTTACAGTCCACAATTTAATATATCCAGCAGGTCAAACATGTACTGTCTCTTCTTCACCGAGGTTATGGCCAGCTACTTGTGAACGGCTATGATGAAGATGACGTGTAAAATACAGGTAAGAGCAGCTAAAGCATAAGAGTTAATGCAGCTACTGATCTCTTTCCTAATCTGTTACACTGGAACAGTTTTTGTGCCCTTTCATGCTCCCTAAAAACACTTTCTCAGTGTGGGAATACTATATTCTATCTGCCCAGGCCAATTATGTGTGACAGAGATGTTATGATAGACTGTAGCGTGACTGCTCTCCTGAGCCTCCTGGTGCATGCAGCAATATCAGCCCGAAGTTATCAAAACACAGTTATCCTCTGCTGCCTGTTGGCTGCGTTTAAGAGAGCAACAATAACGCATTGAATCACGTGACTTAGAGAATATATGGATCATGTCATTTAGATGGCGTTTATTTGTTGTGGGTTTAAGGTTGATAAAGGATCATTCTGAGTGCTAAATTAATTTTTAGAGGCAAAACTGTGTAGCCAATTTGCTTGACTTGACACATGACATACATTAATATTATATCTCCAAGTGACATGTATTACAGTTACGGTTAGTGCTTTGTAATTAGTTATATA
Organism: Pangasianodon hypophthalmus; assembly: GCF_027358585.1. Lineage (NCBI taxonomy): Eukaryota > Metazoa > Chordata > Actinopteri > Siluriformes > Pangasiidae > Pangasianodon > Pangasianodon hypophthalmus. The sequence continues at coordinate 8,663,679 of NC_069711.1, forward strand.
TTTTATGTGAAGAAGGTTTGATGTTAAGTATGTATGATATGAAATATGTGCATTTCTGGCAAGTCTCTAATCCATGAAACTCTATTTAGCATTGCATTTGTTCATGGACTATCAAGAAAGATAATAATAACATAATACCTCCATCCCTCTCCAGGAACAAAGGCATCCCTGGCTGATAATCTGTATGTCGTGCCATAAATCCTGGAGACAAGACTATACATCCTTTTGGTGTGTTTTTGGTCTATGTCTGCATTTAAATGAAGGGGATAACACTGTAAAAAGATTAACGAATGATTTAACTTGGTCTACAGACAGAAGTACCTTCACCAGAGTGGGTTGGAATTTGATAAGGTCTCATCATTGTGATAAGGTCTTCTAATTGCTCTTGCTGGCCAATACTAGCACCGGTCAGACTATAATAGTTGGAAAAAGCTAATAATTACTTGGTGCTACCGAGAGACTAATTAGCATGATTTTTTTGTATAGTGTTAATTTGAATATACTAGATTTAATTATTAGCAACTAGCATTTTTTGAATGAAGCAATCATATAATAATAGTATTGTGTTCTTATCTAGTTTTTAGTGTGTGTATGTGTGTGTGTGTGTGTGTGTAAAACATCTAGGGAATCCTCTCACGTTCAGCACAAAGCCAGATGATTTTCACCATCTTCTTCGGAGATTGAGGGTGGGTGGGTGGGGATTAAAGAGAGATAGAACTGGTAAGAACACAATGAGCTGTTGATGGGTTTCTTACCTCTGACATAGCCACTCACTCTTCACTAATCACCATGCTCATGTCCCAGTGGCCTGGGACTGCAAAGCAGCATGCACCAAACTGAGTCTCCAACCCTCTTCCACCCACAGCCTACGCTTTGCCAGCCTGTTATTGGAAAAGAAATGAAATTAAAGCCGTGCTGCCCGAGCCTCTTCTAGTAATTATCACTGAATTTCCCCTGTGGCACCCTTCAGCTCACAAACCAAGGGTTCTTATTCACCACTTAACAACAAGCTAGGAGGCACTTTGACAAGTAAGGTCAAATTCAGCCTGTCTGTGGTGACCCTTAGAAGACACTGTAGACACTCATGTCACTCAAACAGAAAAGAAAAGGTTGTGAAATGAAGAGATGTCTGATGCATACTTCTTTTGTCTGTGTTTCAGGTGTTGTTTTAGATGTGTTTCAGATGTAGCTTTGAAGATTTTGTATAGCATTTAGGTTCAGAAACTAAATAGAAATTTTTTTTCCTGGGAAATGTAACAATAGACAGGCAGCTTGTGTCAGTCTACTAAAGAATCTGTGATTCTTTTGGGTGAATAATGTTGAACATATAGTTGTGAATAATTCAATACTGATTTTCTAGTTGCTTCTGCAGACTTCATTTTGACACTCATATGAAGCATATTACATTTATGGCATTTGGCATTTGGCATGTTACTTGTGAATCGTTTTAAAGAATATATATGATTTAGGTATGATTAAGCAGGCTACATTATATGACATTCTAATATATTATTCTTAATGAGTAACTGCTATACTGAATGGAGAGAAAAGCAAAAGGTTTTAATTGCTAATCCTAACAAAGACATTTTTTGGCAAACAGATTTAATCTCAGTCCTGTGGTTTTCATTTTGTGATACTTTTTGTGGACAATGAGTATATAATGTTTGGCCCAAACTAAGCAGAGTAATGGCAGTAATCAAATAATAGACATCCGAGTGCAGTTTTTCTGCCAGAACACATAGTATTGGCTTGGGGGAAGACAAGTAAAGCATAAGTCACAATTTGGAGCGCTTTGAACTTTTCATCGCTGGTTGTTTATTGTCGCCAGGGTTCCTGTAGCAATTTTAATGGTGCGACGACTGACTCTTGGGTCTGCAGGAGCCATGCTGAGCACCACCGCTCAGCATATTGCTGTGCAAGAGGAACTTGTAATTAATCACTTCCTTTTGGAAATGGTTTTGTACTAAAAACCCAGTTCCTTGACCTCTGTAGCATTAGCAGAGGCTAGATTTAAGGCCCATAAAACTAATAAAACTAAAGCTACTGCTTTTGGCCCCTTAGGTTTGTATGAGTTTCTAAAACGAGTGGCACCAGTGGTGTGGTGTTACAACGAGGAACAATAATAATGTTTTTGCAATCATTATTCATTATTTTGCACATAAGCTGTAAGGTGCTGCTGAATTCATGTCATTTATGCATATCAAATGAGAATTTATTGCCTGTAGTAATCCATTCCTAATTGTCTGCAAAAGTAATCAACCAGTGATGGAGGGATTATGAGTGTCTGTTGCAATCAAGTCAGAGCTTCATTTGTTTACATAAAATTTTGTCCCAGTAATTTATGTTCGTCTGAATTTTGTAGTTTGCCATTATCCTTTATAAATATGTTTCCCGTTGCACCAAATTAATTGAAATTTGACTACAAGTTTGTTTTTATCCCCAAAGTACACAGTCTTAAAAGTTGTGAACAGTGGTTGTCCATCTTGGCCCCTCATGAGAAAAGAAACCCATTCCCTGTGTAAACGAGTCTCATTGTGTCTCTCTCCCTGCTGGCTTACTCAGTAGGAGCCAGTGAACAGACCTAAACCTGAGCCTTTATATAAACATCCCTGAGGAAGTCAAACCAATCCCAACCAAAGATAAAGAAATGTCAAACACTAGAAGAAACATGTGAGACATATTAAGTGGAAAATAAGGGCTTTGAATGGGAGAGAAATGATCATGAAAGAAAAGCGCTGGTATCTGTGCCTGATGTTACTGACACTCTGGGCAAGGTGAAGAATTCTGCAGCAGGATACATCATTCCCCAGGGGAGAGGCAATCAGACAGAACAGGGGTGTTGACATCCGCTGATGGATTGGATGGAGGAATACGCCTTCAAAGGAATGGGAACATGAAGAGGCTTTTTTTGAAGTTATTTGTTACTTCCAATGTCCAACATGACTGTGAAAATCACAGCAAATGTACTGTGAATGTTTTTCAAATCCAAATCTGCAAATGAGAAGCATGGGTGTTTCAAATGTTGACTCATCCGTAGCTCACATTATATTTCATGGATGCTTCTTTGGAGTCTATGTCTATGTTCTTTTTTTCTGGAATTCACTGAAATAAACACTGAAAGAAGGTACATCCATGTGTGCAAAGTATGAATAGCGCCACGTTTTGCTCATCGTTGGTTATGAGGTAATGTATTATTCCAGGCATTAGTATAACCAGATCTTTATAAGGGAGTATTTGTATCTGGAATACAAACGCAACAATTCAACAGGCAGGTTTTAAGTCTTGTCAATATTAAAACCTCTTTTACACAAAAATGTTGAATGCCCCAAGAATTATTATCCAGCATAAACATTTTTGATGGAATGGAATAACCATTTGGAGGAGTACTGAGGAAGAGACATGTCATACTGATATGTATCTGTGCGTGCTTGTACCAATGTGCAGGTCATAAAATTGGTCAGTGAAGTTGACTGATCTTGACACTAGTCCCTATGGTCCACAATATCTTTCACGAAACATGTGCAGAGGATTTAAGCGCTCAAACACAGCTTTTCCTCCAAGTGTAACTCAACGCCCGCTTTTGTGTCTTGGCTGTCTTGTCTCATCTAATCAGCTTCACCTTGTCCTCATCAACCCCTGCTTCACCCTAACAAAACCAACAGAATGCACTTCACCACTGAGCAGAACAATGTCTTAAAGTGGGAGCTATTCCTTTCCAGCATGTCGTACTGAAACTTAACCCCCATTCCTTCATTAATCCTGGCCGAAGTGCCTGTCTACTCAAGCGACCATGGAAACAGGAACCAGACGGCCATCAACAGTTCAGGGCCAAAGGTCAAGGAGTACATCCTCTGTGGTCACTGGAAGTCAGTGAATGCACAAACGCACCACTAACATCTGAATTTATTTGGTCTGTTGATTCATGGAAATCCGTTTACACGCAATTTTTTTTAATCACACTGTCTAGTGTTTTCAACCGGAAGGTTCCTTCTGTTAGTATGACTGTTTTGCAGACGATGCTAAGGATGTGTTTTCGAGTTTAAAACTCGATCATATCATTACTCTGTCTCGGTTTTCAGGCACGAACTCTGAGCTAAAGGATCTGAGACTTCTGGCAGTGACTGTGCAGAGGAACTTGAAGTCAGCACGGGATGCAGTTAAAGAAGATAGTGATAGAGCGAGAGAGTGAAACAGGAAACCAGACAAGGTCATACTGGTTTAGGCAAGGCAGGCGAGAATTCCGTGATTGCATACTTGAGTCTCATCCTGTGTTTGCTTTCTAGAGTTCAGACCAGATGCTGCCTTTCCGGTGCCATGCTTCTATCTTCCTCTTTGGCTGTTGTAATAACTGCTATACTCATGAACATACATAACCTGAAGGCTAGGATAGTTGAAGAATAAAGATCCATATCTCTCTAGATGTACCTGAGAATTAGTTGTAGCAACCCAACAAAATCAGTTTTAATTTTTGCTGCCCCAGCTTTTTTTTTTTTTTTTTTCTTCCCTCAAATTCAATGCTCCAGTGCTATCAAAAACAGAGTCTATGGTCTAAATATGTCTTCTAGTCAGCAGTGTCTCTGGACTGATTTAAGAGATGGGGACCAAAACTGACACAAAATATTAGTAAAACAAGTCATTTTAAATAGGTTTACATAAGATTTCCAGCCACTCGAGACACAGAATTATCAGAATTTGACACAGAAATTGTTTGAATTTGTAATGTTAAATATCACAAGCTAAGAAAGGGTAACTTTATCATATGCTTTTTTCATATCATATCATATCATATGCTTTTTTATCATGGTTTTAGCATCCACAACAAGGGAATACACCTCTGACATGGAGGAATCAGTTTCCTTAAGGAATTTACTGAATGATTGACCCAATGAGTTGTGTGTACATAATGTGCTATTTAACTGAAATTTGAACCTAAGATATGGGATGACTGGATTTGACTGATATTAGGTATTAATATTATTTTTGTCATTTTGATCTGGTAATGGCTGTCATTAAAGATACAGGTAAACAAGGCATTTTTCTGTTGGTGGGTGGGTTCAGGTCTGTTTCTGACAGAATTTGGTTGGGCAACAGTTGCACTGGATCGTGCTAAATTAAAGCCCTTCTTTAAAACAAATTAGTCACTCTGACATTTTTTTTTTAAAATGTTGACACATGTCCATGACAGACAGCCTAATAACATACAAGTGGCCAGCTTCAAAGGCAGGGCACTGATGGTGGCCATTTAAATCTCTATGGGGCCTGTGGTTCAAGGGGTAGAAGGACATCCTTGAAGCCAAGATTTTTTGTTCAGAAGTTAATTCTGTAGCAGTAGGCTTTTCTCCAAGGTGCTCTGGAGTATTAATAATATTTTCTTTATTTTAGCAACAAATATTTTTGATTGATTGTGTTCTTTGGAACACTGGGCATGAAACCCTGGATTGGACATCACTGGCACCATCCACACAAACATTCACATACAGCCAATACACCTAATGTTATGTTTTTGAGGAAGTGGGAGGAAACTGGAGAACCCAGAGGAAACCCATAAGTACCTGGGGAGAACATGTGAAACCCTGTACAGACAGTAACACGAGCTCAGGCTCAAACCAGGGATGCTAGATCTGTGAGAGAGTAACGCTACTTGCCGCAAAATCCCTTATAAAATTTATGAAAATGTAACGTTTTTGCGCAAATTGTCTGTAATTTTGGCCTGCATGACATTCAGTAGCACTGACTGGGATAGTTGACTAATCTGGAAGTGATCTATGGCGCTTATATTTTTAGGGTTGTTCTTTTGGCAACATAGCAGTCAGATCAAGGCCTCGCTCAAGGTTATGGAAGTTATTGGAGTCATAGGTCCTATTTTAGAGGATATCCAATATCCTTCTCAACAGCCAATGACTTCTGGGTAGTGCTATGTCAGAACATACATTGGATTATCAAGTGTTCAAAAAGACCTTCTTGTCACAGCATATATCATTAGATGATTGTTAATTTTACTTTTAAAAGGCAAGTATTTTTTTATTGGCTGCATATTTGGTCATAAACATCAGAAAAAATGCTTTGGGCATAGTCAATTTTAGTATACGAGATAATTCAACTTTGTTTCTCTGCATATCTCCTTTCAATCAACAGATTTACAGCATTGTAAGAGAGTTGCTGCAGCTAGGAGAGCTGCAACTGGTTCAAGAAGTCAGAAGGCTTTTGAATGAGTCTCAGTCAGAAGTGTTTACTCTTCTAACCTCACCCTCTATTCATTGAAATGCTCACCTCTCTGTCTCTATGGTAACACAATCCACACAGAGCTGCTTTGAGACTTCGGATGCTTTGTGCATGCATATATGTGTACATATGCAACTGTCTCATAATACATATTAATTGCGATCTTGCTTAAATGTTTGAGGTATATTGACTCGACAGATTGAGCTAATGATGAAGTTTAGTTGGCAGCGACCCGTAGTCCTGAGCGATGTCTCTCAGCCCTTTCACTGAATAATTCAACACAGGCAGGTAAGACATGATTTTCTCCCTTTCCATCAACACACGCTCTCTTTTCTCCCTGGCTTTGGCAGCAAGAGCCAGCAGGACTGGATCTCACTAACTTTTCATATATTAATAAAAAGCCCAAGTGGCTCAGACCTGTTAATGAAATTCCCAGTGAAATGTCAGTGTATCAACATACTATCAATTCTTGCTTTTACAACAAGCATAGAAAAGGGTATATGTGTGTGTATATACTTACATATATATATATATATATATATATATATATATATATATATATGTATATATATATATATATATATATATATATATATATATATATATATATATGTGTGTGTGTGTGTGTGTGTGTACATCTGTCACTTTTAGCATGTTGGCTTGTTGTATGTTATTAATAAAAAGGGTGAGAATTAGGGACATTGTGTAATGGTGACAAGTAAACACGTGCCTTATTCAAAACCTTGGGGTAAAACAATAACTCCAGTGAGATAGCACTCTTTCTCTCTCCCTTTTAATATAATCTGCTGATGAAAATAAAACCCCACGTACAAACAGAACATTTGTATAAAACAGTTGCTGCATGGTTGACGTTACTGTTAAAAGCCCTATTTTATATGACGGTGTTGGTTTAATGTCGCTCAGTGTGAGGAGAATAAGGACTAAGCCCTGGAGTAGTTGACGTGTTCCCCTGGGCTCGCCTTGTTATGCCTATAGGATCAGTGGAGACATCAGGCCACATGACACTGTTTACATCACAGCTGCTCCCCTGATACCAGTCACTATTCACAGCAAATGCCAAGAGTGACTGTGTGTGTGTAAGTACTTGAGACCATTGGTATGAGTTTGAAAATGGACTCGGTAGAATCTAATAGGCAGAATAACACACTGTCTCTGTACTGCAGTAATGCTGGGAATTATAACTTGAGCAACATGCTAGGATTCATTCTTTTCAAACCAGGCTTTGACTATTATTATTTTCATCATCACTATAAAGGAAATCTTTCGACACACTAATTTAGATGCTTTCTTTCCCAGTCATTTTGTCTGTCTGTGTTTATTGTGCTCTCTTTTCCTGTTTCAGACAATTAAGTTAATGAATGTCAGTTAAGGTCAAGTGTGACATAATGCAGATTAGTGTCTGTACAAGGTGGAACAAGATTTAATTAATGATTTGAGTCATGCACAATAGGAGCATGATTTTGATCTGGTGAGAGCAGTGAAGTGTCAGTTCATAATGCTTTCAGTGCGAAGATACTTATTTTAGGTTACAAACTGATATTAATACATGGCTGGGTTGACTATGAATGACACTTTCATTCTTGTGAATATGAGTTATTAATAAAAGAAAAGAGTTGCTTTCTCTCTCTCTTTCTCTCTCTCTCTCTCTCTCTCTCTCTCTCTCTCTCTCTTTCCGATTGATGCCTTTTCATGCCACATTACTATGAAAAGCACATACTTTTTAGGAATAAGGGAATAAGTCAGTTCAGGTAAAGAGAGATGGAAAAAAACAGGAAGTGAAATGGGAAATTTCTGTCCCTCACTATGTAGGAACTGATGATGATTTGCTGTGACAGAGGGCTGTGACATGACAGTTTTTTAATCTCTTAAACATCTCCCTCTCTCCTACAGCCAGCCATCTTCGCTGCAATTCCAATACTATCTAAGCACTTTTACATTTCAAAAGTGAACTAGTTATTTTTGGATTAACAATAAATAAAGACATTATCTAAAGGCTATATATAAAGAGTGTTTAACCCAACAAGGTCATTCTCACCTTAGAAGCATAGAGTTGGAAGACTGTCTATGGACCCTAGAACTGACATTTCTGATTGTAATTCCTGACCTGTTTTTTTTTTTGTTTGTTTTTCATAATTTCATAATTAAATACAATGACAAATGAATGAGGGGATGAAAACGCTGTGTCGTGTTGATATCAGTCAAAACAGAATACTCTTTCTATTGTTCTTATTAAATTAATACTAAATTAATACTAATACAACCAAATTAATGCTAATGACAGTTTTAATTGGTGATATTATTAAATTGAGCTTCCTTACTTGTATAGGACTATTCAGGGGATGATTTACAAAGAATAAATACTGTAAGCAGTCCAGAAGTATAATAAAAAAAAAATATGGCATGGCCTCTTCAAATGCTTTTCTTTTATGTGGATTTTTATAGTATTTTTTAATCTTGTTGATGGTCTGAGCTGAATCCTCGCAAATAGTGTAACACTGTCAGAGACCATTTGTAAAATGAAAAAGCAGTAGTATTCCTGCAACTGTCATCCCCGGATTGCTCTTAGCTTTTGCCGTAAAGATTCAAGGGCTGTACCAATAAAATTGCCAAGACTTATTAGCCACTTCAATACTGACTTTTGGCCTCACCCCTTTTTCAGCTCTCCCCTGGTCACCATATACGGTATATCACTCACAGATCCATATTCCTGCCTCAGGCAACGACTTCATATGGCCTTGTGTACAGTATGTATAATATATGTGTCTATGCTGCTAATGGGTGGCACGTCTGAGTGTGTGTATGCAGTGAGGTTTAACAGGAGACGACAGCAGTGAGCTGCCTGATCTCCACAGTGGCCACAAACAGTCAGCTCACATTCAGGCTGAACATAGCTGGGTGGAAGACTGCCTCCAGTTAATGTGATGGAGAGAGAGACCTTTGTTTCTTTATTAAAACTGATATTCATGTTGAAATGCTGAAAGCGCTATTCTCATGAGAAAATCACATCAGTATGACCGATATATTCAAAAGCTGCAAAAAAAAAAAGAAAGAAAGAAAAAGAAAAGCAATGGTCTTGCATGCTGGGTGGGAATGATGGCACTCCCATGTGATTTCTCTCCTCTACCCTTGCATCCGATCACAGATGTCTGTGAGCTCATGTAAATGGAAGAAGGCAGTTAGCACTCTCCTCCAAGTGCGTTCAGCTGCCCTGTGGCATTGCTGTCATGTACTAGGGGAAAACTAACTAGTGTTTTGGAATTGTCAATGACAAAATTAGGTTAATGGTCAGCGTCAGTGACAGTCTGTATCACAAACCCATGACCCACTCATTTGGAACCATTAGCATGGATGTATTTACATAATATCATTCTGTAGATTTGTCCAGTGAGTCCATCTCATTGAGACCCATGTGATTAATCGGTGAAAAATTAAATTCCAGATCTCCTGAAACTGAAGCTGACATACTTGCGCAGGCCATCACGCTCCTGTCATCCTTACACAGAAATATGTTTTCAGAGTGTTCAGCAGTCCCCTTCTTTCTCCACACTCCCTGCACTCCCATTCAATGATTGTATCCAACACACTAATTTTAGTTTTTTCCATAGAAACATTTCCCAGGTGGCATGGTGCCACAGCAAGTAGCATCACCACCTCACAGCTCTGGGGTCCCTGGTTTCATCCTGAGCTCCGGTTACTGTCTCTATGGAGTTTCTATACATGTTCTCTCTGTCTTCATGTGGGTTCTCTGGTTTCCTTCCATCTCCCAAAAACCTGCCAGAAGGACATGCTTCTCAGCATGATTTTAGACAAACCCCAATGTTCCTTTTCAGTTCTTGGGACTCACAGTATAATAGGCTGTCTGATTTCGGCTATATTAACTTATCAAGTGATACACTATACAGTATGGCCAAAAGTTTGTGGACACCTGACCACGATTCTCATATATGCTTTTTGAACATCCCATTCCAGATTTAGTCCACCTTTGCTGGTATAATAATGTCCACTCTTCTATGAAGGCTTTCCACTGGATTTTGGAGCGTGGCTGTGGGGATTTGTGCTCACTCAGCCACAAGAGCAGTACCGAGAACAGACACTGATGTTGGGTGAGGAGGCCTGGTGCACAGTTCTTGTTCCAGTTCATCCTAAAAGCGTTCAGTGGGGTTGAGGTCAGGGCTCTGTCCTGGCCACTCGAGTTCTTCCACAACAACCTTGGCAAATGGAGCTCATCATGGAGCTCGCTTTGTGCACAAGGGCATTGTCATGCTGGATCATGTTTGGGCCTCTTAGTTCCAGTGAAGCATATAAAGACATCCTATACAATAATGTGTTCCCAACTTTGCGGCAACAGTTTGGACATGACCCACATATGGGTGTGATGGTCAGGTGCTCGTGAACTTTTGACCATATATTGATACTTAGTATAATAAGAACCATAGTAAGGCAAAAAAAAAAAAAAAAAGACAGAAGCTGTAGACAGAAAGTGGCAAAATGTACTGAAATGGTGGAAAGAGATGTTTTCAAAACCTTCCAGGCTCTGGCTGTGCAAAATGCAATGTGAAATCTATTCCAGATTGTTTAGTCTGATACGCAAACATTTACACTCTTAAGCTCCTGCTGAAAGCGGCTGGCAGTGATCTTTGGGTTTCCCTTTGCCATGCAAATGAATTTTTTTTGCCATCATCTGAGGGTGTGTATTTTTACTACAGTATAGTTTGGATTTATAATCCAAACTGTACTGCAGTTCAACTCAATTTAATTCAGTTTTATTTGTAGAGTGCTTTTAATCATAGACATTGAGCCAAAGCAACTTTTCAGAAATCCAGATGTATATGTATATTTAGATCCTTAATGAGCAATCCAGAGGCAAGTGTGGCAAGGAAAAACTCCCTGAGACAACATAAGGGATAAAAAAAACTTTGATAGCAGACTCAAAAACGAAGTCACTTTCTTCTGGATGACTCCAGCCAATGACACCAGGCCATGGGAATATAAATCATTGTACATCACAGTGTACAGGTTTAGAAGTGTTAAAGCAAGTAGTATTAAGTGTGTTGAAATGATACATAGTGTTTGCTATGATGTTACTCTAAATAGACGTCCTGGGATGAGCACAGGATAGTTGTTATTACACCGGATGAGAATAAAATCCCCTGGGCAAAAAAGCCCATGCAGTTGAATGGGAAAAGACGCAGTACATGAAAAACAGTTTTGCTTTTTGGTGAGAGTTAATATTGCATCCACCTCTTTCAATATTTCTATACGCCCAGATCATCTACTTTAGATTAACTTTAATCCCATGTATCTACTAATCTTGGCAGCATGGACCAAATGAAAACAGCAGGGCTGGGGTCATGTTTTTCTGGAAGAATCAACATAGAGGTACTGCTTATTATTACTGTTCCAAGAAAACCCTGTTTTATACAACAGCACTCTGTACATACATACATATTTTTAGCAACTGGTTAAAAGGCACTAACAAGCTATGACAAATTAGCTAAATTAGCCTACTAATAATATTCCATCTAAGAAGCTAACAAGCTAATAGCACTCTGCAACGATTAGTCAATTTAATGTCTCTTATCAGTCACAGACAGCAATCTTGCTAGCTGCTAAGGTTAGCTGTTCACTGAAACACAATACCACCAAAAACACAGTAGAACCCAACAAAGAAATTTGAAAGAAGATGAAGTTCTGGTGAAGTTCTTTACAGCAGCGGTTCTTAAGAGGTCCCTGTCTATAGTATCTAGGCAAGATTTGAAACAGGAAGGTGAGTTTTAGGCATAAACTGTTTTTCCAAAGCAGCAGGTAATGAACAGATATGAAAAGGAATATACATTTCCATGAAAATGTACATTACTGTACACATTAATTCCTCAAAGGTGTCAAAATTCATAGGTAGTATTGCCAAACATGTTTCTGTGCAATCTGGAGATGACAAACTTACATATGATCGTTTTTTTTTTTGTTTTTTTTTTTTTTTTTTTGTAATCCAAGGAGCAGAATTTAGGCCTAGCCTTGCAGTGATCATTTCACCCATAGCTTTACCTGATAATGCAATTAAACTTTAAATTTTAAACTTTTCATTAACCTGTAAGGTTATGTTTCATTTATTTATTTGTTTGTTTGTTTGTTTTAAGCATAAACAACATGTAGTTGTTCTACAACTACAATAACTATGATGAATTTTTCCATAAATAATATGAAAATAATAGGAAAGGTATGTAGTTACTGTAATGAGGAATAAGTCTGGAACCACCAATGGGTCCTGAGAGTTTTTAAAGACTTAACATGCATGATTGCTTGAAAATGTAAACACTATAATAATTTATGTTGTATTATCTTGCCATATTTAAAGTGTTATCATAATGGTTTAGCAATCCAAACTAGTATTTTATTGGCTGAATGGTAACTATAATTATAAACATAGATTTTTTTTCTATATATGTTCTAGGGCATTGCAGAAAATAAGGTTTGTGAAATGCAAGGTTTTCGCAATGTTTATGTGTTATTAATATCTGTCGCTGCTGCTGAGGGCATGTGTGGTCCTGGTTTTTAAAAGCTACAAGCTAATTCCCTGCCAGACAAGATTCTAATGAGAGACTTCATCTAACACTGATGCTGGCTCACTGGGGAGCAACTGATTGATTAGAACACACACACACACACACACACACACAAAACATAGAGAGGGAAAGAGTGCAGCACAGCAGGTGGGAGGTAATCAACAGAGAGAAAATAAAGTTAAATTAATATAAAGGGATAATTTGACCAAAGGTGTCATCTCTTCCAAGCAGCATAACATTCACATATTATGTCTTATATACAGTAAATATCTTACTACATATACTGTATAAAGTGAAGTGAAGTGACTTGTGGCCAAGTATGGTGACCCATACTCAGAATTTGTGCTCTGCATTTAACCCATCCAAATGCACACACACAGTAGTGAACACACACACACACCGTGAACACACACCCGGAGCAGTGGGCAGCCTGTTTTTTGCTGTGGCGCCCGGGGAGCAGTTGGGGGTTCGGTGCCTTGCTCAAGGGTCTCACCTCAGTCGTGGTATTGAGGGTGGGAGAGAGCACTGGTCATTCACTCCCCCCACCTACAATCCCTGCTGAGACTCGAACCCACAACCTTCAGGTTCACCTTTGGGTTGCAAGTCCAACTCTCTATCAAGTAAGTAGACTGTAAGTAGAAACTTGGGCAGGAATGGAATGTCCTGGAATGATGCTAAAAAGCTGGTCTTCTATATGATATCTACATTTAACTGTAAGGGTATTTAAAAAGCCCTAATAGACTATATGGCCAAAAGTTTGTTGGCACCTGACCATCACACCCTTATGTGTTCCTTAACCAATCTGTTGCCACAAAGCTGAAAGCACAGCTTTGTGGCAGTTGTCTAGAATGTCTTTGTATGTTGTAGGTTTAAGAATTCCCTTCACTGGAACTAAGGGGTCCAGACATGTTCCAGCATGACAATGCCCCTGTACACAATGCGAGGTCCATGAAGACATGGATTGCCAAGTTTGGAGTGGAAGAACTTGAGTGGAGTGCACACAGCCCTGACCCACTGAACACCTTTGGAATGAGCTGGAATGCTGACAGTGCACCAGGTCTCCTCACCCGACACCAGTCCCTGACCTCACTAATGCTCTGAATGACTGAATGGACAGAAATTTCCACAGCTATGCTCCAATATATTAATACATATGGTTTTGGAGTGGGATGTTCAACAAGCACATATGGGTCTAATGGTCAGGTTTACACATACTTATGGCCATATACTGTATGTTGATATTATATTGATGACCATGTTGGAGAAGTCAAATTTGCAAAAGATATCCCATATTACCGATCACTGTATGATTTTCTGTGTACATAGGTTTTTGATGGGAGCCACATTCAGATCAAGACCTAAGGAGTTTCTTGAATAGAAAGCATTTTTTTAAATCATTTTTTAAAACTGTATTTGTTAGCAACTGAAATAGTCAAAACAACGAATAGAAAAACAACCAGACAAGTTAGGGTTGTAGTTTATTTGTGTACATAGTGAATTAGCTATGGTAGCCTACACCTTTAGCAATATTTAAATAAAAAAGGGCATGTTGTCATGTTGAATACATATTTGTACCATTTATGTACATAAGCTACAAAATACACTGATGGACGTAGGATAGCAGAAACACAGCTCTGCCTGAGCAGCTCATGTTCTGGGAATTTTTGAGTCTGCAAAATGCAGTATCTATTTTGGTAATTATGGGTTTGTTTGTTTGTTTGTTTGTTTGTTTGTTTGTTTGTTAGGCCCACAAGACAAGTATTCCAAATTCTTTTCATTTATTCGGACATACTGTACATACATCAGTGCAAATATACTGTATTGCGAACACATTTTTTTATATAAACAAAATATTATTTTTCCGAAACACAGTATATTCATCAGAAACCATGGGATTAAAGATAACTACTTGGATTTTAACAGTACATTCTGACATAAAATAATGAATAGTAATGGGTACGATCTGAAATCAGTTAATTATGTAATAAAAAGGAAAAATAACATTACTCTGTTAAAATAATCAGTTTATATACAGAATGGTCAACAAGATCAATGCAGTGTACAAAGACCTTTGCAGTGTATTTAAAATGTTTTGAATTCAGTGGTTAGGTCTGTGTTTGTGCTTTACTCTTATATATATATATAATGCCGTGTGATGGGTGTAAGGTATACATTGTACACAAAAAAGGCTAAATCTAGCACCTTTACAGGGTCTTACAGGGTTTGCCTGTATTGTATGCCGTCTTAAAGTGGTTATGTATGACACAACAACAGAAGATTTCTAAGTAGAAGCTAATGTCATGATTTAAAGCATAAAGAATATTTTCTCTGAAACTGTACTGTACCATTTCAAACCCATCATAAATCAAGTGAACAATGCATTCATGGGATTTCTACATGGGTTCTTGATATACTATAATGAAATCTAAGTGCTTATTTGGGCTTATTCAGCAAAACCTGTGGACATGTGGGAAGAAAGATGATCTTTTCCAGCTTTTAAATGAGTAAATTATATTGTCATCAATATTTCCTGGGCAAGGCTATGAAGTGTCTCTGCACAGTATGCAGACTTTGGTTTCGTATTAGCTTTAATGAAAGCTTGTTTTTTTGTTTCTAAAGGAGTTTAAAGGCATCATGATTAGGATGATAGATGTCCTGATATACTCATGGAACATTTTGACCAATCACAGACATTCTTTAAGGATTAGTAGTGGTGACATCATTGCAGCATCAGTACCATATGTCATTTGATTATTTTGGATAAAGTAGATAATCCGAACCATAGTAAGCATTCACACATATGCACATGCACACACACACTGTCACACACCCAAGTACCTCATACTGAGAGCCAACATCTGGATCAGATAATGTGATACTGTGTGCTGCTGAGGCAAGAATTCTAATGGAAGTTCCAGGCAGGACTGTGTGACAGCCGCATCAGTTTGTCATACACATCAGAGTGTAACACAATGACACTATCTGTATCTGTATCTGTTTAGTGCTCCAAATATCTCTATCTGTATTTGGATTTAAATCTGAAGTGGGCATGTCCTGAACTAGAAAGTTTTTTTTTCTTTTAATTAAATATGAACAATACCACCAGCCCATGGAAACTCTGGAAAACACCATGGAAATGCCAACATGTCAGTGTGATGTGAATTCCTCAGTCTCAGGTACTAAGGTTTCTGTAAATGCATCATGCAGCACCACACATTCATGTTAATAAATCTGTCTTTCTTTGTTCCATAAGCTTCATATCTGTTCATTCTGAATAATGTATTCATATTCGTTTACATCCCTAAAACACACACATAAAATAGTTTACCAATATTATTGAATTCAGTCATATTGTACCAACCCAATATAATTATTTGACATACTGTACTGTAAATACTGTACAAGTCACAGTTATCAAGTTACTGTACATTCTACAAAGTTGTGAAGGACAGATGTCATTTCACAAAGATGTGGTGCAGTAAATGAAGTACATTTTTTCTCAACAATTATTAAAAAATAAAATATATACTAAATAGAGTTAAAAAAAAAAAAAAAAAAACAGGTTGGCAAACAATAAATGCCAATTTGGAGCAAAATCTCTCATTTTTAAATAAATGTATGGGACATACAATGCTATGGACAGTCCAGAATAAATGTTTTTTTTAGATTATTAACTCATCTATTAAATTTTAGCTAAATATTTATTAATCTGTGTCTTAGCTTTTCCATAACTGTATTGCGTTACCAATACTAACATAATTATATTGCTAAAGTATAACAGGTAGATTGTTCATCATCTGTCAGGCTGTTCAAATAAAGTGAGACCCAAAGCTAACAGAACAAAATGTTAGTTATGTGCTGAACGTATATTATACAAATTAACTAAATATATTTGGACACTGTTCCTGCTTTCAGATGTGTTTCTGAACATTTTTTATTGTATTTGACAAATTTCGTCTCATATCAGTGTTTTCTATTCATTTAATTTCAAGTGAATGGAGCCTGCAATAGTGCTTTCTCTCTTTTTCCCCCATAACTAAATGATTTCAACATATTTTCTGGTCTGAAATCCTTGGTTTAACTCAGTCTTTCTTGCCTTCAGTCCATTTCCCATGTAATTAGAGCATGGAATTTTGTAGATGGAGTCTACAGCTCATATTCAGAGCATGTGTCTGTATTGCACACTGCTTTCTGGTCCAAATGGGGGTCTGTCTGTCATTTTCTGGGGCACAATGAGCCGTGACAGGGGTTTCACATGGGGATTCTGATGGGTGCTTTGACAGGAAGAGGATTACACAACACAGTTGGGAGAAGAGTGATTCCCCAAACAGGACGGTGGGGCATTTTGAAAACGAAGCCATTGTTTTCGTTCAGGAGACACCCTGTTCAAATGTGCCATGATTAGATCCATATGTGTCCACAGAAATAATGCTGATGGTGGTTTATACGGAGAAGAAGCATTGTTCCCTTTGACATTCATTCTATTGTAGCTGTACATATACAGTATTTCTCACTGCCATGTGAAATCCCATTGTGACAATAAATGGCTCTCATGTGAAACTAAAATAATAGCCCCCAAAGCATCTACTACAAACAGTAATAGGCATATAAAAATATGCATATAATGCACAAAAGCTTTTATAGAGCAAGCAAAGCCAAAGTTAAAACAGATGCAACTCTTTTGACTGTTCCCACAGAGACACTTTATCTTTAATGGTCCAGTAATATATTCAGGTTTTCTTCAGATGGGAAACAAATACAGTTCTTCCATGCGATGAATAAATGAATCCTACTGGACCAGACAGCTGTATTAGTAATTTACATGCAGTGATCATGTTATACAGCGAAAGTTCTTCTTCTGGGGAGCAGGCAAAATGCTCGTATAAAATATTAAAGATGATATCTCATGTTTTTACTCTAACTCATAAGAATATATTTTAATAATAGTATCGTCTCTCAAAAGCATTCATCAAAATTATTGGCACCACAAAATAAATGTGAAATAAAAGCAACCATCGTAAACAAAACTGGATTTTTTTAAAAAGATACTTCATCATCTGTGATTATCCAAAGAAAGTGTTAAAATAAACTTATACATCATTCGTTACATTTTCAATAAGTGCTTTATCCTGGTCAGGGTCACGGTGAAGCCGGAGTCTAACCCAGGAGTACTGGGTGCAAGACAGGACTACACTCTGGAGGGGATGTAGTCTGAGGAAAGAGGATGAGGCTTAACAAATCTTTTTTTTTTTTTCGTTTTATAGACTCTCACCAACACCCCTTCACTCTACGCCCCATTTCAGGCTGTTCGGAAAGAAAAAACAAGTGCCCAGCACAGCCAGATAATTCTCCTGTCAGCAAAACAAAAAAAATAACATATGCTGTGCTTTTGAAAAAAACCTAACAACAAGAAATACAGTAAAACCTGAATAAACACTGTCAGTGCTGTTCCGAGATAGAGAAATGTATTTCTTGTGAAGGGGATGAAGCTGAATGTGGAATTAGCGATGTTCCTCCTGGACAAAAATGCAATTTGTTTAAAGCTTTGAGTTGTGTGAATGGCTGGCTTATTGTAACGAATCAAGTAAATACATTTTTATCACTTAGACAGCCAGGTAAAGCGATGATTTAGATGAACCACTCTTCTTGATTTCACAGCAGCAAATCAGATTCAGCAAATCAGTTAGAAACCTAATCTTGACAAATTATTGACTCATCTTGACTAATTTCTATTAAGGCTGATATACCCCTCACAGGAAACTGATAGGTGTTTCAAGGTTTCCTCATTCATATATTTAAAAAAAATTTAAATCCTAGGTCACTTTTTGTACCATAGACGCATATCTCACAATAACAGAGACCATTGTAAACAGAAGCCAGAATTACAGAGCTACAGATGGAACAGCACAAGTGTGAAGCTCAGTAAAGTATCATTGTTACATTGTAAGGGCTTTAGAGGTCAATGAAGCTCATAGTAAAGGATAACTCCACTATTCTCACTTGCGACAGCTCAGCGAGACAAGGTCACAGGGTTTAGGTGACATATACTCTGCCACACGTCTGTCATGAATAACAGTAGAATTTAAATTTACATCATAAAAATGTATAAAAGTAACACAGTTTCCTTCTGGAATATGTACATAAGGAATATTGACTACTCTAACATAAGTGACTCTAATGTAAAAGTCCAGAAGGGTTTAGGTAAGTGTATATACTATATGCTGATTTATCTTACAATTAGCTCTGTCTGAATGAACACAAGGAGCAAGACCATGTTCATCTCGTAGAAGTAAGACCAAGACCATGGCTGAGGCTCACCACCATATTTTGCAATAGTCAGACTCCTAAAACATATTGAAAAAGATAGATAGTGAATGGCATTGAAGCAATGCCACAAGTCTGTGAAGCAATTGTAATTAAATTATAGGAACCTTTAAGCATTGGCTAAAGTGATCTGTTCTCAGGCATCTGTGAGACAGCTGTTGGAATTAAGACTCTCACCAGAGAAGTTTTGCGAAAATCCCACTGAAGTCTGCTGGCTTCAGTACACAGAGGACGAACTGCATCTTACCACTGTATTATCTTTTTCCCATTTAAATGCTAATGAATGTTGGGTTAGTGTGCTAGTGTGCTAAAAGTAGTGGTTCGAGTCTGTGAATTTTTATAAAGCCTTATCTTATGGTAAGTGGTTACGGAATGGGAAGTGGTTTCTGTGTCGTGGTCCATGGGCGAGTACGTGTTTTAGCATTAAATCCAATGAAGATCATCTGGAGCTGTGTGTGTGTGTGTGTGTGTGTGTGTTTGCCTAAAGGAAAGTACATTGTAGGCCATCTCTGTAGCTGAACTGTTCCAGGATTAAATTATCTGAACTATTTAAATATTCTACATTCTGATAATGTAATGTATGTTTAATCTCTTATTCCCGTCTTGTTTATTTTGCTTTTTTATCTTAAAGCATATTGCTCAGTAACTATAGTATAGCAACTGGTGTAGTAACTACCGTTCCCATCCAGGGTGTATTCTCACCTCATGCCCAGTGTGTCAAGGATAGGCTCCTAAACCACTGTAGCCCTGACCAAGACAAACACGGTTACTGAAGGGATGAAAAAAAAAGCAAAATTAATAGTACAGGTATGTGGTTACAAATGTCTGAACCCTCCAATGGATATTTAAAGTAGTTAAATTGACAGTATATACAACATTTTTTTATCTAGCTATTTCAGTATTCATGCCCTTCAAATGTTGTTATAATATATAATTTAGCTTAACTGATCAATTTATCTGTTAACATCATATTAGAATGTATTTTTTCTTAGTCCAGGTGCATTGGCCTGCCATGTCTTTTTCTTTAGAAACACACACACACACACACATCTCTGTAATAACTCTGCAGTAGGTTCTTATTTTCACATGTTCTGGGAATTCCCAGTGGTGTTTTCTTTTTGGACTTTTGTAAGTACTGCTCTTTTAGATATGCTCCATCTGGATATACCTCAAGAACCTCTGGTTTTTCTACTGTTAGATGACTCTGCTCTCAATTTGAACTCTTATCAAAAAAGGATGTTATTAGCAGCAGGTACTGCTGCTAAGAAGACTATTTTAAAACTATGAATAGAACCATCCACCCCTACATCCCTCACATGGTTATCCTAGGTATAAGGTATAACTGCCAAGCTCAACGGCGCAAAGGACAAGACTATTCAGAGCTGGGCAATAATCGCAGAGATGCTATTAGAAAAGCTAAAATGTTGACATTGTAACTGTGTTGAACTAACTATTTAATCAGTTATCATGGCATCTGTCTGTATATAGTTCAATTGAGTTTTGATTTATTTCCTGAATGTGGGAATCTAAACTCAATAAAAAAAGTTGATCACAAAAAAAAAAAAAAGAAACACATATACACACACACACACACACACACACACACATACTTCTGGTAAATCTGCCAGTGACCATGCATGTCTGCTTCAATCCTTGACCTCAGTGCACTTTATGTATAATTTGTAGGAAATTCATCTATTGCAATCAAAATCACAGAACACATTTTTTTCTTGGAAATCATTGGAATGGCTGCTAGACTGATATATAGTTATGATTTCATATCATGCATGCATGTTACAGGGTGTGTGGTTGTATGCATGTGCACGTCCATGTGCATGTTTATGTCTCACTATGCACAAGTCAATTTTAGTCTATAAAGCTGTTGTTGTTCCTTGCCACACTCGTCCTCCACACTGACTTTACGCACTTCAGTTCAGTCATATAATCTTTATGGAACTTACAAGAGACTGGAAATTTTTTTCCAGCGAACATGCACTTTCTGACAGTTTAATGGGAGAACTGTTTCCCACTGGATCCTTCCACTTTCCCACTCGCTTAAGCAATCGTTCTGAAAAGGCAGAACCCCACTTACAGGCATGCACTTACTGACAAATCTAATTTCCTCTAGTCAGGGGGGGGGAAGAAATGTCTCTTATCTTAAGCCCCATTTTGATTCAATCTAAAGTGCACAGCTGGCTAGATCATCCCAACAGATCAAGATTGGAAATTGGATTCTGAAGAGTCATGTGAGAGCCGTGGAAGGTAATTTACGTTTTAAGAAAAATGCACCACAGCTATAGGAATCTGCATGGTTATGGATCATACATAACCTGTGTGTATATAACATGTACGTAATGGCCCTTCAGACATTGACATGTGACAGAGATAATGTAATGTCTATACGTACAGCATAATCTCAGTATGTTCTCATACACTCAGGTCATGGGTGGTAATTGCATATAAAATAGGAAGGGTGTAGCTTTTACGCATCTCTGCGTTCTCCTTTAGCAGTCATATGACTGAGAAGTGGTTCTGAGATAATGAGCTACTTTAATGTGCTCTAGGTGGTAATTGCCTCGGCTGGTGTGTGAAGATCAAGGCCGCTCCATGTCTCTGTATCACTGTCATCCTGTTTCACACCTGTTGTGTTTGCCTGCAGGATTCATTCTTCTGCTCAAAAATTCACTTTTTCAGAGGACCAGTGAGGCAGGATTTTGTCTGGAATTCAGTTCTCTCTCATGCAAAGATATTTTTGAAATCCCTCTGATTCATGTCACTGCTAGCACGTTTGCGACACAAGCACAATGAGTCATTTTGCTTATGAACACATCAGAATTCTGTCTCTAGCACTTAGCATCTCTTACTCACATGCACACACACCAGCAGTAGACAGTCAGGTGTTGAAGGAAACGACATCCCCTCCCCCATCTTATCTCCATCTTGTCTTTTCTTCGGTTCTCTTATCTGAGAGAGAAAAAGAATGAGAAAGACTTGCACATACATTTCAGCTATAAAAGGACAGGGTAGAGATATTTGCTGCCAAAGTCAGAAATGTTGTGCTATATTGTGATTGGGAACTGCACATCATGTTAGGTAATGCTGTTTATTTCACACTTTTTCAGTACTTGTTATGAAATACTGACAGTAGTTGTCAGGTTTGATTAAATGGGCTCGTCACAGGTCTATTTTTGGCTGGAATGCTGTATGCTAAAGAACGATGATGTCTTGAGACATCATATAATGTGAATAATAAAATAACATTAAAAATGATCAGTGGTGAATAGTAATGGACTAGATGTAATCTATATGTAACCAAGTATTATTAATCAATGTAGACTACATTAGAAATTCAATTCAAGTATGCTATTTTGTATATTAATTCATACTTTTTGCCTATACACCACCTATTGCTGTATAAATGTCTGTGATATATACAGTATCTTGGTCTATTTTACAGGACTGGCCTGCTAAAAGACTTCGTTTGCCTTTCTGATACTATTCAGGTAGCTTGTATTAGATCTACTTAACCCAGCTTACTGTTATTATTCCACAGCAATGTTAAACTCTCAGCTCTCTCGGTCAGAAGGTGTTGATTAATTTTCTATAACAGCAGCTCTGACAATAGTGCGGAGTGCAAGGGAAAATCACAGGTTTATATTAATTCTCTTGTTCTAATGTTCTAGTATGTTATAGTTTCTATAGTAACAACTTACAAAGGGACTGTTTCACAGATGTTTCACATGAAATGTGTAACTATAATTGGATAAAAGTGTGATGTTTCATTCTTTAATAAATTACAATTTGCTGTGGCGTAAGAGGAATAAAAGACTTTAGGATGCTCTGTTATTACAGATGCAGGAAGTGGGGGGGCTGAGGGTGCTGCAGCTTTCCTTTAACTGCAACTGCAGCTGCAACTGCTAAAATAATAATAGTATATAGGTAAGTGAATAAAGAAATAAACTATATTAAAATGGAGTATTTTGAGCATTTTTTGAGTTTGTGTGTCGGAGATAGTGAGTTTTTTTTTCAACTTGACATTTATGGATGACGTGCAGTCACGCAATGTTGAAGTCAACTAGCTACAGTACCAGGTAACTGCCTAAGCAAATGTGACCATAATGTTGCAAAAGAGAATATCAGATTATTATCCAGAGCCCCATCTAACTGAAATTACCAAAGACATAGCAACGTGAAAGTGTACGTCACATGTATGCTGCTAAAAATTCCAGCACCCCACTTTAATACGCCTTCCCACATCTCTGACTGTTAAGCATAGATACAGTATATACAGTGATAGATCTGATAGCTAAATATACAGTATAGCTACCTAGCTGAATTTCAGACACCCATGCAAAGTTTCCAGTTGCTTAGTGAAAATGCAGCTTACAATTTAATATCCTGCATATAAGTTCCTGAAGGGACATGAGCTTAAGTTACTGATTAGACTTCATTAATGCACCTTTTATGTCAGGCCCTTTTAGGAAATATATGGAGTAGTCAGTGAAGTACAATACATGCTCATCTTTCTTTCTGTGCTTTCAGTACAATACAAGACTATTCTAAACAGAGACAGAAATATATAATCATATCATATTACATTTGCTGTGAATTTAAAAGACTGCATTACTGATTGGTTTTTTTAGTGACGTAATTTGTAATCAGTGTTGGATTACATTTCCTAAGTAATCTATCCAATACCAGTAGTGATGGAATAAATGAATCCCAGAACCTGTCATCAGCTCCAGACTTATATTCTTTGCTTTCGTAGCTGCATACCTTATCCTATTACTTTCACGATTAATTATTGAATGCTTTAAAAATGATAAACTGAATAATGAATCTAGCAGTTTAAGGGGTTAAGAGAGGTGTAGTGAAAAGGAAAGTGCACTTTAGTTACCCCAACAGACAGATTGCATCCAAAGCTGCTTTATTGGGTCAGAGGAGCATCTGAGCTCCCGTTAACCCCCCCAACCGCACACACACACACACACACACACACACACACTCTCTCTCTCTCTCTATCTGACTGCTTTAAATTAAATTTTATTCTGGACACAAACAAGCAAGACTTTTCTCTAAAAGGTCTGTGTGTGTGTCTGCATTCACCACTTTACTTCATCCACTCAACTGATGCATGACTGGCATCCCTTTGGTTGAGCTTGAGTTGTTTGCACAAACCTGGTAAAGCTCATCACAGACACACACACAGTGGTCAAGGCCTTTGAAACCACACAATGTATTGAAATCAACTTCAAATCAAAACTTCAAAAGGCAGCGTTGCAGTGAATTTCCTACCAGGCTTCTGTTGAAAAGCCGCAGCAAGTCTCACATAATCCTCTGTGCTTTGTATTAACAATCAAACTTTCCCTAGTATATATATATATATAAAAAAATCTGATTCGTTTTTTTCTGTCCAATCAGATTTTAGTCTCCTTTTTCTTTCTCCTGATTTTGGGCAGAAATATTTGGTAGTGTGTAGCAGTTCAATCATTCATTAAAGCAAGCTGCTTTGTAAGAAAAAAAAGGCACAGAAAAATGCAAACTCATAGGCCTCGGCCAAAATATTGTCCGTGATATTTGCACTTACCCTCATGATAAAAATCCAATTTTGTGTCAGAAAGATTTAGTGATTAAATTTCACTGCCAGATTTAAATAAATGGTTCACTCAAAGCTTACAATTACCCGTTACTGTAGTGCAAACTGCATGGAAAAACCTCATATGATTACCTTAAATTACACCATTTGGTTAAGGAATATCATTAAGAAGGATGAATCCACATTTAAATGTAAAATATATGAATTATGTAGACAGTAAATAAAGAGATGCTACGTGAGTTCAATTGAAGCTTTCAGTAAGCACTGTACTCTCTTTGAAAATAAAAAGGAGATCATATAGGGTTGTTCACTGTGAAATACGGGCATCCTGTCCAGAGCGTTCCCAGGCTCGACTCTGGATCCCCTGCAACCCTGACCAGGACAAAATGGCTACTGATGATGAATGAATGACTGATGAATACAGTTCTTTGGATATTTGGGTTCTTAGCATTTTAAAAGGTTCCACTTATACTCAAACTGAAGAGATTTTTAGGGTTCCAGATTTAAAGGCAGACTGTATCAGAACCTAGAGAGACGAAGCATGTGTGTGCCTCATAGGTGACATTTGGATACCAAACATTATATTACAGTTGTAAAGTAAAAATATTTGTAAAACTATTCACTTACATCTGCTGTAATACATCAGTCTTTAGATGCATTTGAAGAATGAATGTGGGACAATCATGATGGTTTGTCATGATAGTAGAAAGAAAGATAGTATTTTTTTTCATGAATATTTACATGAATTACATAAATACTTAGTATTTGGTACGTCCCCCTTTTTGCTTTAATGATAGTGTACTCGAGCTGGCATGGACTCCACAAGTTTGTGCCAAACTTTATGACTTAGATGAAATCCATTGGAGTGTCATCTGAACACAGGCTTCAATAAAAGTGATTAGGCATGAGTAAAAATCTAACCTTTTGTACAAAACAGTTAACATGGTCGATATCACAAAAATCTATATACCTAAAAAGGCACACCAATGTCTATACTTCTTGAGGAAGTTGAAAAAAGCAGACATGCGATCAGCAATCCTTACCAGCTTCTACAGGAGTATCATTGAGTCTGTCCTGACCCGCAGCATTACAGTCTGCTATGGTAACTGTACTGAATCAGATAGGAAAACACTCCAGAGGGTGGAGAAGAATGCCCAGCGTCACAGTCTCAGGCACCAGCCTCCCTCATATTAATAACATCTACATGGAACAGTGTACAAGAAAGGCCTGAAACATCTGCACAGACTCCACACATCCATCACACAAACTGTTCACCTTCTCCCCTCAGGGAAAAGACTGTGCAGCATTCGAGCTAAATCCTCGAGACTCATGAATAGCTTCTATCCACAAGCTATAAGACTTCTAAAGTCCTCCCCCTCTTCCTCTCAGTTTAAACCTTTATATACCTTGTCATAATGAGTCTTATAGCACCACAAACACTGTATTTGCACTATGTGTGTATATAATACATATGTGTGTATATAATGTGTGTTTATATATATATATATATATATATATAAATGTGTGTGTGTCATATTTAATGTCTGTCTGCTGTATATTTTGTATATTATTAAGTGTTTTGTGTAGCACCCTGACTCAGGAGAAACTCATATGAGCCTTGTGTTAAATTAGAATCACAATAAACCAATTGTAAACCAATTAGAATGACTATTATACACACACACACACACACACATATATTTATATATATTACTAGATCTATCTATCTATCTATCTATCTATCTGTCACTCTCTCTATACAGATAGATAGATAGATAGATATACAGATAGATAGAGAGAGAGAGAGAGAGAGAGAGAGAAAGGAACAGAGAGAGAGAGACAGAGAATCATCTCGCGCGCTTCTGTTTTGCTGGTCTGGAGTGGGCGGGGCACGAATGGGCTTTTCTGTAAAGGTGAGACTCCGCCCACAGGAGGCGCTGCGTCCACCTGCCAGAGAGGGAGAGAGAGAGAGAGAGAGCGGGAGAGAGAGAGAGAGAGAGAGAGAGACGTCTTGCTCTGGCGCGAATGCGCGGAGTGAATAAGTGCTGTCCATGAGGAATACCCCGCACACACACGCACACACACACACACGCACCTCGGATCCTCGGATTTTCAGCGTGTGCCAGTGAGCAGTGAGCGGGTGTGTATGTGAGTGTGTGTGTTTGGACTGGAGAAGAGCAGCAGGACGCATCGCGGGAATTCTCCTCACTCTCCTCACTGGATTCTGAATGGGGTTTTATCCCGGATAAACTTCGGATAATTTTTCAGGTGAATGCTGAAGTCTGGGACTCCATGGACGCGTAGAGAGCATGCATCTTTACGCATGGTTGAGGATTTGGTGATTATGTAGGAATAGTTCAATTCTTCTAGTTTTATCGTCGTTAGATCTATTGTTTTTAAATGATACTATAATTAAATCATCATAATTATGAGTAATCATGAATTTCCCTTATGCCTTAGTGCCAGTAATTGGCATGGATGTTTGGTCGTTTGTAATTTTTGGTTACTTCTATTTATTTATTTATTTGTTTGTTTGTTTGTTTGTTTGTGTAACATTGTTTATCATTTCTGGAAGCTCAGCGAATATCAGTAAGTCAGGAGCATCCAAATGTCGGTGCTAAATTGAACGGTGCGTAATAACGCGTTATGGGCACCTTCCTTTCTTCCCACAGTCAGTCCCAGTGTGCAGGATGCCACTATTATATTTAGTTACAGGTGCAATTGGATCTCAGACTGAGTTGCTTGTGCGAGACCAGCAGTCATTAAAGTCTCCTGGTGTGTGAGGGTCAGTGTTCACCTGCTGTTCATAGCAAACCACCAATTAATACCTACAGTGTTGCATTAACTGTCACAGCCTCCAGATAGAATTAAACACACTGTGGATGGGACTTCAGGGGGATCTGGTCCATCAGGACCACTAGTGCATGATTTGGATTAATGCTGAGTAAAAACCTAAAGGAATAAAGTTTGAATTCTGCATCCTAGACCGTGTTTGGCATATAGGCTTGAGCCGAGTGTAGACTGTAGTCTCTACACTCCTAGAAAAAAAGATTCAATCTAGATCCCTTAAGATTTGTCCTTTTTTTGGGAACACTTTAACATTCTATGTAGGAACAGAGATTCAAAAAAAAAGGTTCCATGTCGAACCATTGTAGGTAGCCAGGTACTCTTATCTCTCCAAAGAACCTTTAAAGAACTCTTTTTTTTTTTTATAAAAATAAACATCTAGTACATGTTGGTCATTTTCTCTAACTCATCTACTAAACTGTGTAATTAACTATTCAAAACAGCTCTGTTTGAGCAAAGGGAAGGGAATTGGATTCAAATTGTAGTAATTCAGATTTAAGGCTTCAGTTTCCAGAAGTCGGTGTAACCTGTCTGAGCATTCCCCCCCACCCCCCACACCCCCTTGCTCTTTGTCCTCTGCAGGGCTGACTGTTTCTCCATGTTTTTGGACACAATGATTACGCAGAGCATGAGGGATTTGTTTCTGGGGACCCTTCTGGTTTCTGTGTTCTCAGCTGTATCAACCCAGAGCAACCCATTTACCTCCCTGCCACCTCTGTCAGCTCCCCGCATCTACCTGTCCTTTAAAGGTAAGATAAACAAACCTGATCTGATGGAATCCTACCAAGCGAAACCGCTTTTTTATTGCATACAATGAATTCACAAGGAAGAAAAACAATAGCCACCCCTCATCCTAACCATGAGCATTCATAGCTTTTCATACAGATTGTGCAAATTCATACGAGTCTGCAATCGTGAGACTATGCTTGATATTTCCCTACTTGGGGATTTAGATTTGCCACACTTCTGACATTTCTGATTTATGACTCTTTCCAATCTGGAAGCTGTTGGTGCGGTTATGTCGTCCGAGGAAGCTGTAATATTCAGTGGTTTCCTGTTTCAATTGGTTGTGCAACTGCTTAGTAGGCTGCTTCTTGGCAAGAGCCCTGGCTGCTTGGATCGAGATCATGTGGGAAACATGCAATATTAGTTAGCACTTGCTGTGTTTTCAGGCTGCAGTACAATCAAGGCCACACTCCACACACTTCTCGCACATGTGTCATGAGTGTGTATTTCCCAGTCCATTATGCTTCCGCTCCATTTCCATAGCTTGTGTTTCTGTGGTCACAGACTTCTTCTGTAATAGAGTTTAGCTTTCTTTGGGTTTGTGGGTAAAGTGCTGAGCATGGCAGCTCCCTTACATACTTCTAATTCTCAGTCAGTCAGTCAGTCAGTCTCCTACAATTACTTTTCCTTACCTAGTTTTCATTAGAGTATTATTCACATGAGTATGAGTTTCTGTAATTGGTGTTTTAACATGTAGTTTGGGGGAGAGTCTGTAGCCCGACCACAATGAGCCAGATTGCTGCTTGGTTGATTTCAGCAATGCACTCTGTTTAAATGTTCTTCAGAATGGCTTGCATTTCAAGATTCTAGACATTTCTATTTTTCTCGCATGATATTAAATTTCATCTTGGTTCTAATAATTAGGGGTACAGATGGCCAGTCAAATCAGATGTATATTTTTTTAACCTTTATAAGATATAAATATGGGTTTAAAAATGATCAGGTGATTTTAAAAAAATAATAATGTCCTGTAGTCCAGGGAAAACAAAGGCCAGAGATAAAAATACAAGATTGAAGAGTTGCTGTTGAGAGTCTGTTAAAACAAGTCGGCATAAAGCATTCACTTTATAAGGCATTGTAATCTCCTCTGTCGAGACAGCTGATGTGAATGATGACTGAAAAATTATTGCTTGTTGTTTTTGCAACTGTTGCAGGTTTTCTTTTGTCTCGTTCTTGTTTGTTCAGTTCTGCATTTTTCTGAGTTGATATGAAAACGTAAAGCTTTTGCCCATGTGACCGAAATATAGCACCATGTGCCAAAATGTATATCAGAGAACATGCTAGTTACATGCTTACAGAGGCCAACTCAGCTTGGCAGCAGGCATGAAGAATTTCTCACAGAAGAGTCTGGATATTTTCACTAGACTGCTTTGTTACTAAAGGAGGCAGATATAAATGACTAAAGCTAAAGATATGAGATAATGAAAGCGTGCCTTGTGATATACGCCTTTTAGGGTTGCTGGGTTTGACACACTCACGCTTTTTCTCTGCTTTAAAAAACGTTTTTTGTACTGGTTTAGCCAATAATTTATGTCCAGAACAACCATTACACACTTTTAAGCAAAACGATAGACTTTGGCCATTCTTATCTGCTTTTAGTGCTGATCTTAGGAATGTAGTTGAACTTCTCACTTAAACATTTGAGTAGTAAGCAAAAGGTGGTTATGACATGTTCAGCGGTACGTCATCTTGTCAAGTACTGCCGTGTGGGTCGGAGGTTCTGGATCAGACAATAAAGAGGTGTGTAATTTATGGTTGAAAAGAAATTTTAATCTTAAGAATCTGACTTTGATTAGGGCAACGCTGTCAAAAAAACAAGCCGCTTTTAGGGATTATCCTTTGCTAACACTCCTATCAACATTCACACAGACGTCTAGACCACATCACCATCATGTGGGTGTGTGTGGAGCTGAAAACTGACTCGACCTGAATGAAGAGGAACCCTGCCAGGTCAAGTCAGTTTTCAGCTCCGGTGGTGTCGGCAAGTTGAGAAGGGAGAGATGCCACTGTCTTTATCGCCCCTTTTCACATTACATGCCGTCTGGGCCAGCATTACATCCTAGGATGCCAAGATAAATCACGTCTGAAGCTTAAGGTCTAGGGCTCCTATTTACAGGAGTTTCAATCCCTCTATCATCTCACCGCCAGCTCAAGGTTAGGTGTGTGCCTTCATGCAGGTTTTCATTTCATGTACGTTCTTGCTTTCTCTCCTCTTTCTGCACCCTGACACAATTTCTCCCCCCTTCTCCTTTTGTTTTCAGAATCCCCTCTATTTTGCTCAAAGATAGCCCAGAGGACTTTCAGCTCCCCACTGCCACCTAAGAGTGTGTGTGTCCATGTAACCACTCAGTTTTGACACGCTAGTGGATTTATGGACATGTTTCTGCATATCATATCCATGTTTAATGGTTGGGAAAACACCTAAGGCAGATTCGACAGTTTGGCAAAAAAGAATGCTCTGCTATGCTGCGTTGCTTCGAGCAACTCTTGTGCATATTGTTTCAATTCGAATTCCAGCACTCGGAATCTTAAAGTAGCAGTAGCCTCACAGCATATTTTAGATATGTGTATTCTTGAAAAGGCAGCACTGAGATTTACACAGATGTTTGCAGTGTGTCCAGAGCAATGCATAGATTATCATAATGAAAGACTTGCTTGCTGCAGAATTTCTTTCTTAAGTGCTCGTCTAAGTGTGTAAGTGTTTCTGGCTTCTCCAGTGTAAGCTTTTAATGTGTGCTGCAGCCTGAGCTTGCTTAAGTGCACTGTCTGAACCACGTTGTTGTATATGAAGGTCCCTATTGTTTTTTTTTAAGGCGTGGGAGTGTTAAAGCCACCGCTGTATTATCATCTGAGATATGGGATATGTGAGAAATTGAAAGAATGACCACACAGACTCAGACTAACGCTGTCTGAAATCGCTCTTTCACGCACTTGTTCAATGTTTACTCTGTAGTCTGTTCTGTACAGAGCGTTATATAGGGCAGCAGTAACTGACTGCCGCTGGACTGAATTCACTATTCGCTAGGCTAAATGCTCTGAAAACACATGATCGTGACCTGCTATTACATAAACGGTTTGCACATTGCAAAGTACCTACCAACCTGAAACCACAAAAATACAGAAGTGATTTCTTTATAAAATACTCCACGAGCAGGTACCAGCAAATATTGTTAAATATCTATTATTAACATTTATTGATGATATGATATCCATCCTGACAAGTCAATTTTATAAGCTGAAAGAAATCATTGTTACTAAGTGTGGATTTATGGTGCATTATGGGTAATAATACAGTGCATTATTCAGAGAAATTAATTTGTCCATTGAGAGACAACACTGCAAAAAGGTTGCACCCCATCTAGTGCACTCTATGCGGAATAGAGACTAAATTTAGACATTATATAAGTATCAGAATTGTGATCCGATCACAATGTATAAAAAAGGATGTTAGGGTCAATATTTTAAATAGATGTTCTATGATATTTTGTCATTGATAATGTGTAGGTCAAGAAGATAAGAGGGGCTCCACTGAGCTTTGTGTGTATGTGTGTGTGTGTGTGTGTGTGTGTGTGTGTGAGAATTGGTGCATATACACTTGTGTATCTGATCCAAATAACCCACTGACTTGTGGTGCAGGCGAGATAAGGCCTGATTATAGATTTATAGATTTCTGGCAAAGGCTGCTTCAACTTTTTGCCCTTTGAGAGCTTGTGATCTGAGATAAGTGGTCAGCCTTAAAGGTGGTTAGGGACAGATTTAATGCTTGTTTATCTTGCACGTAGTAGCACCCTGTGGCTCTGTGACTGCAAGACCCATAAAATAGCACGTTTTTTATACAATCCCCTCTGAACGTACTGAAACAGCAAGGCCATTTCTTTTGTTTTTGCTACACACTGACGACATTTGGGTTTGAAGTCAAAAGATGAATATGAGACGATAGATCAGAATTTCAGTTTTTATTTCCTGTATTTACAATCCAGATGTGTTAAACAACTTAGAAGACAGCATCTTTGGTGGCAGACCACCCAATTTTTAGGCGAGCAAAAGTACTGGAACAGATAGTCCTAAAGTAAATGAAAGTAAATAACACTTCTCAATAACACCCTTTCTTGCAATAACTGAAACAAGCTGGCGACCCACTAACACCACCAAATCGTTGCATTCTTCTTTTGTGATGCTTTTCCAAGCTTGTACCGCAGCTTCTTTCAGTTGTTGTTTGCTTTGGGCTTCAGTCTCGTCTTCAGGAGGTGAAGTGCATGCTCAATTGGGTTAAGGTCTGGTGATTGACTTGGTCAGTCTAAAACAGTCCACTTTTTTCACCAGATGAAGTCCTTTGTTGTGTTGGCAGTGTGTTTTGGTTCATTGTCTCGCGACATGATGAAGTTCCTCCCTATTAGATTGGATGCATTTCTCTGTAAATTGTCAGACAGAATGTTTCTGTAGACTTCTGAATTCATTCTGCTGCTACCATCATGAGTTACATCGTCAGTAAAGATTAGTGAGCCCATTCCAGAAGCAGCCATGCACGCCCAAGCCATGACACTACCTCCATTGTGCTTGACCGATGAGCTTGTATGCTTTGGATCATGAGAAGAACCGTTCTTACTCCAAACTCTGGCCTTTCTATCACTGTGTTAGAGGTTAATCTTGGTTCCAGAACTTTTGTGGCTTCTTTGTGAATTCCAATCTGGCCTTCTGATTCTTACTGCTGATGAATGGTTTGCATCTTGTGGTATGGCCTCTGTGTTTCTGCTCTCAAAGTCTTCGTCAAAGAGTGGATTATGATACCTTCACCCTTGCCCTGTGGAGGTTGTTGGTAATGTCACTACCTGCTGTTTTGGGGTTTTTCTTCACAGCTCTCACAATGTTTCTGTCATCAACTGCTGTTGTTTTCTTTGGCCAACCTGTTCCATGTCTGATGGTGGTTATTAGTACACCAGTGGTTTCTTTCTTTTTCAGGACATTCCAAATTGTTGTATTGGCTGTGCTCAATGCTTGTGCAATGGCTCTGATCGATTTTCCCTTTTTTCTCAGCTTCAAAATGGCTTTTCTCCTATAGACAGCTCTCTGGTCTTCATGTTGGTTTATCCTTTTTTAACAATAAATGCAGTCTTCACAGGCTAAACCCAGGGCTCAAACCAAGAGCAGATATTCTGAGTAAATAATTGTTTAAACAATC
The DNA here is from genome assembly GCF_027358585.1 of Pangasianodon hypophthalmus. NCBI lineage: Eukaryota > Metazoa > Chordata > Actinopteri > Siluriformes > Pangasiidae > Pangasianodon > Pangasianodon hypophthalmus. Next base: position 8,697,217 of record NC_069711.1, read on the forward strand.
AATCTAACAGGGTAGACCTGGGCAACAAGAAACACCTGTCAGTCACATTTTCCAATATTTTGGATCACTTGAAAAATGGGTGGGTTCAAACAAAAGCTGCCATGTTCTAAGTTGTTTAACACATCTAGATGTAAATATCATGAAATGAAAGCTGAAATTCTGATCTATCATCTTATGTTCATCTTTTGATCTCAAATTCAAATGTCTTCACTGTACAAAAGAATTGGCCTTGCTGTTGTGTAAATAGTTGTATTTGTATTGTGCTAGTTGTTTGTGGTTGTACACCAGGACTGGTCTGCCTCTCAGCACAGAGAATAAATGATTTATTATCCCTCAGCAGTATAGTAAGCTCTAATAGGCTTAGCAGAATAAACCACCTAGGGTTTACATCTGTGACCCCATCAGGGCACTGTTTGTGTGTGTGTGTGTGTGTGTGTGTGTGTGTGTGTGTGTGTGTGTGTGTGTGTGTGTGTGAAATTGGGGTCCACAGTTTACATGTGTGACATTATCAGGCCATTATGTCTGTGTGTGTTTGAATTTGAGGGGCACCCATTTCTATCCCCAAACAAGCACTAATGACCACCCATTTATGTGTGCCAGAGGCTGGGATTCAGTGTTAATTGCTCTCAGTTTCTGTTTGCTCAAAGTCACTCAAATTCAAAACACTTAACTCATCTTCCCCCTCTGTTTTCCTGTGTGGTCACTGAAACACCTGGAACCGTAAATTGGCTGTGATCTGAGAAAAGAATGAACCATGCAGATCTAGCTGCAGTATTAACTCTGACAGAATCAAAACTTTATTTAAAAATATCATTTCATGTTTCTCTCTTGTCTCTCTAGCTGGCTTTACATTCAACCAGTCCTCAATTTTGAAATGAATTTCCAAGTTTGGCATAAGAAAATGTGAACGGATCTGTGTTTCAATCATCTCTGGCCATGATTAAGGAGAAAAGACTGTCATACCCAAAGTTCATGGCTGTTTTTGCCCGTGTATGGAAAGAACTTGTGCCAAAACAGCAGCATAATGGATATATTTGACGTTTGATGTTCATTCATTCTTCTTCAGTAAGCTCTTTAGTCCCGGTCAGGGTCACAGTGATATTTGATGTTGTTTTTGTTACCAGAGCATGAGAGAGCGAAAGTTCACATGAAAGAGCTGGATGTAAAACCTCATTCTGTCTACTCTGGTCTCTGGAACACATTGGACAGGCAGTTGACAGCACCAATAGCTGTGTCCTTCACACATTTGACTCCTCAATTATCCTAATTCACTATATATTAAAATGCCATGGGGCAAAATTTACTCGTCTGCTTTAGCTGCATGGCCTTTGAGACTGAATTGCATGTCTGAAGGCAGTGTTTGGCGGTTCTGTCTTCAAACTAATAGCGCTGTTTTGTTATGTTCCCACCACGCTCTCTTAATTGGCCTGTTGTAATGGTGATATTTATGGAAATGTATTTGCCCCAAAGCGATGTATTCACTCTCGCTTTGATGGAACAAGGTGGAGAGAAAGAAAGCAGAAAATGCGTGTAAAGATATTTTCAAGGCATGAATGGTGAGAAAATTGTCTTCCTGTAATAAGAGAGAGAAACAATCAGAGACACAGTGAATAATAGAGGTAGTTTGCGGGTAGGGAAATAATACTAACAATATGAATAGAGAATATAAGAGATTACTAGCTGAAAAGATTACACACATACACACACTTTGAGCCAGTGTCTCTGTGAAAGACAAATCTCTGTATTGCTGTTAGGAACACTGAAATGGTCCCTGGTCTGTGAGAGTGTGTCTGTTCTATGCTTGTAATATCTAAGACATATTACAGTATAAAATAAGGACAACAAAACAGGTCCCTATCTATCCACAGCTTGGTTAGCTCTCTTTTCACCTGAATCATTTGAGAAAAGGTGTTACAGAAAGAGAGGGATTGTGTGTGTGTGTGTGTGTGTGTGTGTGTGTGTGTGTGTGTGTGTTTGCGCATGTTTGCATCCTCCTTTGTGTATCTGTCTACCTGCCCGCCTCTCCATGTCTCTGTCTGTCTCTTTGTCTCAGGTAATGTCTGGACAGCGTGAATAAGATCCCATTATATCAAAATCTTTTCCTACACTGTCTTGAATCATTTTCCTTTTGAACTGAACATATTTGCCCCCGAGTGACATCATGATTGCCCATCATTAGGCTCCACTTACAGGCCCAGTCGGGTTCTTGCTTTGTAGCTGCAACCACAGAAATGTGACAGAGCGATATTAATAACCCTGGGAGTTGGGAGGCATCTCTGCACATTTTTCTGGGGTCGTCCCATGGGCTGCACTCTAATGGAGCTCTTGGCAGCATAATAAACTTAGCCTGCTGACCCTTCCAGACTCTCTCTCTCTCTGCAAGCTCTCTGCAAGAATCCCCACAGCTCTGTCAGATGCACATGAGCAAGTGGCTTTAAGTTCTTTGTTTCTGTGTTATTCAGGCAGAAGTTAAGTCTTTATAAAACAGGCTCTTTTTCATCTTTGTAATCAAATTTGGAGAAAATTGGAATATTGGTAGTGAAATATCATACTACCAGTAGTGCTATTATTTGGTATGGGTGGAATGGTATCATTCTCTATTTCTTGGTCATTTCTTGCGGATTTTAGTAAATAGTTTTATATCTGTGTGTGTATGCGAGCGTGTGTGATATGTAAGCCTGCAACAAACGTTTGTGAGTTTCAAGGTGGTGGTGCATCCTGGGATCCTGTGCTGCTTTACTGGATCTGAGCTGTCACAGTGAGTGTGCTCTGTGGAGGAAGAGTGAAGGTGACAGCGGCACGGCTAAATATAGAGACCCTACTGTCTCACACCCCCTCTCTTTCTGTCTCTCTCTTCCTTTCTTCCTCGATCTGTCAATCTCTGCCTTTTTATTTGTTTCTTCTCCATGCTTAACTTTTTGAAGATTTTGTCATCTTGATCATTTTATCTTATTTATCTATTTTTTTTATCTGTCCTCCCCTTATACGCATCTATTATAACAGTCCTGCGTGACATGTCTCTGAAGGCGTGGGGACATTCCCATGAGAGGAATTCGGACATTAATTTTGGGTAAGGGCAAAGCTTCCGGGATGAGCCATTCCAAGCATGTGTTTTGGGGACCACTTAAAAAAGAAACAGTGAAAGAAACTGTGGTGGATGAGAAGCTTGCAGACATCCATCATTTCAAACATGGCCCCATTAATGCTGGAGGCTGGATGTTTCATCCACAGGAATAAGAACTTCTTCACTTGTGCACTTTTGGTCCTCATGGGGAAAAAATGAGGTTGGCATTAAGCGAAATGTCAGTGGCATGGACCCAATGCATTGTGTGCAGACAGTGTGGAGTTCGTGCTGATGAACTTAACTGAGGCAGATGGTTTATAACAACACTAATAATTTATCTCTCATCTGCAGATACAGAGATTTTTTTTTTAATCAGTTCTCTTTGTCTCTTTTACTTGAAGACAAAGCATACCAAGATTGAACATGTTTCAGATTAGGATGTGGCAATCTATTGGAAATATTGTACGCCAGAGTATTTGGACATGCCAGTTTTGCAGTACTGCGCAAGAAGAGATATATTTGTTCTGCCAAGATTAAGCAAATCTTCCAATGAACTAAATGAAATAAGTGCTGACAGCCTGGGTTTTGCAATATGCTGACTCAGAACTACTTATTATATATCCATTGTATACCTATATTACATACATTTTTTTAGAAAATAAAGGGTCTGTCTAGTACCATAAAGGGTCATTTGCTTTGACAGTTTCCCTGTTAGACAGCTAGAACCATTAGCCACCCAAAAAACCTTGTGTACACACTTTTGTTTTCTAAGGGTGTACCTACTGTAATGATAAAATCATAACAAAATTAACATTTAAAAAAAGTTTTTAAAAATGTTACACTGCATTGGAAATAAGCTTATTTTGCACAGATCTGAATGTATGTGAAGTAGGCTAGCAGTTTAAACTTTGTGTTGATCCTAGTTGATTTTATCACAAAATCCTGTCAAGCAATGTCTCAAATAGCACAGTATGCATTATATTTTTTTTATACCATATTCTATGTATTTATCTAACTAGTACATGGATTTTTTAAGTGTTTTACCATCTCAGATTGAACACAACCATAATGCATTAAGAGGAAATGAAAAATTACCACACAGCATCGCAGCAAGTCATAGCATAGGAACAGCAAGCAATTTTTAAATCCATTAATTCAAATGTTCACTTTAAACCTTTTGACTTCTAAGTTTTAGTCAGCATTCGTGTGGCATTTATTTATTTATTTATTTTTCATGTTATCACCATTTAAACATTGGCAAACTTGGCACTAAGGGAATGATAGCCTACAATATAATTAATAGTATGTTATTACTCCATACTCCAACCTCAGCATGGAGCTCCAACTGTAACAAGAGAAAGAAAACTCTGTCCATGGGCTTTCTAGGCAAGATAATATTCTATCCTCTACTCTACAGTAATACTCCACCTAAATCCCAACCTTAACAAAATGTTGACACATTTCATGCATGTAGGATTTTTTGGACTCCTCAGAAATACAGATACACACAAAAATGCACAGCATACATTTATTAAATATATATTATTTCATTTTTTCTTTTTTTTTTTTTGCACTGGAAATCCATAAGTTATCATAATTGCTCGTTTTCCCACATTCTGTGTCCGCAGTGGATTTTCAACAGTCTTGCGTAGGTTATCTGCAACAGACAGATGTTTTCTGTCATTTTGTATAGCTGTGATTAATGCAGGAAGACATGAAATAAATGATAACGCAACAGTCAGAATTCCGGGTTGAGACGAAAAACAGCACATGTAAATGAAAAAAAAAAAAACTCCATGTATGTGTGGATGTGCGTATCTGTCTGAGTGAGTGTGTTGAAAGATGGCTCTTTCACGATGACGGCATTTTGTATCCAGATGGTATCGAGTCAGACAAAATTAAAATAGATCCATGTGCATTTTTCATTCTACTACTTTCCACTACTTTTTCTAGGCATTTAAATGACTTGAGCACTCCATGTTTCTCATCCAATTGCTGGTCAGATTAGGGAAATATTTCCCACAGTTGAGGATCGTATGTTTTTTCCACATCCCAGCTTTTTTAATACCAGTCAGATAAAGTTTCCCAGACAGCCATTCTGCTTTTACTCAATGTTTCATTCTAGGCTCCCCTGAATTTTATGTCAACAATTGTGAAATTGTCTTGACTTTCCCCATTGTAGCCTTTTCTTTTTTTGGTATAAAAATAGGAGAGCTGTGGGGTCCAGCACATTGCAATTCAATCAAACTCACCCACATTCAGGTTTATTTGTAAGCCAGGTTCACAAAAGGCATTGGCACAAAGCGGATGCATAGGGAGCCCAGGCCGAAACCACTGTGCCTAGGCTATCAAAGACCTTTGTGTGGAACCTTTTGTGTGGAACTAAAATAAAGAACCAGGGAACCTGAGTAGAATATGATGGTGGTGATTGAAAATTCACTCCAGTGTGAAAAGTGTGTGTGTGTGTGTGTGATTGTTGATATGTGTAAGTGGCAAACATTTTGTATGTGAGTCTGTGTCCTTGATCATTCTATTCATAATACATTTCCAAGTGTGTCTTATAAACACAAATATTGTATATCTTGATATCTGTCACTGCTTTTTAACACGTTTAACACTGGGTGAATATTTATTTTCCATACAGTAGTAAGTGTGCATCAGTCAAAATTATTAGCAACAGGAAGGCCGCTATAAGCATTACTGCAAACATCAAGCAAATTATACACATAATCTGTCATCATGGGGGCCTCCTGATGTGTTGCGTGGTTGTAGGAGTCGTAGCGTTGAGGTCAGCAGACTGGGCTTGACCTTGGTCCTGAGACTGGGGGGTGGCGGGGTCAAGGGCGCCTCTCTGTGTATGTTGTTTTTGGCTGCCACCATTTATTACCATCTGTCAGTCAACACTGGATGCTGTTACCGTAGCAGTGCGGCGGCTTAGCCAATGATCCGTGCCAGTAGACCAAAAACATTATTACATGCAGGAGAAAGAGGGGGTGTTGACCAATCCGGGAGCTGAAAGAAGATAACTAAGTGCTAGCTCACAGCAGGGGGTAACGGATGGTAAAAGGAAAAATCTGTCCTTCCATCCCACTATGTGGAATTCATTTGACGGAGAAGGAAGTGGTAGGCAAGATAATGAAGAGAAAAATTATACAACAGGGAGACAGAAATGAGCAAACGCTAATGGAGTGTAGGTTATCATTACAGTGGTGAGGTGCACAGTGTTAAGACTATTGGAGGCAATAACTGGGGCTCTTGGAAATACACAATAATCAGCAATCACAGAGTGACGGATGAGACAGACTCTTCTAATCAGAGCTCTGATACTAAAGAAGGGAGGAGTGATTCACAGGGAGGAGAGAGAGAGAAAGGCTGTGACTGTGAACATTAATGAGCATACATGTAGAGTGGATTTTAAAAGTGGAAATAATGCAGAATAGTCAAAAAAGATGAGAGAAAGAACTGAAAAACCATGTTACACGAATTGGAACATTCTAGTGGCGATTTTCATAAAGACATTTTGGACGCGAATGCGCATGTGAGACAGTACCTTTATTCACCTGTCTATTTGTATGCCTAAGTGTTTGTGCGTGTGTTTAAGTACATCACCTTTGATGGAGTGTGTGCTGGCATAAACATGAAGAGAAGTCTATATGGGGCTGTATGCGCATGTGTCTATATGTATTTCTATGCATCTCCCAGGTAATATCCCTGATGCTGTCCAGATGGTGTACTCCAATTCAGCAGCTGCGCATCTGCGTGAGGAGAAATGTGAGCTATCGTGGAGCGCCACATGTAGGCTGGAGCTCAGGCAGCCTGTCTATGGGAAAGCGGGGCCTGCGGTTAGGCCAGATTGAGCTCCAGTCTCTAGGGACGCTCTCAACTAAGTGTGAATGCCATGTTTATTCTTTGTGAGCCACGTGGGAGTGTGTCTACGAGTTTGTGAGTGGTGAGGATAAAATCATGGGTGTCCTCTATAATGGCCAGGGACTATATTGGCATTCTCTTGTTCTGAGTAAAAATGATGTCACCCTCATTTGTGGAAGTGTGCTTGGATATTTGCAAGGTGGTCTGTTTGGCACATATTCAGAGTCACTCATTGTTCTACTGTAGCTCTTCTTTCTCCTTCTCAGTCACACACACTTGTCACTGCCTCTCCATCTCTGCCTGCAGAGTGTGTCTGGTAATTTCATCTCCTCTACATAATAAAATCCAAACATTACAACTGATAATGACATCCTTCTGATGGTCTTTATGAACTTTACATAAACCGAATAAAATCACTGCAACATGCGTCTACGATTTTGAGGTCAGGTTTCCATACCCACACACCCATACACACACACACACACACAGAGAGACAGAGAGAGAGAGAGAGAGAGAGAGAGAGAGGGAGATGACAGGATTATGTTTTTTCTGTGGAGCAGGCCCGGCTATAGTTACTCAGGAAATTCACTTTTAATGAAAAAGACACTGTCACTCAAAATTTCATGCATGATTATATGAGGAACCATAGACTTGGGTTTTAAGAAATCCTGAACAGCCAGCTATCAAAACCAAAACACTCTGAAGTAATGATTTGTTAAACAGTGAACAGTATAAAGGACCTATGAACGTGACCTATGATGACATTCTAAATAGCACACTATACTGGAAAGGAGAAAAAAAGTGTGAGAATCTATTGCTTTTATGCTCAAGTAATTTAAGGTTGAAGAAAACAGCAGAGAGCTACTATTCTGCAAAGCGTATTAAAAACAAGTCTGTTGGAACAAAGGAGTCTTTTGGAGGACATCTGGAAGGTTGTTCTATAGAGATGGAAAGTAACAAGTGACAAGGAGTTTAAAGGTGAAATCCATTCTTCTTCCAGACATTTTGAGGTTGTTAGTGTGAAGGTAGTGTGAAGGTATAACGATGGGATTTTGAGAGCAGCACTTTTCACTTTGAATCATGAGTCCGTGTCACATTAGTCCTTGTGGGAAATTGAACCTCAAGAGAGATAATATAATGGATAGATACTGTGTAGAAAGGCACAGAGAGTAACAGATGCCTTTCAAGAGGCAATGAAAGAACATGAGGGATGAGAATGAGACAGGGATGAGAAGAGAATAATAAAAACAACACAATACTTTAAAGTGGTCAGACAATATAAATATATTCTAAAGTGAGAATTTGGCTAATGGTCTTAATAAAAAAAAAAATGTGATGGATAGTGTGTGTGACATTTGTTTGTTTGTGTGTGTGTGTGTGTGTGTGTGTGTGTGAGTTGAGTAAGTGTGATTGATGATACAAAAAACAATGATGGAGCCTGTTACAATTTTGACCTTTTATTATGTAGGCCTATAATATATAATTTTTGGTACTAACTTACATGTATTTATATAAGTTTATAAGTTTTTAAGTTTATAAGTTTTAAATACTGGAAATAACATTTGGTCAAATAAGCAAAGTGGTACAGTTTTATTTGTTCAGGAATAATGGACACAGTGTAGAGATTTCTATGAAGGGGTGTGATATATTCATATATAAATATACTTCATATATTTATAAACTAAAATACAGAAAAAAACAGAATTATTACATCTATACTGATTGTAATAACATGTATAAGATTATCATATGCCTACCGTGCCACTGTTTATATGCATCCACAAAATTGTGTGACAATTTCAACATTATAACTATAGAGAACTAAACATGATTGATGTCTGATATTTTGTACTTATTTATTTTATTAAAATTGTGTTATAACAAGTACTTTAAATTATTTTCCCATTTAATAAGTGCCATATTGCCATAATGCCATTTACTCCTTTCTTCAATTCTGGCTTTATCTTTTGGCAGATTTTTCACTTGGCAAATGAATTCAGTTAGTATTCTGAACAAGTGGAAATCCTATTATACAATTTCATGGCTGCTTTGTAGATAACTCTCTTCAACATGGATGAATCAGTAGGTCCATTAAAACAACACATTGGGCCATTTGCTATAGACTAGCTAAAAAGACACAGTAATCAGTCATAGTTAATGAAGCTATTGAGTAAAAGAGAAGCTGTTTCTAAATGTGCTTTGTTAATGATCTGAATTTTTACAGTGTACTTTTTGCTTGCTGTTCTTGAATACTCACCCCATTATGCTGAACCCACAAAATAAACACCTAATTGACTGTGGTTAATTTCAGTTGATTTTCTTTTATATAGCTGATTGACTTTAATTAGGTTTATTTGGTTCAGTCAGATATATCATATCATTACATGTATTACACAAGCATAGGATTCATGGCATGATAAAACGTAGTAAATTCAGAATAGGCTACACTGGGGCAGAAATCAAAATCAGTTTTATTTTTGTAATGTATAATGGTCTTTTTGTACCATTTTATAAGTTATACATGGTACATGATAACCTGGGGGCACGGTAGCTTAGTGGTTAGCACGTTCGCCTCACAATATCCAGGGTTTGATTCCTGCTTCTGCCTTGTGTGCATGGAGTTTGCATGTTCTCCCCAGGCTTCGGGGGTTTCCTCTGGATATGCCGGTTCCCTCCCCCACTCCAAAGACATACCTTGTAGGCTGATTGGCATTTCTAAATTGTCTGTAGTGTGTGAATGTGTGCGCGTGTGTGAGATTGTGCCCTGTGATGGGTTGGCACCCTGTCCAGGGTGTCCCCCGCCTTGTGCCCCGAATCCCCTGGGATAGGCTCCAGGCTCCCCGCGACCCTGTATAGGATAAGCGGTACAGAAGATGGATGGAAGGATGGACATGGTAACCTCTATGATGATTAGATACCTGCAAACTAGCCCCAAAGTTCAATTACAACTACAGAGTATTTTATATTCCATTTCTTATTCTTATTAGGGTTGTTTATCAAAGCCTTCTGCATTTATAGTCTTGTAGCTAAAGCATTAAAGTGTAATTTTAGCCTGTTTATGGTGGCCAAAGTTCTGATGTATCCCTAGAAATAAGACCCAAGAAAATGTCCTTTCAATTTCTGCTAAGACTTGTGGGTTAAAAGCCACAGGACTTGTCTGCCCTCATGAAAATCAAACTGCCTTGTTCAAGCTTGAGTTAAGCATCTGTCTCAGGTGATCCAATCGTACGTGGACAGCCAAGACAAACAGCTATTCATATGTCTCCAATATGTCTTCATTGACCACTTACGATCGCATTTCCTCAGTAGGAAGGTTGTCAAATCTGCCAGAAACAACCAAATGTCACTTTAAAACAAAACCCAAAAATACTAGCCAAAACCAAATGAAAACTCGCCGTGTTTCTGTTTAGCCATCAGATGTCAGTTCCTAAATAAATTGTGTGCATGACAGCTTTAATATAGAAATTCTGTCCGACAAAGCCATCGGACAGCTGAATATACAACATGTTCCCCTTCAACCCTATACACTAATGTCCAACATCAAGACCATCATTGCAAAAAGTATTAGAATATAGAAATTCTTATTGAAGCAGTGCGATTAAAATGTGATTTTGGTTCTAGGTGCAAAAATGAGCATGGCATCACTGTTGTCAGGGACGCATCAGGACACATTTCTGTCCACCCTGCACATGTAATGTGGCCACATGCTTCCCAGACCACCTCTGCATGTGGTCTGTATGATCAGATCACAAGATACGTGTATTTAGCGCTGCACACTTATGATCCGATTACCTGAGATGAATGTTAATACAAAGTGTGAGCGGGGCTAATGAGACAATGTGAAAGAGCCCTTGCACGATGTTTAAAATGGGTTCTGTTACCTTGTCAGTCACCATGAGTTGCCAAGGGGCAGCAATCTTTTGGTCTTTCTGTCAGATTTGAGCACTGGGTGTTGTACAAGTAAACACAGAAGTCTAGCCAATCAATTAAGCATGGAATGCTGAATAATGAATTATTACTGGTGTTTTTTTTTCTTGTAAATTAACAAAGATTTGTGGAATGGGTTTTGCAAATGTGTTAAATTCCAGTGTTCTGGTTTGAGTTGGTTACTGTACAACATAATCCATTGTGCTGCTTAATGATGCTTTTACATCTGAGAATTGAGTTGCTTTTCTAGAAGATCAGTTTTCTCAGCACATGCAGTGCCAGCCTGCTTGCATGGTCCATATGGGACAACGATTTGTTTTGGAACAAGGACGTATGGGATTGTATAATTGCTGGCCTCTCTGAAAGTCCACGACAAATTCTTTAGGGCACTGGAACCTCATTCATCAGCTGTGAGTTCAATGCTTTTTCCTGATCTTTGTTTTATCTTTATTTCTTTGTAAGGATGCTGTAGACTACTCTCAGCTTTCAGGGTTTTTTTTTTTTCAGAGCCTGTGTGATTACGCATGCCATTCTGGCTAGCATTTGTCACCCCTTTCCTCATTAAGGAACACATCAGCAAGCACATGCATACAACCCAAATATTACACAGGCTTGTGCAATATAACAATTTAATCATCTCTACACAATATTACACTGCCTTGATATCCAGTGACATTTACTCCAATTATATTATATTACCAGACATGCCAACCTGTGCAAGAGCTTTGCAGTTTAACATCAGTATATGCTAGTATTGGTTCTCACTCCACGTTTGCCTCGTTCCTCTGGGGTTGGGGGTTTGAATCCCACCTCTGCCCTGTGTGCGAGGAGTTTGGATCTTCTCCCAGTGCTTTGCAAGTTCCCTTCTAGGTACTTTGGTTTCCTCCCCCAGTTTAAAGACATGTGTTGTAGGCTGATTGGCATCTCTAAATTGTCCATAGTGTGTGAGTGGGTGTGTGAATGGGTGTGTGAGCATGTGTGCGATTGTGCCCTGTGATGGACTGGCACCCCGTCCAGGGTGTCCCCCACCTTCTGCCCCATGTCACCAGGGACAGGCTCCAGGCTCTCTGTGACCCTGTATAGGATAAGTGGTGCAGAAAATGGATGGATAGATGGATAGTTCTTACTCAAAAATATGAAGGAAAACAGGAGATGAGCCAATCGATATATGAATCTTGAATGATTTGCACTTCCCTCACATGCTCTCAGGACTGTCGGGACTCAGCAGGGCGACCTTGGTTTCTGTCAAGGTAAATGTTTTAAGTTCTTTAATGGGAAATAAAATCTATCAATGTGTGTTCAGCTTATCTCACGTTAGAAAATCATATCGTTAACATCAATCTAACATATAATCTAACAATCTAACATATAATCATCAGCATCATGACGATGGCACCAGAAAAGTTTGGCCAAAAATGGTAAAAAATGAAGTGTCATATCTAATACTTTACACATAGTGCTAATGATGATGAAAATCAGAAAGTGATTAAATATGCTGTGCTTTTTTCTTTTCTTTTTTTTTTGGTCTGAGCTTAGATGTATTCAAACACTTTTAGCAGCAGATCAGCACGTCAGATCATCAGATGTGTACATTAGGCAACCGATTTGTAAAAGGATTATATAGAAATGTACTGTTATGTCTTTTTTGCTGTTTAACTGCACCATCCAGTTGAGTTTTGCACGATTGCTGTTGCTGGCAAACAGTTCCAAGTGCACAGCTGGTATTATGATTACACCCTCTTCTACTCTCTTTAAACCTAAAACTGTAGAAATGCTCATTTTCCTGTCTATCATTTACTCTGTGTCTGTGTGTGTGTGTTTAATGGTAAATCATGACCAGGGAAATGTCAATATCGCACAAGCCTAGTCTATGACTAGTCCCAGGGTTTTTTTTTTTCTGTGACTAGCCTGTGCCTGGAACGTATGTGCCTGGAAAACTAGTCCACTCTGATGATGAAAAATAATGTTCTGTGTTTTATGAAAATTTTCTGTGTTTTAATGATTGTATTTTTCAAAATTATTTTTGATATTGCCTGGGGACTGACCTTGACTAAGGAATATTTTGGTTGTCCATAAGGCTGTTGACTAAAGCTATTGCAAAATAATTAAATACTTGAATAAAGAAATAAATATGTCTAGTTATTTGATTGACAGAATCTTAGGAACTGTTCTAAAAATATTACTGCAATATTCCTGTTTGCTTAGCCATTAGATATAGGACCTCTACTTTAGGAGCCCTACTTTGGAAGAATAGGACCTGTTACTGATTTTTGTATAATTGCCAATTTCCGAGAAGGACCACAAATGACATTTGCGTATTTCCATATTTTTTCCCAGTAGCACAATTTTAGCATTAGTGCTTACAGAATACTCTTAGGTGAGGTTTTTTCTTTTCTTTTCTTTTTTTTTTTTTGAGAACTATGATACTGAACTGCTTGTGGTTAATGTGCATCTTGACTCATACCTCCCATGAAGAAGAATGCTTTCCTCTCTTGTGTCCCTCTCCCTAGGGACTTTGTGTGTGTGTGTTTGTGTGTGTGAGTGAGTGAGTGAGTGAAGTAACAACAAGAGAGAGGGAGTGAAAAAGACAGATGCGTTCCTGATGCATTGTGGTGCTCTGCATGCTGTGTTATTGAGAGTTTTCACTCTCCGCTTTTGAATAATGCATGCCTGGACAGCTAAAACCCCAATAGCTCATCCATTTTTATTCTGCCACTGATTACACAGTATAATTTTATACAATAGCCGCAACAGAAATCCCAGTTTTTAACCTCTTAAACATACAATATGGTTCACTTATCATGATCAGTGAAGGAATTTTTGGCATATAATTTTAGTTATGTTTAACCATAGCCATAGGAATGCAAGCAATTGTGAACTGGTCAAATCTTAATTCTCATATGCTCAAGTTCAATAGAAAGATTACCACCAAACTGCAAAGAGATCTTAAGCACCCTTAAGACTAGGCCATAAAGGCCAGTATATGAGCGAATGGACCCTTACCTGCTAGTTGAAAGCTCACATGCACCCAGCTGCCCTTGTAAAGTGCTTGTCTTTGGCCTGTCAGATGTCATTAGGCTTGACTGCTGGGCCGTGCTGCATGCTGACTAGCAGGCGGTGATCCTTCCTTTGTTTCCAGTTGACAGGGGTCAAGTAGGGTGTACGCTGAGCATTCAGGAGGGGTTTGGACAGCACCTCCTATCATGATGTAAACAATCCAAGGGGGCCATCTGAGCTGAATTTTGTTACTAGTGGTTTGTGGGCTGGGATAACACTCTTGACCCTTGGACCTTGCTCTTGCTAACCAATTTAACCACTGGTGGCTGGGTGAGATGGTTGTGCATAGCTCCTTGAGTTAAGATCAGAAGGTGTACAGTATAACAAAAACTTTGGCTTCAAAGAGTTGACATGAACTTATTAAGATTAAGATTAAGGCCCAACAATTACCAAATTTTGTTTACCAAAAACGTAATATAAAAGTGCATAGGCCTCTTTTTCTGGATAGACTGTAAACACTACTGAAACCATTGTTGGCATGTTGTTTTGCAACACACAGTGCTGTGCTCAACTGTTTTCAGGCACCCAATTATCATTAAACACTGTTAAGACCTACTTTTTTTTTCTTTTACTTGGATCTTCTTGCTTAGATAATAACCAGCCAGGTGTTGTCATTCATAAAAAATTTGCACTGATGTAAGTTTTGGCATTTGTCAAGCGATATCTGCTTGCTATCAGTGGACATAATGTTGGCCAAAATATCCATTCAAAATCCATTAATCTTTCTCTGGTCTGAGTATAAGATAAATGGGTATGGATAAAAAGAAACATGCATATTCAGTATGAGTAGTTTGTGTCTGCAGTAATGATGTAACGACTTGAAAGAGCATTGAAAAAAGACACAAAAAAGGAATGTTGAAAAAATAAACCTCTAGAACAGGAATTCTAGAGGTTTCCTTATTTATTTATTTATTTATTGAGTGCTAATGCAGTGGGTTTCCAAAATATGGACTCGAAATATAATCCCAAGTCTGATACCAGGCTCAAACATTTTTCAAAGTTGAAACTAATGGCTGCTAAAGTCAACCAGCATGAAAAAAAAATCTCCAGCAATGGAGATGTTGTAAAATAGAATTCGAGCCAAATCAATCTGTGTAGTGTTTTTTTTTTTTAATAAATGAATAGCCTCAAAATGTGTAAATCATTACACCCCTAATCAGCAACATATATTTATGGTGTTTAGAACTGGCATTTCAGGATTCAAAGGCACATTTGAAAGACACGATGGCAAATTTGAGCAAAACAACAACAGAATTTGAGTGGCACTTTCCAGGGCAGCATAGGTTTGTTTTTGTTATTGTACACTAGCTAAATCTGGCAAGTTTCAATATGGAACACGCAAAGGAAAATCTTATCCCCACCACCTTCACTTCACTTTACCTCACACTCACGTCTGCTATCTTCCACTTTTCCAGAGAAAAAAGCAAGATGATGGAAGAGATGAGAGTGAGTTACAAAAGAAAGAACTTGGCGTTACCTGTAATCTGTGTTCTGGTATGCAGAGCTGGGTGGAGAGAAAGAGAGGTCTCAGCCAAGCATGATAACCCTTAAGGATTCCTTTTAATAACAACCATGGTGGTATGACATAGGGGAGGAAACAAGAGAAAATGAGCCTGATCACATGAAGTACAAGCAGGTCAGAGATGTTAATTATCTCTCAGACTGCTCACTAAAAGATTTGCCCACTGCATGCCAGTGAATGATAATAGAAGGTATAATCTGAAATAGGAGGCCCTCCCTGTTGACATCCCCATTTAAACTGTACTGTTGCAGTGTTAATAAAAGGTGGGCAGGAAAGTAAATACTAAGATGAAAAAAAAAGCCTTCATGCTACATCAAATGAGTTGTCACTGAGATGGTACATCTTTAGTACCCTGTGTTATGGGTAGATGTATTATACCATTAAAACTAGGATTTTGGAAAAATGGAATAATAAAACAAGGATTGGGGAATAAAATAGACTTTATGATATGATATGATATAATATAATATAATATAATATAATATAATATAATATAATATAATATAATATAATATAATATAATATAATATAATATAATATAATATAATATAATATAATATAATACAATATAATACAATATAATATAATATAATATAATATAATATAATATAAAGTTTCCAAGCTGTTATGCATTAACCGGACAATCCTGTAATAATGATTAGTACAAGTACAACATAGTGACTGACAGAAAATCAGGAGAGAGAGAGTGAGAGTGTAAACAAAGAAAAAAGGAGTGATAGAGTGAAAGAATGTGATACTATAATAGAAAATGAGATTCACGGTTTTCCGGCTGAACAGTTAAAGCATTTATTTGTTTCCTAATATGATGCAAAGCTAGTGAATGATCAATGATAGTCAACCAGTTTATCCTTATTGTGGAGTTTGTATTGTATTTTTAGTTGTTGAGCTTGAGAACTAATGAGAGGTGTTGGTGCGTCTCTCCGTATTTTTGCATTTCAATCAGACGAGAGCGAGTGATCTGAACCCTCTCCTTGCCTGGTATGTGCCTTGGCTAGTGTGCTAACACTGTTCGGTTCATGCCAAACTTTTTTGAAAGGCTAGAGAACAAAATAAACAGAGAACACAGTTCAGCTTTTACAAAAACATTGAAGAGGCACTATAATTTTGTTCTCTACGTTATATTATATATAGCTAACTAGCTAGAGTTAGCGGGCTAGTTGTGTCCAACAGCCTCAGAGAAAGCTCCTACATTTAGCTCAGGGTCCAGTGTACACAATGCAGTGTGAGATTACAACGTAGCACCCCCATTTCCCTTTAACAAAAACTTATATTTTAGCTAGCTAGCTGACATTAGGCAGCTAGTTCATTCTGTAGATCATGCATGTGATAAGGAAGTCACAGTAAGAGCTTAGCAGCTGCTGGTAGCTTTCAACAAAAACAAGCTTTTGTTGAAAGGTTTTGCTCTTTTATCTGGTACTCAGTAACTGTGATGGCTACATTGATGTGCACAATAAAGTTATTTTATTCTCATAACACTCCGTAATAGTGAGCACTTTTCAGAAAAAACTCGTGGACTGTGCACCAAACTGCATACTGCTTTAATACCCGTTGGCACACAGGTTTGAACACTATCGAAATGTGTGCGCTCGCAGCTGTGAGATTTAAATTTGTGGAGAAGGAAGACTGCAGTACAACTCACATTACAAGATGTTCTTCCACAAGCAATTTGCGATAGATTCTACCAAAGAGGGTGAAATTCCCAAATCTTACATCCTGCAGCTTTAAGATGCATCATTGGACCTTATACAATAGAAGCCTTTATATGTCACATATACATTATAGTGAAATTTGTTCTTCGCATATCCCAGCCTGTTAGGAAGCTGGTGTCAGAGCAGAGGTTCAACCATGATACAGCACCCCAGGAACAGAGAGGGTTAAGGGCCTTGCTCAGGGGCCCTACCGTGGCAGCTTGAACCCTCAACATCCTGATTAGTAACCCAGCACCTTTAATCATTGAGCCACCACTTCCCACCATGAGATCTGTTCTACCTGTGAGAGCACATTTCCATTTCTTGTACATTGCTGCATAAAAACGGTACCTGAGATGCTGTAGGTGAGGATATGAGGGATGGAGACAAGCAAAAGGGCCATGGGAAATTCCAGACTAATCAGGTCAAAAACATCTGGGGTTAAACATCAGATCAACCTTATCAAATTTATGTTTATACCTTTCCTGATTTACTGCAGTGTTTTGAGTTTATGTAGGCGGGTAAGTGGTAAAAGGTGGTAAGAGGTGGTTATCTGTAAGAGTTCTGTGGATTTATGTGAGCTACTCAACATACAAATCATGCCTACTTGAGTTCAGCCATTTAATATGCCCACGCTCATGCAGTTGTATTTTTTTTGCCAGTTCTGCCTTTTTAGGTTGTGATGCTTTGTACTGAAATTTTAGCCTTCATTCTCTTTTGAAAGGACGTTTTTTTCCTAATTATATACACACAGACATACATACACACACATACACACACAGTATTCTTTAACTATTGGTGAAGCTAGCACCACCCATCCATCTGTTCTCCACACTTGATTTATTTGACACCTTACACAATATGAAGAGAGAAATTAAGATGTTGTTCTTGGCCACATTAAAGAGGAAACGTTGAAGTCTAAAGGCAGGAGCTGTAACTCTTGGAGCTGGATAAAAATGGTACCATATGAAGCCTTAATGAAAAATAAATACACGTCACTCCAGCTTATTATTGGACCTGATCTTGTGATAACATAACCTGACAACTTCAATAAGCTTCTTTGTGGTGCACAAGGAACTGTAGACCACTTTAGGTCATCATGCCAAATGGAGTTATAGCTAATTAGTGCCATGTTTATCTGCTCTTGTGGCTGTTGTTTGAGCTAGAAGCTATTATAAAGGATCAGAGAGGTCAGGGTGATGTGTGATCCTGGATTTGCGTAAGACAGTGTGGCTGTGTGTATGTCTGTGTGTGAGTGTGAGTGTGAGTACTATGAACCACACACTCCCTGAAGTCATGATCCAATGCAAACAGTGGCTTTCTCTGTCTCCCTGAGGACAGACAGATGTCAGGGCACCTGTTCACACACTTCTCTCCATTTTCTTTTCGTTTTTTTTTTTTTTTTTGCTTATTCTCTTTCATCACACTACCAATATTTGTCTGGTTTCTTGGGCTGTTTGTTTTATTTTAGTTTTTTTTTTATTTCATTTTATATGAAACGAAGTATTTATTTTGGACTGTTCGTTCTTCTATTGTTATTTCTTGAAAAGTTTACATTATTCTTTATTTGCATAAGGCATTAATGAAGATATAATTAAGTCAATATCAAGTGTTTGTTAGTATCAGACATTGTACATATATTTATATAGCACATTTACAAATGTTACCATTTGAAATACACTGCATCACCACAGTGTAGGGAAATTAAGCAATATCAATCACAAAAAATTAAGGCTGCAAGCTTGCAGACATAATATTCAGAATGCTTTGATTTCATATGAAATCAAAGCATTCACTCTTGCTTAGTTTATATACTGTGATTTTCATGTGATTCATGTGACTGTGATTTGCACACGTTAATTAGCAACCTAATGTAATTTTCATTACTTTTTGATAAATGATGAAATAAAACATTTATTGGTAATGCTTTTATAACCTGTAAATGTACGTTTAACTATTCTACTTGCTCTGCTCTGAGTTCTCCTCTGTGCACTTTGATGGACAGGAGGAGGGAGGGAGAAAAGTCATTTTATCTGACTTGTTAGATTAAATTTCTCAGCTTTAATCAGGCCCTCCTGTCATGCGGAGAAATCACGGAGCGATAAAGATGATGTGCTAATCCTTTGTCAAGGATGAAGGCTGGTAAAATCGATGGCTCATATAGGCTGTTTACTTTCAAGATCAGGGAACAAGCGTGTAACATGTACTAATACACACACACACACACACACACACACACACAAACTAAAAATCTCCCATAACCTCGCTTTCTCCTTCTTCCTCTCCCTCTACTTCTCTTTCAATCATACATAGTGGAGTGACAGCTCATGGAAGGCCAGAGATAAGATCTAATCTTGTGGTGATTATGGGCAAAGAAGACTGTGTGTGGCTGATGCTCCAATGTCCTCCAAATGTCCCAGCCTTTATCAGTCTTCTCTGTCAAAAAGTCTTTCCTCTCGACCTTGTCAAAGACATAGTCCATGTACAAGTCTTGAAGTCATTTGTCATCAGTTAGTCAGTTGTGTACCTGATTTCTTTGTATTTGCCTGCATGTTCAAGATACTGTAACATAGCCACAAAAAATGGCTTAAATAGCATATTTTTGTTTAGCCGGAGGTGTGTTTTAAATTTGTAAGCAATACTGCCTCAACCCATCAGAGGCACATTTTCAATCAAAATGTCCTGCATTTCATTTATTAGCACTGGTAATGACACACTCATGGCACTGGACTTGTCGGAACAAGCTTAATCTGTCCTTGTTTTTAATTGGAATGCTGAAATGAGAGCAGGAGGAATTTTAACTATGCTCTTGAAATGCCCGCACAGGTAAAAAGAGGGTTTTGTGTCTGCTGCACTTTAAATGACTCCATGTGTAAAGATCCTGTCTTCTGGTAGTGCTGTTTTATGCTGGTGTAGCTGAATATGATCTATTCTATGTTGTCTGCAGACCCGTTCCCCTGGTTTTCTGCTTAGCCTTCATTTTAAGGGAATTTCAAGACATATATATATATATATTTTCTATCAAAAACCCTTTGTTGTTTTTTTCATAGTGTTTAAATACTTTTCAAAATGAAAAGAAATTGGTTATTCAGTATCTGTTTTTTTTTGTGTGTGTGTGTGTGTGTGTGTGTGTGTGTGTGTTGTGCGTGTTACTTGGTGGTCAGTGTGTGTACTGTAGATGTATGCTTGGATGCTTGGTACATATGTGATTGTGACTAGATTATCTGATTTTGAATTGTGTGTGTGTGTTTTTCAGTGAAATGTAAGTTTTCCTCTGCTGGTTTAAGAGTTTTTGGTTCTGGGTATACTGAGATTTGTGTTTGCAGTCTTGGGAAATGTGTGTACTATGTGTATCCATTCACTCATAACCACCTGCCAGTTGCTGAAATGATCATGAACATGACTGACATCTTAAACATATCAGCATCAGTCAGATGGAGTGCTCAGAGCTGCAGTAATGATTAGTAACAGTTTTACACAACTAATATAGCTTATTATTTTATCTTTGTAATTGGTAAATATTGTAAATAAATTGTAAGTATAAAGTTATGTTTGATTATTTGCATTTGTTTCAGGGTTTTTTTGTGTGTTTGTTTTCTTTATTTATAGATCTAGTTAGCTGTCACTACCTTCTTTAGTGAAATTGAGCTAGCTAGTTAGTAGTTTAGTTGCTTTTTAGCATGACATGGAAGACATTACTGATTTTGTCGACCTGATTTTTGGAAAAGCCTTTTGATGCTCTTACTTATGAGACACTGAGAATTAAACAGGAGGCCAGACCAACAGACAAAACACAGAAAACAGAACACATACAGATATACAGATACAGTGTATACAGTATATGTTTCCCACATTGCCGGCCCCATCCTTGACTCGTGAGTGATGTATTAACATGCTCCATGCATCACACTGAGAAGACTCACTTCATGTTGCTTCAGATAATATACATTCCATTGCCAAGCAGAAAAAATTTTGTTTGGATTGAGGACTGTGAATGCGGTAGGAGAAGTATCATCTCTGTGGGTGATGAACTGTTCTTGGATGCCATGTGTATGGTGGAATTCGACTTTATCTCAGATAACATCGAAGGTAGTGCTGTGTGGGGCAGGGTGCTGTCTCTGGGGTGGAAAGGAAACTGCACATGAAAAGTTTTTAACACGGGAATGGATGGGATATTACAGACTGATGGCAGCACAGATAGTTACCCACCTCCTCCACCCCCACCCTCACCCCCACCCTTGGGCCAGGGACTACCACAGTTGCCTTTGTCCCATGGTGTTCCTTCCTGTGCCACACATTTTGTTTAGAGCCTCATTGACACACACACACATTCAACAGAGTCAGGATTTGTATCAAGCTCCATTATTCGAAAGAAGGCATGAGCCTGAAGTCACTGTAAGCACAGAAATACTATACAATAGATTCTCACTTGCACATACATGCATCTCTTTCACACCATCAGAATTCCTCTCAAAAGGGAACTATATATGTCGGCTTTATTCTTACTCAATGTTTTTCAGCACAAGATCAGTAGTGAAAATTGCAGTGACTGACTCTATATAACTGACACAATAAAGAGAGATGACTGGATAATTGTGGTGAGTTGTGTGTACACAGGTGAGATGTGTTTTTTTTGTTTCATTAACACACTGAGCTTTGATTGGTATCTCAAACGTTCATAAAAATGAGACTTGAGAACTGTGCTAGTGCGTTCACAGGTGTGTGTAGTGTTTTGAGAAGGTGGTGCACAAGAATTGCAAAATGTGTTTAAGCAATTGTTTATAGTTGTGAAGAAATTGTGTATTATTATGGAATTTAGTGGAAGGAATTGTTAGTTAGTCTGTTAATTCAGTTATCGAGCGCATCCAACTGAGAAAACTGTAATAACCAAAATATATTTTGAGGTTATGATTGGATTTAGAAATTTTGACATTTGGGAACTAAATTACACAAATTATCAGTACTACCGTGAAACCCTGAAACACAATCTGAGTACAACTATAAATTTTGAAACATAATTATTCGTTTTTTTAACCATGTTTCGTCATGGCTCTATTTCTGTGTTGTATTTTGTTGATGCTTCTGAAGAACATTTGACTTCTCTTGAGTGGTCTGGTTTCCCTTTGTGAGAGACTTTAAAAAAAAAAAAAAAAAAAAGAGTTTGACGGCTTGAAGGTGTTTCTGTATGGTGAAGAACCATTGGCGTGAAATTGAAAACTCTACCATTATCTCCGGATTTTCAGACCATTATCTATAATACTTTTATTGATTGGATTTGCAGGCTCAATCATAAGGTTGCTATTTGCCATGGTCAACATAGAAACAGTTGTGTGTGTGTATGTGTGTGTGTGTGTGTGTGTGTGTGTGCAGCATACATCTGTCAGTCTATAGGTGTGTGAAATGTGAAAAAGTGTGTACTTCATAAGGAAGCCAGCAAATAAAAGGCCTGACCAGCTTTTTGGAGTTGCTCACAAACCAGTTGCTAATTGAGCATATGCCAGCTAAATAATGTATTTGTCTCCATTTTAAATTACGTGGTATTGAATAATGAATAGTAATTGTTTTTTTTTGATTGATCGATGAAATTAAAAAAATCTTGCAACAGAAATAACAATCCTGGTGTATTTAACAGTTAAAATAACTAGGGATTTTTTTATTGTACCAGTTCCTGGAGCCAAACCTTAAGTGCCAAATAGCCAAGGAGACTTGTTGCATTTAGGTCTAATTATTCTTGGCTTGCTATTTCTCTCTAGTATCTAGATTGGATCAGTTGAGCCTGTCTAGCCTTGAACCTGAATGTACAATTAGTCTCTGATATGAATTATCAGGATTCTTCCCCAGCATTGAAACTGTGTCTCATGTAGCAGCTAAACCTTCTCAAACTTGCACTCAGATTGCCTTATCAGGTTCGCATTTTCCACCCAGGACATGACGTTAGATGATGTTGGGTCACAGTAACATGAGCCTCAGCATGCTGTTCTCTTCGTACACCGTCTCCCTTCTGCAAGCTGTTGTGGTCACAAATGAGTTGCAGTCTAGAATGGACTCCAGCCTGCACAGCACTGTATCTGTCTATGCACAGACAGCGAAAGGATGCTATACTACAGCCATATCACTACAGCCTGTTATTATTTACATACTGTATAGTCAGAGCACAATGCAAAAAGCGTATTATTGTATTCAATTATTTAGTTTTCATTTGGTGTCGTTATTCTTTAAGATTGAAATATTAGCTTTAATATTAATATTTAGTAAAATACTGCTTTAAACTGAGATAAGTCTATTATCTGTTAGTGGTAAGTAAAATTACACAAGTAATTCTTGTTAGTATGGCAGACCACATTGGGTTTCACTCCTATCAGGCAAGAACAGAAATCTGAGGTTACAGTGGGCACAGGCTCACCAAAACTGGACAGTTTATGATTGGGAAAAGACCAGGCACTGTTTTACCTTCAACTGCCCAGTTTCTGTGAGTCTTTGTTCACTGTAGCCTCAGATTCTTGTTCATGACTGACAGGAGTGGAACCCGACGTGATCTACTGCTGTTGTATCCCATCTGCATCAAGGTTCAGCATGCTGTATGTTCTGAGATGGGTTTTTTCCTCATGGCCGTTGTAAAGAGTGGTTATTTGAGTTACCATAGCCTTCCTGTCAGCTTCAACCAGTCTGGCCATTGTCTTTTGACTTCACCAAAATATTTCTGCCTGCTGCTCACGAGATGTTTTTTTTTTTTTAACCATTCTGTGTAAACTGTAGAGACTGTCGTTTGAGAAAATCCCAGGAGATCAGCCATTTCTGAAACACACAAACCAGCCCATCTGGCACTAACAACTATATCACAGTCAAAGTCACTGAGATCACAATTCTTCCCTATTCTGGTGTTTAATGTGAGCATTAACTGAAGCTCTTGACCTGTATCTGAATGATATTATAAATTGCACTGTTGCCACATGATTAATTGATGGATTGATTGATTGATGGATTGATTGATTGATTGATTGATTGCATGAATAATCAGGAGTACAGGTGTTCCTATCCAATTTCTAAAATCGCTGAATATTTTGTTTAATTGCTAAACCTCAATTTGAAACCTTACAAACCTACATTTTTGACAGAACAGCATCTGATTAGCTCTCAAAGTTTAAGAGTTTTGCTCATGGACCCAACCATGGATTTGAACTTACAGCTTCCCAGTTACTAGGACAGAACCATAACCACTGAACTCCCACAGCTCTAATAGTACCTCACATTGTACACTCTTCTGCACCACAACATTATAAAACTCTTTTTCATTTTTTTAGTGAAAATGTTATTTAGTCTTATATGAATAATATTTCTTTTAGTTTTGCTACACAATGAAGTCAACAGTTCTTGATGGTGCATTGAGATTTTGGATTCCGCTGTATAATTCCTCACTCATGATTTTATAGATGGATTGCGTTCTATTGGGAAGTGACCCAAGTGATTAGCTATTGTCTGAAATTCATCTAA
The DNA here is from genome assembly GCF_027358585.1 of Pangasianodon hypophthalmus. Classification (NCBI taxonomy): domain Eukaryota; kingdom Metazoa; phylum Chordata; class Actinopteri; order Siluriformes; family Pangasiidae; genus Pangasianodon; species Pangasianodon hypophthalmus. The sequence continues at coordinate 8,721,854 of NC_069711.1, forward strand.
TCTACACAAAAGCCACAATGCCACAACAATTTCACGGTTTTTACACTGAAACCAAGGAGAAATTGTTCACATCTTACCAGATTACTATTGTATACACTATTCGTGGTTACAGCATTTAGTGATTTGTTTTATTTCATGGATCCCCAGTGATGACCAAAGCCACTGAGAAAGCTGCACTGCAATTACAGTGTTATAATAATAATAACAGAGGATTTTGGCTTTGTTGCTAGTCCTGAGGGAGTTGCAGCTGCCAGTAGTGTGTGGATTGGAAAACATTCAGGTATAGACAGTTTTAGATAAATAGTTTTATTGCAGGGGTCCAATTACTTGGCTGCTGTTACCCGGAGGAGAATTTCTGGGGTTTGTACTTGGCTCAGTTTTCTATTTCTAATGACATAAAGAAAAGAAACAGAATAGTCATTATCATGATCGTCTATCAGTAAACAATCATTTCTGTGGTGATGATGGATGTTTGTAGAGTCATAGATGCATATTGTTCATCGACATCCATTCGTTACACACATACACAGATTTATTCATAACAAAAGGCTCTCTAAAGGCCTCAGCTGGCTTTATTCCTAGTTTCTGTTGAGCCACATGTGATCGCCAGTGTTTGCTTTTCTATTTCCTCTTCTGTCCCAGAGCTGAAGTCTACAGGCACGGCACATCACTTCGCCTTCTTGCTAAACTCCACTGACTACAGGGTCCTGCGCATGGACGAGGATCATGACCGCATGTATGTGGGCAGCAAAGACTACATCCTCTCCCTGGACCTAAATGACATCAATAAAGAGCCCCTTATAGTAAGCAGGAACACACTCTTATTCTATCTCTGACTTTGTCTTTGGGTGCTATAATGCTCTTTCTAAAAAAAATAAATAAATAAATAAAATCTTTTTCCATTGATGACAATTGTAGGTTATAAAAAAATGTCAATTTTAGTCTTGTCCCACAATATTCAGTCAACTCTGTGACCTGAACACATTCATCCCTGTGAAATATTTGGAATATTCCACGTCAGGAGGTTGCATCATTCAAATTTCCTGAAGATCATGGGAAGAAGAAAAGTTCCCTCATTCTTTTTGCTGTATTTTCAATATTGTGGTATTGACTGACATGATCACATTGAAAGTCCACCCGTTACCCAAATTATAGATTGAAAGTTGAGTATTAAGTATTTATGTATTTGAAAAAAAGTATATGTCTCTATGTCATATGAATTTGTTAATCCTATGCTTAAAAACTCAATCCTGTTCCTTTCAGTTCTGTTACTCATTTAAGAGCAAAATGCATTTAAAACTATTTAACTGTGTTTAACGTTTGAATGTCAAAGCTTATTATCACTTTCTGTACTCATTTATTTCTCCATCGTGTTTTCAGATCCACTGGCCTGTGGCTCCTCTGAGGAAGAATGAGTGTGTTCTGTCAGGGAAGGACATCAATGTAAGTGTCCACTTGAGTGATAAAGTCGTTTATGCTCAGTCTAATCTTCTTAACTCTTCGTACTTCGTACATTCTTCGGACAAAAAAGCAGCACCGATTGTGGATATGAATTATTATTATATGAATTATTAAAGCAATACTTTAAAGACCACACAGAAAGTAAACACAACTGTTTTTCAGACAAGTCTAAGAGAGCCATTTAGAAGCTTTAAACATTTCAAGAGAAAACATAAAACATATCAGTAATCCATCAAGTTGTGTTCTGAATGTACATTTCCTTTCATAGTCAGAGATGACAGAAAAAATATGCTGTGTATGCATTATTTTTTGGAGCGCTCTATAGTGAAGTTTCTGTCCACTCATTTTTCAATGTTTTTTGAAAACCTGAATGGAAACACCAGAATGTAAAATAAATAAATAATACAGAAATATTGCACGTATTTTAATCCTTGGTTTGTGATTGTGTTTGACTATTTGACACTCATTTGATTAAACCTCCTTGTTACTATTAAGAATATTTGCTACATTTAGCTAGAAACACTCATTATGTGAAATAATTTACCTTAATCTTACATTCACATTGTTTTTAGGGCGAATGCGGGAACTTCATCCGGCTGATTGAACCATGGAACCGGACTCACCTGTATGTGTGTGGAACAGGCGCCTACAACCCCATTTGCACCTATGTGGACAGGGGTCAAAAATCACAGGTAAAGCATCTACCACAGACGACCTGCTGAAACCTCCTGGGTCTTGAGGTCAAAATTTTCTTTCTTGGTCACAGAATATTATAAAGGAATGCTCTCTTCCTGGATCAAACTAACCATTTCTGACTCAACACCATTTAACCAAATTTCACCATGGCACAGTTTAAGTATAGTCAGAAAAACATTTTCATTGGAGAATGTCCACTGAGGATGTCTTCTTCTGCAGGATTAGTCTCAGTATGTTCCTAATAACCAAGTCCATAATCTTTAGTAATGGATCAGTTCAGCAAAAGAGAGGGTTACGCCCATTTCTCCAGCATATTGATAACATATTGTGTGCTTTGTTATTTTTCATTATTTCACATTGCACGTTCAGAATGATTATTAAGGTTGAGGCAGTGAAATAATATCTCAATTTTTCTTTAAAATAAGTATAATTATTTGATAATTTGGTGATTCCATTTTGCTATTTGATTCCTATTCCATGATGGAAATCACCAACCAATAATGAATGCTATGTAGCAATAGATGGTTATGATTTTATGAATATTTATAGAACTATAAATATCTATCACATAGTTCCACAACCTGCTTAATTGGACGCTTCACTTAACCAGTAACTCTTATGTCATGCACAGTTTATATAAAAAAGTAAATCTCACATTAGTCAAACCTTATGCTTATGCTCCATATATAAGATAACATGAAACACCTAAGATGTGCTCTTTTGTAATTTTTATATTAATTTCTGGTTAAATTATTACTCTAAGCAATTTGGACTGTCATAAAACGCTTCTTGGTGCTGTCTCTTTAACTGAGCCATTTTCATGAGGTGTCATTATATTTAGACCATCTATTACAGTTTGATTGGCTGAGATGATAAATTTATCATTTATTTATATTCCATTTAACCTAATCATTTTCGCATATATAGTGCACATGAATTTAAATGAGAATTTCAAGGATGCAACTTTGTGTCTCTATAAACTGTAGCAACAATTACTTAAATCGTTGTGATTACTTGACAAACAGATCCCGGAGCTTACATTATTCTTGGATTTTTATCATATATTCTCTTTGTTTCCACCATTTTAACACACATTTACACAGTGAAAAGGTTTTCATGGACAAAACCCAGTGCTCAAACCAAGAGTAGACCTTCAGAGCTATTAATTGTTTAAACAATAAAACAATTTTAAAATGCCTGTCAGTCACATGTTCCAATATTTTTGATCACTTGAAAAATGAGTGGGTTCAAACAAACGGTTCTAAGGTTCTACGTTGTTTAACACATCCAGATGTATATATCAGGAAATGAAACCTGAAATTCTAATCTATCGTCTTGTATTCATCTTTTGATCTCAAACCCAAATGTCTTCAGTGTATAGCAAAAACAACAGACTTGGCCTTGCTGTTCCAATACTTTCAGAGCGGACTGTATGTGTCGTGGCCTGGTGAAACCATTCACATTGTAAAACTTTGACATTTTCTACTATATATAGTTCTGAAAACTATATGCTTTTATGAACTGAAATATGTCTCTCTTTTGCAAGTATCGCGGCCAGATATTATTGCATTTACAAATCTGGTTACCCCCAAAAGTGAAAAGGGCTGTATCTATCCAGCATCCCGATCAAAGTATGTCATTTACTGTGTGTGGACATCACACCTAGGTGGTATGGTTTTACACATCTTCAGGCAGACTGATTTCTTTTACCACCACATTTGTTAATCTAGCGTCTTACCAGTGCAGTGTCCACAAGGGAATTGCTTATATAGGCAAGAATAAAAAGCAAATAAAAACATTTCCACATCATGTTGGTGAAATATAATAATGGTTTCTTAAAAAGGTAAAGAGGTGCCAAAGTATGTTATAGACAGACAAACCAGATTTTTTATTGTTTTTGGCCATTTGCCAGAATTTGGGTACATGCAATGGATTTTCCCAGAATGCCACACACATGTCCGCATGCTCTGCATCTTACAAGATAACAGAATGATTCAAAACCACAAAGTTTGACAAAGCATGTAATTAGTCAGCATGATATCATGGCTCATTTTTTTTTAACTAAGTACACTACATTGTCACTCTTAACCAACAAACTACAGTGTGAAGTGAAAGCTTAACCCACTAACATTGCTTGTCTCATAGGCTTTGCTCCAGAATCAGAATCTTCGAGCAGGAGGCCGAACAAGTCGTGCAGCAGAACCCAGTGCCTCGCCTGAGCCTTATGCACCCAAGGTGGGACACGATATCCCTGCTCGAGAGGCAATGAGATATACTTAAGCCTCCTTAAAGGATTTCTGTGGGTTTTATTGGGTCCTACGTCTTGTTAGGACAGAAATATTGTTTGAGTAACTCATGACTATACTTCACGTGCACTATAAAAGGTGTAAAATTTGCGAAAACGAACTCACATTCAATTTAAAAGCCAATTTTTGTTTCTAAATCGTTAGTGAGGTGCATTCGTGGTAGTTCACTGTGGTAGGAGAGGAGAAGATGAGTGTGCACAGAATAGCTGCTGTTAAATATGTCAATGGGAAACATAAGTAAACAAGGGGGAAAAATGCTGATTTTGGATGTCAGGTTTGCCTACACTTGCCCAAACAGTGCCTTTGGAGACAGTGTATAAAAAAGTGCCAAACCCTCCCGACACCCACTGATTGTAGGTTATTACAACCTCAAAGAGATGAGTCAGCCAAAAAATTAATCCGGGTTAAGTGTTAAATTTAAGGCATGCTTGTAAAGTGCCATAGCAGAGCAAATCCTAAATGGGGGCATGTTTCCCTTATTCATGGGTGGAACATAATAGATGATTTGTCGAGACATGAATTTCATGCACAGCAGCTGTTGAATTGGAGTTTCACACTGAAATGTCTGGTTTTATCACAATGTCATACAAACATCACGTTCCATATCGTTTTTACAACATTCACAACAGATTCTAATCTTATTTTGCTGGGCGTTCCATTCTGACAGCTGTTTGAATCATGCGACACCCAGATAAATCTTTATTTACTTCATGGGGAGTGTGCTTCAAAAGCAGTGTCTGTTAGATAACGTTTCGATAGATAAAATTTGTTTTGACTATGCGTGTATTCAGAAACACTCACCAAGATCTCGTGCTAGAACCAGGATGGTTGTGAAAGGTGGGAAACCTGTCTCTTCTTGGTATATACACACAATCGAGATGGAGTTTTACTGAAAAATTAAACTGCTTCTAACAATATTAGTTTGATGAAATGATATATGTGTGATCAAAACAAATTTTATCTATTGAAACTACATATAACAGGTACTTTTTTACAGAACCTTTTTACTGGAATAGATTTTATAGCAGCATACTTTCATTCCAGTGAATCATTGAGGTCATGCATTTTTTCTCTGTATTCTGTATTTTTGTTTTACTTGAATGACTGTTACTAACCCAAGAAGCCTGGTGGATTACTTTACAAACTGGGTCTTGAGAGATCTTGTCTGGGTTTTGACAGATATGTCAAGACAATATGTAACCTAAACTTTTGTCAGTGCTACTGATGAGGAATCTTAACAGTTCTGCAGTGTAAGGACTGACATATTTTGTATTAATCGTATGGATTGTGGTTTGTAGAGTGAATTGTGTGCTGCCATATTATGAAAATATATAAAACTGTTGTCAGTGAGTAATACATGGAGTGCAGCTACATGCAGCCAGCCCAACCCTGAACTGTCGATGCTTTGCTTTGTCTTATTGAGCGGTGTAACAATCTGTGTAAATTTTCACACTGCAGTTGTTGGTTTTTCACAGTGTCCAATAGAATCCAAAAATTCCTGCAGAGAAAAATTCAGTGAAAAGTTACACTTTTGTTATTAAACATTATTTTATGGATTTTGAAATGCTGACATTGGGAAAACCAGGAAAGCTCTATGAAGCTGAGACAAGCTAGCAATCAATAATGTTTCTTCTAATGTACACTGTAGACTCATTAATGTGGACTCTGCATGTTTCCCCCCCATTCCAGGAATACATCTTTCGTCTGGAGCCGGGAAAAGTGGATTCTGGGAAAGGAAAATGCCCATTCGACCCCAAATTAAACAGTGTGTCTGCGCTGATCAGTAAGGACCTTAGCCATACCTGACCCCTACCTTGGTTTTTTTTTTCATTATCTAGGTCTGCATTTATAGAGCTCTTTACTCATATACTGTAGCCCAGCTTACACAAATGAGCACATTAATTCATCCTTTCCCTGTGGGATCCAGTTAGAACGTCTTTAATGCTTGTGTATCCATTTCTGCCTCCTCTTTCCCTGTTGGTCTCTGTGTCTCTTTGGACAGATGGCCAGCTCTACGCTGGAGTGTACATCGATTTTATGGGAACGGACTCTGCCATTTTCCGTACACTAGGGAAACACACAGCCATGAGGACCGACCAGTACAACTCGCGCTGGCTCAATGGTATGCACATAACATACTGAGATACACACCAGAGGACGATGGAACATACTATTGTCCTGAACATGATGTGTTTTGCATAATCTCATCTCATAATCAGAGCATTTTATTTCGCCAATACATTATGTGATCAGAGACACACAGAAACGTATCAGAATTTAGATAGATAGATAGATAGAAACAGTATTGATCCTAAAGGAAATTGCAGAACGATACAACAGAAGTGTCACAAATTGAAATACACACACTGAACACAAATCAAGATACAGAGACAGATCAGACTTTACATCATAGACAACCGCATAAGTATATAGACAATAACATATACACACACACACACACACACACACACACATATATATATATATATATATATATATATATATATATATATATATATATATTTGTGTGTGTGTGTGTGTGTGTATATATATTAAGATGTATAGTATGAACTGTAATCATACTAGGCATATTCTCTGTACTACATTCCAGCTTGAACACACTTATATGATGTCACATGTCTGTCTGATGATGTGGTTTTGACATTTTCGTTGGCCTTCTATACTTTGAATGGCCTAGTTTAAAAGGTCCAGTAAAGGTTATCTAAAATATACATTCTATAATATGGTTTTACTGTAAGTGAAATCAAAATATTTTTCACCAATTCTATCTTGTCATTTTCTCCTTCGTGTCCATGTCTCTCAGATCCCACGTTTGTCCATGCACAGCTCATACCAGACAGCGCGGAGAAGAATGACGACAAGCTGTACTTTTTCTTTCGCGAGAAGGCTTCAGAGATGGGTCAGACCCCCATGACTCAATCCAGAATTGGCAGGATCTGTTTGGTGAGATATACATACATGCAAATCGTCATATAAACAGACAGGCACATTCTGCATATAGGCACTTTTTCTGAAATAAGTAGACATTCATGGACATCCCATAAATTTCACTATTCATATCCTGAATCAGCTGCTCAAATCCAAGACTCACCTATATAATGAGTCTTAGAGTGATAGTTATCCATGGTCATGTTTGTCAGTCATATTGTAATAATGATTCTTATTCTTATTTCCACAAATCCATTCTTTTCCGCTTGAATGTTTGTAACGTGTGGGTAGTTGTTGGCTGCTGGTCACTGGGCATTGCCATGTCTCATTATTGGAGTTGGCGGCCGTCCATAGCAGATGGGTCTAAGCAGTGCTCAGAGGCAATGTTTACAACCATACCCCACCCCACCCATGCAGCCCACACATATACTACACTGAGTGTGAGAGATTCCTATATAAAACCATTTGTCTTGTTTTTAACATTAGTTGAAACACAAATGTCTGGTTTGTCTTGGTTTGGGGAGCCTGGGTCAGATTACTGTATAAAGCCTTTGTCCCGGTTTAAACATTTTACAAATGGACAAAATGGATGCAAATCCCTTGTTTTTTATGAGAATATTGACAAATACAGAGATGTAAAAAGCTTGTGAAACGTCTGTCTGACTTTCACATACACATGCACAGTGGGGTCCAACAGTCTGAGACCACTAGTGAATCCAAAGGGATAAGACTCACGGAAAATCTGATCTTTGGTCAAAATCACAAATTTGCTTACATTTAAATAGTGAATAGAAATTTTGAATATTGAATTGTCAAGATGTTGCACATTTCTTTTTCTTTTCTTTTTTTTTTTTTTTTTAGAATTTAGCGAGTCTGAGACCACATTGAAAATATGGAATTTTTTAAATTATTTTTTTAAACTTCCTGTTTATTTCCAGTTTTACATTTTAAAAAAATCCCAGTTTTTCAGTGTGACTTTTAGACCCCACTATATTTGCGAAATATATACAATAGGGATCCATAAGATACAATGGATTTGTGTTAAATCCATGAGACTTTATACAGCATCAAAAGCACAACTTCACTGTCATTATACCAGACATTACTGCACAGCTAAATGCAGTTGTAGGCTCTGCATGGCGAGTGACATTATTTGAGACAGAATACACAAATTTATTATGCAAAAAGTACATTAAATTGCACAAGACACTAGTATTGGACACACATCTGATTACAAATTTCAAGAGCTGTCACATATAAGAGCTGTCACATATATTTTCACCTATAGCTCATGTATGTTACCTTTTGTCTTTACAGAATGATGATGGAGGTCACTGTTGTTTGGTTAACAAGTGGAGCACCTTCCTGAAAGCACGACTAATCTGCTCCATAACCGGGGCTGATGGCATTGAGACGCACTTCGACGAGCTTCGTAAGTGTGTTTTCACTACAGGAAATGGTTGGATCTTGGATCAGTTGCTTTTGTTTCTAGGTTTTTGTTCTCTATAAGATATAAACCCATATTTTCATTAACATGAACAATTGCAAAAAAAGTGATCTTTGTTTATAAGATGTTGTATATTCTTGATAAACCCACCCAATTATAAAAAGGGTGGGGTTACAACGAATACATTAGATGTGGTAGGCGTGGTGCTGTGTCACCCAATCAAATCATGCTATACGATTAGCTTTTACTTAGAAATTTCAGGTCGAAATTTTAGTGGTAGAAATAATTGTCTGGTTGCCAGGTGGTGTGGATTTGAACATGGGATGCATGAAAACTGCAAATGTTGCATTTGTGAGAAAAAGGTTTCACCAGACAGTTAACACATTTGTTAAGGCCAAACAAAATCCTACTGCGCCATGAGACCTTGAGTGTCACTCCCCCCATCACAGTGCTCCACCTATCTTAGTGCAGAGGCAAAAATAGCAGCTGGAAAAAATGAGCTCACAGCCATCAAATTAGGAATACGTCCGTGTTAAACCAAGAAATCACACTTGCTCCAGCAGGACAATAAAATACATACAGTTGATAAGCGTACTGTTTTTCTATGGAAAAAATAGAATAGATCTATATACAGGCTTTTAGATTTTCTATCTTTTCTGTCTATACTTCTCTGAGTTAAATCACACATTTCTCTCTTTTTATTTTTTTGCTCATTTTCACATTGTCACTGTGGTGATAGTCATCATCCTACAGTCTCAGTTTTCTGATGATTCCTGGAACAATGCTTTCCCAGTTAAGGAGGTGTTTCATTTCGCCTCATATCTAAATCAGAAGTGAATTGCTTCAGTCAAAAACTCACTGGTGGCTTTGCTGAGGACTGACTTCATTTTATATACATATATATATATATATATATATATATATATATATATATATATATACAGTGTATGAGGCTATTTGAGTTCTGCCCCAATTCATTTTTTTCCGTTGGTGTGAATTAAGAGTTCTCCAGGGAATGAAGGCCAGAGAGAAGAGCCCTGATCCAGCTCATTTGTGTAAAGCATTCAAGTTGGATGGATTGACTGCTATAGCTCTCCAGAGTCTGACATTTGGAAACAGTCATTTCTGTTCTTTCTTCTCATGTCAAAGTGCTTCTTTTTCTTTCAACTTAAGTGCTGGAAGTAAAATAACAGGCCAAATGGGTTTCCAATGTCAGATAGAAATTCTCTGGAGTGATCTACATTCAGTTAGAAATGTAAACCCATAATAGTGAAGTACACTCTGGAAATCTGGGCATAGATATGAAAAAGCATAGGCCTTCTTTACACACTTTTATGTGTGTATGCCATTTGTATGTGTTGTTTCTGTGAATGTGTACATGACTGTGTGAATCTGTGAATGTATTACTTAGCCAGGCTTGCCAGAAGGTAAGGGAGTCTTGCCCAGCTTTTGATTGACAGGGTGAAACAGAATTGGGCAGTAAATCCAGCAGAAACAACCAGTCTTCCTCTCTTTAGCCACAATTGAATCCAAATGTGTGAACCATGGATTTTTATCGCTTCTGCAGGCTCTCAAATCGGCGAAGTGGTCGCTTCGGGCCCGGTTCATTTCAGTTATCACATTCCATGCCGACTTTTCTCTTCCTCCTCCCTCATCTTGGCCTCCAGCTTTCCTCCTTGCTAGTGTTTATTCTATTTCTGTGATTGTGTGGAAGGAATTCACTCCTGAAAGGACCGTTTGACCTCATGTTTTCCCATGTCGTCTCAGGGCCAGTGAGGATTTTATGGCTGTTTGCTTTTTCGAGGATGCGTTAGCAAGAGTGCTGCTTCATATAATGAGCCTGGAGCTTTCAATGCGGTCCAGGCTTCTGACAAATTTGTGTCTGATTATCCGTGACAGTCTATGTGTGGTCATCTCCTGTCTTAGCCTGATGGAATGTCTCAATCTTCTGACTCTTCTTTTTGTCCTTCTGTTTTGTACCTTTGCCCAGTTTATGGTGCTTCCATTACAATAGAATAGAAGTGGATTGTCCAGCACAGTTCGCCTTTGGGCCGCACCAGTTAGATAAAATTTGACTTGTTCAGCAACACATAATTTTTAAATGTCAAAAGTTACATAATTAGCATATACAGTTATCTGACCTGAGACACAAAAAAGAGCAATGTAAGCAAAAGAGCATATGGAATAAAAAAAAAAATTATGACTTCTGTAAAGTATTTGGGATTCTTGGTTGACCTGAACCTTCTAGATATTACCTACCCACCCCCTCCCCTCGTCTGTTTCCTCCTCTCCTTCTCTGCCATTTTACAGTCTTATAGTACTCAAGCATGTCCAGCAGTGTGTGCGTCTCCCTCTTGTCATATTAACCTTCTTTTTCATTTTGGCACAGGACACTGTCTATAGCCTTCTGGTGTTAATTTACTGTGTCTACGTGTATGGGAGAGTCGGAGAGAGAGAATATATGAACTTTATGAGAACTTTATAGGGTTGTTTTTTTTATTTCACATTTGTTCCTCAGCTCTTTCCCCTGTAGAGACTTTTGGCAGTATTGATCCATATCTGATCACAGACCACTACAGACTAATCCTGTGCACTTTTTCAGGGGATGTGTTTATTCAGAAGACTCAAGACACCAAGAATCCTGTCATCTATGGAGTCTTCTCAGTGTCTGGGTAAGTCTCAGTGAATGTAGCATACAGTCTTTGCTTGTAATAGCACCACTCAGTGATCAGACTTATCAGATTGGCAGGAGAGTGTGAACTGTGCTTTCTTTCATATCCGAGCTGCCAAGACAGCAGATTTACTGCAAATGTTTCCAATCTAATATGGTTTGGCAGACTTCAGACAATAGAATTAGCTTTATAAGGAAACAGTTCACCTGTCAACAAGAGAATGAGAAACAGAATATTGCTCCTTGTATGTTATATCACAGCAATCAGTGTAATGAATGACATTGGAATTCAGCACAACCACAGAGGCCTCCAGTGGGAACAGTAGGCAATTTTAGCAAGGTTCACGTACAAAATATATAAATATACAGCGAATAACAGGGATCAGGGTTGGGGAGTTTATTTTCAAGTCTTTCCGTTTCAGATTAAATCAGTGATGCCTCCAGGCTTTGTCTAAGCTTTGTAAAGCCAAACGCACACTGCTACATGGTAATGAAAAATGTGTTGTCTTTCTGCTACAGGGCAGGAGTGCTTTCACAGCTCGCTTTGTCTTTGTCTCTCCCTCGCTCTCTCTCTCTCTCTCTCTCTCTCTCTCACTCACTCTCTCTCTCACTCGCTCTGTTTATTCCATAATTATCATGTGTACCTTTACGCATTTGTATGCACAAGACAGTGTATGAGTGAGCAATATATACACCTGGGCGAAAAAAAAAAAAACTGCCAAAATATTAAGCTTTTAATGGTCTTAACAACAAATCATTGGTCAGGAAATGAGCAAGAATTAAACAAATAAATAAAGCAACTTAGCATGGGATAGCTTTTCCCTTTGATTTCTTTAAAACTAAGAATTTAAAGAAATTATTACATCAAACATTTTAATCATTAGCATGATTTTACCTTTGCAAACAAGAAGACTATATAAGTGAATTTCCCTGTTTCTAGCTTTTCCCAAAGCAAACAGTTCACTGCAGCAAAAGTAAACCAGCAAATGGAGGCACACGAGCTCTCAGGAGTGCATTTGTGTAATTCTTGCTAATTATCTGACCAATGATTTGTTGTTAAGATTCATTAAAAGCTTAATGTTTTGCCTAGTAGTGTATGTAAACCTTTAATAGCTCACAATGATTTGTGATGAGTCATTAACTCTCTCCTCTCCAGGTCAGTGTTTAAGGGTTCAGCCATATGTGTGTATTCCATGGCCGATGTGCGTATGGTCTTTAATGGCCCCTTTGCCCACAAGGAAGGTCCAAACTACCAGTGGATAGCCTACCAAGGGAAAATCCCTTACCCACGGCCTGGGACAGTAAGTGTCTCTCTCATTTTTCTCTCTCACACACATTTCAACACACAGAGACAGTCCAACAAAGCCTAATATGTGCTTTTAATACAGCTTTCCAGTTTAGTGGAACAGCTTGCCAACTATTGTAGGGGAAATTTTTTTCTGCTTTTCTCATAGGTTGCCCTTGTTTTATTCCCACATTTGTCATGTGTTGCTTTTTAGCTCTATTTGTTCTCTGTATAGTTTGCAAATCCTTCATTGTCTATCTCTGAGCATTGTATAATAAACATTTAGTAATTTAGACATTGGCATTGTTATTTATCTCACAAAATTGATATTTGACTTTTTTTTCTGTTGACAGCTGTTTAATTTTGCAGGGCCACATATGATCTCTAACGAGAATACATTTCTGGAGATGCCCGTGAGAAATTTTAGCTTAAGGGCAGGCTGGGAACATAGGGGGAGGCAATATTTACAAATTTCCAAATGCATCATCAAGGCAAAGTAGGAGCAGTGATTGGAAAAGGTGGCTTGTCCGACCAGCTACAAGCATATGGTACTATGCGGGCGGATTTTAGAGAGAAAGCCTGTGGGTGTAGTGTTGTTTGCTCTCATTCTCACCACAATTTACTACCAGGTTTTTGAAGGAATGTCTCAGTGAGAGACGTGTATTCTCATGAGAGATCAAGCCTGGCCCTGTGAGACTAAATTAGTCTTGTTAGCCTTTACCACCCGTCTACCATAAGTCTGGGTTTGGACAGCACTGATGTGTTTCTAGACTAAATCCCGAATTCCTGTGCTTGTGACAAATGAAAAACAGATTCATTTTTACTGGGTTATATCTAAGCATGTAAAAGCGTCTTTACACTACTGTGCAATTCAGCAGATATTCTACATTGTACTGGCTGCTGTTACAATGCAATTTCCCTCGCAGGTTTAATTAAAATATCTACTGTATCTGTTCTGATAGATGTGAATATAGAAAAAGGGCACACATACACACACTGTAGTATACAATCCACTAAGTGTTGGTCTTCTCAACTCAGTGTCCAGGAGGGACGTTCACCCCCAACATGAAATCCACTAAAGATTACCCAGACGAGGTTATCAACTTCATGCGGAACCACCCCACCATGTACAATGCTGTGTATCCAGTGCACAAGCGCCCCCTGGTGGTGCGCACCAATGTTGATTATGAGTTCACCACTATCACTGTGGACCAAGTTGCAGCAGCAGATGGCAGTTACGAGGTGCTGTTCTTAGGAACAGGTAAGACAACTATATGTATGTAAGCATGAGATATACAATGATAAATATATTGAGTCTTAAAGAAGCCACTATTGTCAGTAAAGACTAGCACTAACACACTATCAGCCAGTCATATGGCAGCACAGTGCAGATACAGGTCAAGAGCTTCAGTTATTGTTCACCTCAAACATCAGAATGGGGTAAAATGTGATCTCAGTGAATCTGACTGTGGCATGTGTGTTGGTGCCAGACAGGCTGCTCTGAGTATTTCAGAAACTGCTGATCTCCTGGGATTTTCATTTTGATGAGAGAGGTCAAAGGAAAATAGGCAGACTAGTCTGCGCTGACAGGAAGTCTACAGTGACTCAAATAAGCACTCTTTACAACCGTGGTGAGCAGGAAAGCATCTTACATGTCAAACATTGAGATGGATGGGCTAAACCAAGACCAAATCAGGTTCCACTCCTGTCAGCCAAGAACAGGAATTTGAGGCTACAATGGGCACAGGCTCACTCAAAATAAACAGTTAAAGATATGAAGGAAAAATGTCACCTGGACTTTTTTCAATCTTCTATCGTCAACATTTCCACCTACAGAAATGTCACTCACTGGATGTTTTTTGTTTTTCCCACAATTCTGTGTAAACTCTAGAGACTGCTGTGTGTGAAAATCCCAGGAGATCAGCAGTTTCTGAAATACTCAAACCAGCCCATCTGGCACCAACAACCATGCCACGGTCACAGTCACTAAGATCACATTTTTCCCTATTCTGATGTTTGATGTGAACATTAACTGAAGCTCTTGACCTGTATCTTCATGATTTTATGCACTGTACTGCTGCCACATGATTGGGTGTTTGGATAATTGCAAGAATGAGCATGTGTCTAATAAAGTGGCCAGTGACAGTATTTGGACTTAATGAAGAGTGTAATCTTGTGAGTAATCTTGTTGGGAATTTGGCAACTAGAATAGCTTAATATTGTATTATTAAATAAATAAAATAATAAATTGTTAAATAAAAATCTGAGCCTTGACTGGTTCTTACTATCCTACTATCAGTTAGAATTTTCATGGTCTTCTGATTCATATATTGAAACACAGACAATGTTAATTTTTAAATTTATTGTGTTACAATACACAGACAAAATAGACATTAGTGTAGATAATAATAATAGTTAATAACAGTAATAATTATATAATTATTATATATAATTTATAATTATCATAATTATGATAGCAAACTTTCAAAAAAGTCACTTTTTTGTAATCCCTGCACAGGAGTAGAATGTGCTGTAATACTGACACACTAATGTAGTTAACACTGATTGTCCGTGTAAAGTAAAAGACACCTACCATTTCATTCAAGACTGATTTTAGTGAACTTTTAATCCGTCCCACTCAAGCTCAAGCTGCTCTGTCTGAACTCTCATCTAAACCTTCTCATGTGTTACAGACTACTAGAAGTAATTTAGTCTATAAGTCATTATGCCTTTATATACTGAGCGTTGCTCTGTACAACCACAGACAGAGGCACCGTGCAGAAGGTCATTGTTCTTCCTCGAGATGATCTACAGACTGAGGAACTAGTTCTGGAGGAAGTCGAGGTCTTTAGGGTGAGTAATCCCCTGTATCTCTCTGTAGCTACTTCATTTTATATTCTAGGATTACGGAAAAGATAATAACATTATTACTTCATATTGTAGGTTCCAACACCAATAACCACAATGAAGATTTCTCCAAAACGAGTAAGTATAAACTTTCTTCTTAAAAAAATGTGATAGTGAAAAATTTCTGAAGATGAACTTTGCATGATCTGTTTTATAAGTTAAAATTAACCCATTTTACGTTCACTGTAATATATATCGTACATTTTTTACCCCCACAAAATTTGCCTGAGCACTGAAAAAACAATTCATTTTATTTGTATAGCACTTTCAACAATGGACATTATCACAACGCAGCTTCACAGAAATATATACATTCAGGATATAAATTTGAATTTTTTTAATTTATTCCTAATGAGCAAGTCAGAGGCGACAGTGGCAAGGAAAATTCCCTGAGACAATATGAGGAAGAAACCTTGAGAGGAACCAAACTCAGAAAGGAACCCACCTTCATCTGAGTGACACCGGATAGCGCGATTATAAATAATTCCCTTCTAAAAAAACACTTTTCTGAGTTTCAGTGAATGGCCGTAGTTAGTTTGAGTTCATAGGGCAAGATATAAATTCAAATGTGGATGAGATAATGGTGGAGTTGGAGCAGAGACAAAGGAAAACAGGAAGCTAAGATGAAGATTCTGTGACAGTAAACAACTAGTGTGTGTGTTCTGATTTCTACAGCAACAGCTGTATGTGAGTTCAGCAGTAGGAGTGACTCACCTGGCATTACACAGATGTGATGTGTACGGTGAAGGGTGTGCCGACTGCTGCCTCGCCCGGGACCCTTACTGCGCTTGGGATGGCAAGTCCTGCTCCCGCTACTCCACCAACCACAAGAGGTGAGGCCTGTGTGTGTGTGTGTGTGTGTGCATGCAAAAATGGAAGGTTCAGCAAAAGTGATTGTGTTCATACCTCCTTTTTGTTGTTGTTTTTTACATTTACCTTATATTCCATCTGTCCACATTTATTATCCAATATCATTAAAATGATAAAAAAAGCATTGAACATTTTCTGTTGATTTTCCATAATACACACACCATTACTTTATTAATAAACAGTGTGTATTCATTTGCAAATATATTATTTTTTATAGTTTCAGCTTTACTGGAATATAGTACATCAAATTGTATCACCAGTGAAATTTAATTAGTGCCATGTTAGCATTTTGGGATGCTCAGCATCTCAGACTTGTCTAATTATGAAAGAGATTGTTGACATTTCTGACTACGTTTGGCATTGACGCTCCGCTCTGCTAGGCGCAGTCGAAGGCAAGATGTGAAGTATGGCAACCCGATTAGACAGTGCAGAGGCTACAACTCCAATGGTGAGAAATGAATCATAAGCAGCAGTATTATTTACCCAATGTAACAATGGTGTAAAAATGTAACTGCTCTTACACACTGGGTTCTAATGAGCTTGTATTTGTTTTCTTTCCCAGCCAATAGAAACACTCTGGAGGCGGTGCAGTATGGAGTGGAGGGAAGCACAGCGTTCCTGGAGTGCCAGGCCAGGTCTCCTCATGTGTCCATCAAATGGCATTTTCAGAAGGAGAACAGTGACAGGAGACGAGAGGTTTGTAGCCTTTCCCATCATACATCACTGCTTTATCATGCTCACATCACATTTACTTAGTCCACTATATTCATTTTTATATGGTTATGGTTTGTCACTCACACACTTGTGGAGGATTTGGGTACCTTCCAACTTCTAAAGTCAGAGTTTTTTGTCCTGCGTTTGTATCCTCATGCATTTTCAACATGCTCTCATGACCAAAACGTACACACTCCACCTCATATGAAATGTACAACAAGCACTAATGCTTGTAGCTTTTCTTCCAACCCAGTTTTATAAGATTGATCAAAATCACACAAAAATCATGCACATTTTGCATAAATGCTGATGATGATGTTTTATGCTGTTTTTTTTTTTTTTTTTTACACTTTATGCAATACCTTTATTAGTGTCCTTTATTACTTTCACTGGACAGAATATGTTAGGCAGAGTGGATTCATGCTCACTTTTCTGTACTTTACTACTTTACACTTTACTGTACTTTAGCTTATCTAGTGAGCTAGAGTAAATTTATTATTGATTTTGTTTAATAATGGCAAGGTTTTTGTATTATATCACAAGACAAGGCTTTTGTATCATATTATTAGTTACACTGGAACACTGAAATATTTACATTGCAATAGCTTTCATTTAATATATACATTTCCTTATATTCACTCAGTAACAAGAGCACTGGTAATTTTTTTGGTTTGAGCATCGCCTGATTGAGTATCACATAAAAATGTGCTTGATGTAGTTTTTAATATTTGAAAGCACTCCATTCTGTCAAAAAAATGGCAGAATTCAGACCACCTTGCAACCACTTCCCATAGGATTAGACCTATAAGATATGCACTGGCAGTTGAATAAAAACATCTAGTCTGATCACAGCTAAAATGTGTTTTAATGTCAAAGGGAGTTAATACCAAGTACATATTGGTTGAATGACATCATAAAATGTCATTAGGTTTGAGAAAGGTGTTATATTGATACATGTTTTTATTATTATTATTATTATTGTTGATATGTTTACACTTTGTTTCTATCAGATTCGTTCAGATGGGCGTGTGTTGCACACAGATCAGGGCCTGCTTTTGCGCTCCCTGCAGCTCTCAGACGCTGGCACCTACCAGTGCACAGCCACAGAGAAGAATTTCAAGCACACGCTGGTCAAGCTGCAGTTGCTTGTGCTTTCAGTCCGCACTGTCAACAGCATCCAAATGGAGACCGGAGCCTCTATACCTGCCTTGCCCGCTGTTCCCCTACAGACCAGTGCCTGGACACCCAGTGCTGAGCAGTACAAAGACCTGCTGACCATCCTGAGCCAGCCTGAGATGGGCTTAATCAACCAGTACTGCCAGGACTACTGGCAATTCGCTGAGCATGACAAGAAAGACCCATACGAACCGAAGGAGCCGCGCAAACCGCGTAACCGGAGACACCACGAGACCCAGAGGAGCTCAGCCGAGACATGAATAGGAGGCTGAGGAGGCCGGAAACACAGACACATAAAGTACATGCATCCACGAGACTCAAGCAAAAACTCCAACCCGCTGAAACACATTACACGTGAAAATAAGTTAAACTACAGTGTGACCGATGGACAAAATGGACACATTAGAGCAGCGAGAGTAGGCAGTATTTATTGTAGTTTGTACATAGTTAGACTCTGTGGATATCTTTGTACTGAGAGCACAAAAAGAGAGGGAAAAAAACAGTTTTGTGTATATGATTCTTCTGTGCAGATATTTTATTATTGTTATTCTTCGTATAGCATATTTATTATAGTGTTCTTGTCCTAATGAACTGTGTGATTGTATTATGGGGGAAGGTGAAAGCACAGTTACAGGCTGTATATACTGAGTGGATAAATACTCATGGCACCTCATTTGTAGGTGCTCCTAATAGGCCACCATGTAATATTCAATGAGACATTAGCTGTAACACCAGTGGTTTTACTGACCAAGCAGTTTCCATGGATACAAGCTGTATTCTTAGTCAGTCACACTTTACGTATGCTTTAGTTCAGGGGTGTCAAACTCATATTAGGTAATGGGCCACATTACACTTAGTCCAATGTCCAAAGTGGGCCGGACAAAACAGAGCAGTTTGGTAGACCCATAACACATGAATAACTCATCTTAAAGGTGTTTATTGTATCAGCATTTATCTGTGAATACACACACTGTGAATACACAAACAGATTGAACAGGTATCTCCTACAAACCTGATGAACAAACTTGCAATTCATTACAAAAAAAGCAATTTTTCCAGATTATGGTTTTTCCATACAGTGGCTTGGATAAGTATTCACCTCCTGGGTGAAATTTTCCACTTTTTGTAATGTTACAACCTAGAATAGACTTAATCGGGATTATATATCAATTTTTTAGCATGCTGATGAAGAGTTACAAATAAATTTTCAATGGCTAGCACATTTTATCAGTAGCTGAGTTGATGGCTGTAAGTTTATTGCTCTATTTTGCCCCCTAGTGGAGAACAGTGACTAAATTTTTCAGTTCAATTATGGTTCACAAGACAATATTGCTTTAGAGAACGGATTCTAAATTCATTTAGATGGCCAGATCAGAATCTTTATCGACACCCCTGCTTTAGCTATACTTGTAAATGTTTGAATAGTTATGTAGTCAAACTTAATTATAATAATAACTCTCTGAGTACTTGGCTGAGGAAAGAAAATTCACATAGTCGTTACATGAGTAGGATAACAGTGTGTACAGTTGATCAGAATCATCTCAGCTCTACACAGGAGGTTTAAAACATCAGATTTATGTCTTTGTAATGGTCTTGATCTTCCATGTCTATATGACTACATGTGCAAAATTCTTCCGTAAGTCACTAGGTCTGATTCTAACCCAAAAGGACATCCCACATAGTAACCATATGCTTTTACTCACATTAGCAAGTTATATGTAAATAGTACATACAATTATTGCACGAAGTAAGTACACTAAGTACACTAAATTACCGAATGCATAGGATTCAAATCAGGATGTTGTTTCTTTTTTTCTAAATTAAATGCATATTGAAAGAGTATGCCATATTGTGATAACCTTGTGCATCTTTATAACAGAGAAGTCAAGGCAAGCACTTTTAACCACCTTATCCAGTCATTTAGACTGTCGTCCCAGAGGTTTAGGAGAATTGTTCTCATTTTTGCATGAAATGTTTTTGTACTGTACAGCTTTATTAGTTAAAAACCCAGTTATGTTGTTGTGTAGATGTTTATGGATGGTCTTTTATGTAAGAATCACTTTATGTGAAAACCACAAAGGAACATAGAGACTGATTTAAAGGAACAGAGAACTACTTTATGCACAAGACAAGGTGAAAGGAAGCTAAGTGGACTTCAATCTCATGTCTCTCCTGCCTTTCTTGTGTAATTGCTTGACACGTGGTAAAGCAGGCTGCTTTAAATGACTGTTGTACAATAGCGGGGGTTCTATTTGTAATACATTATATACCACTGTGGTTTGTCTTTCATTATGTTTTTTTCTAATATTTTCTGTGTATAAAATATTATTGGAAATAGATGTACTTCAAAGTTAATGTTATGGTACTGACTTTACTGTGCTTTTTTTTTCTTTTATTGTTGTTGTTGACTAAATAAAGTTCTATATTTTATAACAAAAAAAACTTATATAGCACACAATTTGTATATTGTATGTACATGGCTAGGTCCATTTCTAATAATAATTAATTCATATTTAATTAATAATATTAACAAATGCAATGGGAAACGAGTTTTGAAAACAATTTCATCCATTTTCTTTGCAGTATTACTTAAAGGGTGTTCATTAAAACACTAAACAACAGAATGTGAGAAATGATACTCGCCTAACATTAGACACATTCAACATGCTTGTAGGTCAAAGGTATTTGCGTTTTCATTTTACTGCAATCCAAAAAAAACATTATTTCTCTTAAATACTACTCCAAAACAGCACATCTGAAGCATAACTGTAATCACTGTATTTCACAAATAGAATATGAACTGCATAAATTTAAGAAGAGTTACAACAAAAATGAAAAAGAAAGACATTGCATTTAATCCTTAGACTTTCTTTCAGAGCAAGAATTATACACAGGGTTGTTATGCAGCCACCTTGCTTCATGTCAATGCTTTATTTGCCCAATCTATACTGAGAGTAGGGGCTTAACTTATAGATTTTGTAAAATAAATATACATCTTCCCAAAAATTGGTGGTTTGAATTAATGTGCGAAAAAAAAAAATTATCTATCTATTATGCCATTTTTAAATGCTCTTAACCTGGGCCCATGTTTTAAAATTAATATTTTAAACTTTCACATGTTTTATTAGAAACAGTAATGATACTTTACAAAAAAAAAAAAAGAAAAAAAGAAGAAGAAGAAAAAAGAAAAAAGGCTTCATTTACTGGAACGTGTCCTGTGTTTGCAGGATCTTGCCATCTTGTGGTCGTGTTTGCTCAGTGCATGAAGTTTTAAAATACTCGGCTACTCAGGCAGGGAACAGTCACTTGTACACTTGTAGAGGGGTCATGGTCCATGCAGAACCTTTAAAAGCCCCTTTATATTTATAACATCTTTGCATGTGAGGTCCAGTACGTGTTTCTGTGTTGATTTTGAGGTATATTTAGGGTTAGTATCTTATTGAAATATCCATCCTATGTCCATGTTTAACCTCTTGCCAGAGGAAACCAAGTTTTGGGCTTAAAGATCCTTATACTTAGTGGAATTCAATCTGTCTATACACTGGGCATGGGAGTTTTTCCTTGTGTATATATTCCTCTTTTTTCCCCCCAAATATGATGATTACCAAAGCATTTGATTTTGGTCTTGTCTGAACACAATACATGATTCCAAATTGTACCTCCAATAATGCTTGTTGTTTTCAGGGAGGAAAATCTTACACTGTCATTTTTGGGCTCCATTTTGCCTCCATTAGTATCCTCCACACATCTTTCCAATTTCTGGTAAATTTTCAACCAGATTAAAATAATAAGAATAATAATCCTCATCAATCTATCCTCTGTACTGCCTATCCTACACAGGGTCATGGGGAAGCCTGGGAACTATCCAGGGCACAAGGTTGGGGACACCCTGAACAGGGTACAAACTCATTGTAGGGCACAATCACACACACATATTCACAATTTGAAAATGCTAATCAGCATAGAAGTCATGTCTTCAGACTGGGGGAGGAAACCCCTGAAGCATGAGGAGGACATACTAGCAGGGTAGAGGTGGGATGTGAACCAACAACCCCAGAGGTCTGAGACAACAGTGCTAACCACTGTGCCATTGTGCTTACTACTACTACTACTACTACTACTACTACTACTACTACTACTACTACTACTACTACTACTACTACTACTACTACTACTACTACTACTACTACTACTACTACTACTACTACTACTACTACTACTGATGATGATGATGATGATGATAGTTTAAAAATGTTGCCAAAAGTGTTGCAGAAAAAAAAAACAAAAAAAAAACATGGGAACATATCTAATGGAAAGATACTGCAACAGATGTGCTGCAGAAAGGTTACACGGAAGTAATGCATCATGTGACTTTTGTGCTTGCGTCACAGTGCTTCTTGCGTCACTCTGTCAGATTGCCGGCAGAAACGAAAGTAAAAACAAGCGCTTGCTTTCTCTCTGCTCTGTCATTGAAAGCACAGCTGAGCATATCTTCCACAGCCATGGAGCAAGCCGACATAGACGAGGGCTTATATTCACGGCAGCTGTGAGTATTATACACTCATATTTGATGAGGAAAGCTTTGACTGCATCCGTGTTGAAAGGTCGAGGCAAGTGATTCAGGTTATTTTTGAATGAGTCTTTTAAAGTGAGACCCCACATCCAAGCCACAAAGTTCTAATCTTACATCATGATGATGATCAAGCTGTGATTGTTATACATTTACTGAGCTTGAGTAGCTGGGACTCTAATCTTATCTGATCTGAGGTCAGCTGAATGGTGTAACTGGTCATTCTGAACCTACACAGGTATGTCCTGGGCCATGATGCAATGCGGCGCATGGGAGAGGCAAATGTCCTTATATGTGGGATGAGAGGTCTCGGGGTGGAGGTGGCCAAGAACGTAATTCTGGCTGGAGTTGGTTCAGTGACCATCCACGACGAGGGGACGACCGAATGGGGAGACCTGTCCTCTCAGGTAGTGAGCTTCTGTAATCACGATGGTCCTCTAAGAACAGGGATAAAGTACACATGAAGTCCAGAGACTAGCAAGAATGCATTTGATTGATAAAAAGACAATTCTGAAGTCCTTTATGCATACCCTTCCTTTGTTTCTACTTGCTTTAACTGCATTTTTGTTTTCTCTGATTCTCTGTAGTTTTACCTAAAAGAGAGTGACCTGGGGAAGAACCGGGCAGTTTGCTGTGAAAAACACCTTGCCCGCTTAAATAGCAATGTTCGACTTTCCGCCCATACTGTAACCCTAAATAAGGACTTTCTGCACAAATTCCAGGTAGATGTGATCTTCTTACTTTTTCTGATTATTGGTTAGCATGCTTGCCTCGCACCTCCAGGGTTGGGGGTTCGAATCCCGCCTCTGCCCTGTGTGCATGGAGCTTGCGTGTTCTCTTTGTGCTTCGGGGGTTTCCCCTGGGTACTCTGGTTCCCACTCCAAATACATGTGCTGTAGGCTAATTGGCATTTCACAAATAGTGTGTGAGTGTGTCCAGGGTGTACCCTGACTTGTGCCCTGAGTTCCTTGGGAGAGGCTCCAGGCTCCCCTGTGACCCCGTGTAGGATAAGCGGTACAGAAAATGGAGGAATGGATGGAATTTACCATATAGTGCAACAGACAAGGTGATTAGTATTAGTGAAGTGAAGTGAAGTGACTTGTGGCCAAGTATGGTGACCCATACTCGGAATTTGTGCTCTGCATTTAACCCATCCAAGTGCACACACACAGTAGTGAACACACACACACACACACACACCATGAACACACACCCGGAGCAGTGGGCAGCCTTTATTGCTGCGGCGCCCTGGGAGCAGTTGGGGGTTCGGTGCCTTGCTCAAGGGTCTCACCTCAGTCGTGGTATTGAGGGTGGAAGAGAGCGCTGGTCATTCACTCCCCCCACCTACAATCCCTGCCGAACCTGAGACTCGATTAGTATCGCAGATGCCAGAGAGAGCCAGTCTTACAGATTTGTGTAATTAGAAATTTTATTAGTAATTTTAGTTCCACTGCTTCTTCTCAAATACAGTGTAACGCAACACCACTGAGACAGTCACAACCTTTATTAGTGTCACTAGAAGAACAATAAAATTACATCTAAAATAAAATAGCCATCAGGTAGCCATCAGGGTGTGTTGAATTACTAGGCCTCTACAGAATAATTAACTATGCATAACTAGCATAGCTGAGAAAACAAATATTTTGAGCTGTTTTAGCTCATTATAGTGGTCATACAAAAACCTTGACTTGCAAATATGAGCATAAATAACAAGTAATAAAATTGCAGGGAGTCGTCTATATCTAAACTTTGTCCAAAATGATTTTAGGTAGTGGTTCTCACAGATTCCTCATTAGAAGAGCAGCTTTCAGTGGCTGCATTCTGCCACTCCAACAACATCAGATTTATTTTGGCTGACACCAAAGGACTTTGTGGGTAAGGATAACAGTTTTATTTTATTATTCAGTGATCAAGACTGACTGAGAAAAAAAAAGATTTTGAAATGTATGGAACACAATACAACTACATTGTTAGTGCTTTAATAGTGATAATTTAACCTGTTTTCATTGAATTATAAGATGAATGTTGTGAATTTATAAGAGTTTCTGTTTATTGCTTAATTGTAGACAGTTGTTCTGTGACTTTGGAGAAAAGTTTCTGGTCAAAGACACTGATGGGGAGCCGCCAAGTGTGTCCATGATTGCTCATATCTCCAAGGTAAAGGCACAGTACTTTTATTTTAGACATAACTAAAAGTGAAACAGGAATTACAATGCTTCTGTGGTTCCTTTAAGGCGGCAGGAATGTACATGGAATGTAGGTGTACAGTTCGAGACTATAGTTTACTGTTGTTGTCGTTGTTGTCGTTGTTGTTAAGACAACACACATACTGTCATACCTCAATTATATCAGTGTGACTGCTGTGCTGAGAATGGTCCTTAGTATTATATGGTTCTATGTGGGTGAAGAGCCATTTTATGGGACATCATAGTATTGACTGTACACGCTAGCAAAACTTTACACTACTGTTATTTACATTTACAGCTCAACAAGCGCTACAAAAGTACTTGATCAAAATGACGACAAATAGAAAGCAATTTGAACACCAACCAAATACAGATAAATCTTATTATTCTGTACGATCAAAGACTGTTCGATTTTATAAGGTTCAGTCTGTCAGTTTCTTATTAAGCACCTTTTTAAATAACTAATAATAGATATAACTCAGCATTAATTTTGAGCATTAAGACCACATCTAGAGTGGGGTCCAAAAGTCTGAGACCAATAGAGAAAATGCTTCTATTTATCGCTCTTTTCTAATTTAATACAACAATTTTCATTACAAATTATATTATCGATACCGACTTGGGTGAAAAGTAGAATCTTCGAAATATTTACATGAATTTCAGAGTTTCTTAGTATTTGGTACGTCCCCTTTTTGCTTTAATGACAGTGTGCACTTGAGCTGGCATGGATTACACAAGTTTGTGCAAAACCTTATGATCCATTTTAGATCAAATCCATCAGAGTATCATCTGAAAACATGCTTCACTAGAAGAGATTAGGCATGAGTACATGTCATGAGTACATGGGCGATGTCACAAATTTGCTTACATTTAAACAGGGACCTAGAAATAGTGCAGAATATTAAATATTCAATATACTGAACATTTACTTTCTTTGTATTAAATATTTCAAAATTCTAAAACCTTCTGTTTATTTTTCAATTTTAAATGCAAAAACTATCCCAGATTTTCAGTGTGATCTCAGACGTTTGGACCCCACTGTAATTCTGAGGATATCTCAATAATTTATTTAACTTTATTTCTGTAAAGAGTCACTTCAAAAGGAGAAGGCAAAAAAATCCCCTATCCATTCTAATATACTTAAATTTGATGTAAGAAAATAATCATTAGGGGGTGAATACTTTCTGGAGGCACTGTATATGCTTTGTAGTGCTTTTACAAGACAGTTCACTTTTTAAAATTTGAAGTCTTTCCTAAAGAAGATATTTTACCTAAAACATTTAACAACATTAAAGCACATTAGAACATACCCTACATGAGACGTGTTTGTGTGGTTTCTGTGAAACTACACAAACACGTCTTACAAGTCTGCTAGCTAAACTTCATCCTGGTTACACAGGAAAGTTACAAAGGAAAGTATTAAATATACTGCATGTAGCTAGGTTATGTCAGTAATATTTAAAATGCTAATTCTGATTCAGCTACAATATTATGTTTACGCTGCACTGAAGATTTTGTAATTTGCCTGAAATTTTGTTCTGGCATTGTAAAATCAGCGAGGACAGTAGACCTGATTTGTACACTTACTTTTTATTACTCTCATGGAGCATACGCAGAACATTTATACCTAAAAGTTACTTTCTCCTCTGGCTTGCCATAATGATCTGGCTGCTTTTGTTTTTCAGATTACACCAAAAACATTACAAATTACCCACCTTGTAAATTGACACCCAAGAGTATGTATTACATAATGTTTTTAGTCATTTGGCTCATTGATTTTGTTCAAACACTGACCGGTGCAATATAAGGAATAAAACACAGTGGGGTGTGCTGTTATAGGAAACTAATCAATGAAGCGTGGTGTCATGTGGCCTGTGTTTACCACCCCAAAGTTCCCATTATTTTCCCATTACAGCAAGCCTGATGTATTTTTTTCTTCTTATACCACAGCAGTTTGCTAAGAATGACATTTTTCAATTAATTAAACAGCAGCACGTCATACATTTTTATCCATTTATAGTTACGTTTCGTGTTGTGGAATGAAAAAACAAGTGAATGCCTGTTATCATAGGCTACTCATTCCAGCTGTTATAAACACTCATTCCCTCACCAGCCTCTATTTTATTTCTCTATCTGTTAATACCTATCTATCTAATACCTTCTGACCAGTCATATTCTAGACTTCAACAGTGCTGTGGTATAATAGTATAAATGCACTGTAATTACATATACAGCGCAGGGAAATAATAAAAAATGACAAGTAATTCTGTTTCAGCTTTTATTCATTAATACTGAAGTGCATGCCGTATAAAGCAGGGGTGCAAAACAGCCCGATAGTTTAATCCAGCCTGAGAGGAGATGAGACAAATATGGGAAAAATCCTTATAGTACAGTTCCTGATTTATCCCCTTTGTCTTTTATTGATGCTTGAAGCAGATACTAGTTTATTCTTGCCATTGTTTGGTGTGGTTTCCCGGTCATGCATAATGTACACACAGGCTAGCATTGTGCATTGGAAATGTTGTGCATTGGAAATGTCTTTGTCCAAGAAACGTAAGGTGGATTCTGAATGGCGGATGTTTCAGGAAAAATGGACAACGGCATATTCTCTCACAATTTTTTTGCGTTTTCCAGAGAAACTTTACATTCTTTCACAAAATGTTTGTGTTCCCCCGAGAAACTTTGCGTCCTCTCGCAATTTTTTTTGCTTTCCCCAAGAAACTTTGCATTCGCTCGCAATTTTTTGCGTTCGTACGAGAAACTTAGTTCACTTGCAATTGTTTTACGCTCTCTCCCGAACACACGTTTTCGCTTGCTTGGTTGGATCCTTGGGCAGGTTAGGTTTGGATTGGGCTCGTGCTGTGAGTCTGGCCACTGATGGTGCACCCTTGATGTGTGGAAGGAAAGCAGAGGTTGTTGACAAATTCAAGAAAAAGGTCCAGTCATGTGCAGGCACTTCTGCACATGTTCTTTAAGAGCCGCTATGTAGCAAATCACTTAAAGTGGATAATGTCATGAGTGTGGTTATCAAAACAGTAAATTTTATCTGTGCAAAAGGACTGAACCACTATCAGTTCCATGCCTTGCTGAGGGAGCATAATGTTAGCCATAGCCTAGCTTACTATACAGAGGTGAGGTGGTTATGTTGAGTTGGTACTGAAGGTTGTTTTTTTTTTTATGAACTGCAAATGGAAATTAGACTCTTCATGAAAGAAAATTGAAAAACAAGACTTGGATTCAGGACTTGGCATTTATAGTGGACATGACCGAGCATTTGAATGCTCTCAACACTAAACTGCGAGGTTGTGTCAGAGTACTATGATAGCATTCGTGTATTTCAGTAGAAAGTGTGTGCATTTCCAGAGTCTGGGAGACGCCATTAGCACACACAGCAGTGGCATCATGGCTTGGCACAATGTCAAAATATCAGGACTAAAGACTGAATTTCGGCAGCATTTTCAAGTACTGCTTCAAGATGTTTACCTCACCGTTCTCTAACCCGTCTGGTGTGCCAGCAAATTGAATTTGATTGACCTACAGTGCAATTCTGTGTTGAAAGAGAAATTTGCCAGTGTAGGCTTGGGCACATTTTACCAGTATCTTGGGTCAAAGTATCCAAAACTAAAAGCTTTTGCCTCCTTGATTCTGTGCTTGTTTGGACCTACCTACATTTGTGAGCAGGCTTTTTCAGTTATGAATATAAATAAGTCAAAACTGAAACATAAACACTTGAATAACACCATGAAAGTTGCCATGGCTCAAAGTCTCACTCCTGATAGAGCTGAGCTGGTTACGGCCAAAAGATGTCATGTATCAAGGAGTTCTAAGAAGTAGGGTAGTTGAAACCTGAGTGTCCCACATTGCACATGATTTGACTACACAATGATTCGTGTTACTCTGAGATCTTTTTCTTTTTCTCAGCTAGCAGTCTGAACGTCTGTCAGCAAAAGGTTATATCCATTTGTTGTCAGTTAGAGCACTGCACACAGTAGCAAATGCTAACATATGTCAATTTATTTGCACTATGTTTAGTTATAAATGTATAAAATGAATTATGCACATATAATTATTGAAAAGTGATTGGATGTATTGCTGCGGTCCCTTTAATTTGAAATTGTGGCCAATGTGGCGCCCAACCTGTACATATATTTCATATTTCTTATTTCTTATTATTTCTTATTCATTTCTGATTTTTAAACTTTAATTTAGCATTTAATGCACAGTCTAAAGAGAAGAAGGCCAGGGTTCCATTTCACTGCAAGTTATACACTGTATATAATTGTGTATGTGACAAATAAAAATCTTGAATCTTGACCTTAAATGACTTTGCTAATCCTGGTATAAAGTGATGCCTTTGTCCTATGCAGGGAAATCCAGGTATAGTCACATGCACAGACGACCAGGGCACCTTCACCGATGGCATGCGTGTTGTCTTCTCCGGGGTTCAGGGCATGACGGAGCTCAACAGCTCTGGGCCTATTGAAATCAAAATGATAGGTGAGTAATAAGTAGCAGGAATTGGAATTATTGTTCTAATACTAAAAGCGATAAAGAACTATGAAAATGAAAGATGAAGCCAATTTTTTAAAATAAAATAAGGGATGGATTATATAGCTTTGCCTCTCATTTGCTTTTTAGACAGCTACTCCTTCAGTATTTGTGACACCTCGAATTTCTCTGAATATGAGAAGGGTGGAGTGGCAACTGAAGTCAAAGAAACGAAGACACTTAGTTTTGTGAGTTTGTTACAATAACACATCAGAGCCATAACAATATCTGAGTTATTTATGCAATAAACTCTCATATACTCTATATACACTCACCATCCACTTTAGTAGGAGCACATGTACCAATCATGTGGCAGCAGAACAATGAATAAAGAGCTTCAGTTAATGTTCACATCAAATATCAGAATGGTTGTTGGTGCCAGATCGGCTAGTTTGAGTATTTCAGAAACTGCTGATCTCCTGGGATTTTCACACACTACAGTCTCTAGTGTTTACACAGAATGGTGCATAAAACATCCTGTGCTCAGACTGAAGCACCCTGTTGATGAGAGAGATCAGAGGAGAATTACAGGCTGGTTTGAGCTGCCAAGAAGTCTCCAGTAACTCAAATAATCACTCTTTACAACCATGGTGAGTAGAAAAGCATCTCAGAATGATCTTGAGGTGGATGGTCTAATCTTTACCTATCCAGTAACGATGAGCCAGTGCCCATGATAGCCTCAGATTCCGGTTCTTGCCTGACAGGAGTGGAACCCAATTCGGCTTCCGCTCTTGTAGCCAATCAACCTCAAGATTCGATGTTTTGTGCATGCTGAGATGCTTTTCTGCTCACCACAGTTGTAAAGAGTGATTATATGAGTTACTATATCCTTCCTGGCAGCTCGACCCAGTCTGGCCATTTTCCTCTGACCTCTCTTATCAACACGGCATTTTCCACCCACAGAACTGTCGCTCACTCAGTGTTTTTTGTTGCATGATTTTGTGCTGCTGCCACATGATTGGCTGATTGGATAACTGCATAAATGAGCAGGTGTACAGATGTTCCTAATAAAGTGGAAAGTGATTGTATGTGTATGTGTTGGACATGTTAGATACCTCTAGATGCTGCTGTGGAGGAAGTGATGCAAGATCCTGAGCTACTGGTGCTCACTGATTATGGAAAAGTTCAGAGAAATCAATCTCTTCACCTGGGCTTCCGAGCACTGCAGGAGTTCCAGCGGAAATACAGTCGACTGCCCAAACCCAGGAACCAGGTCAGTAACGGACAACCATTCAGTATGCTCTGTATGTTTTACAAACATCTTTTAAGATTATTATCTGTTACTGAAGAAATTTGTTGAATGTAAGTATAGTATGGTTAACCTTTATTTTCTGTTGAAAAGTGGAACAATGCAAGTGCTTTGCTCAGTATGACCTATTTATGTGTTTGGCCCATTTTTACTTATGAATATACAGTAAATAACCATTTCCAAAAATCATTTTCTTTATATTGGACAGAAAGTAATTTTTTTGTGTTTTGACTTTTTTAAACGTTCCATCAGGTTAACTGGGTTTCACGTATCTGTTTGCATTACATGTTGGCTATATTAATTTTTTTGAAATAAACTGTACAAATGCATTGGTTTAAAATCAAAACAGGCTCCGTGGGTCAATGACACATTCATTACTAAATAGCGAACAGAACATATTGTTTAAATGCTATAATGTGCAGCTAAATTCTAACAACATATAGATGAGTTACAGAGAACCTGCAATAGATAAAGACTTTGTTTAAATTTTCCAGAGGTTACAGATGTGAAAGCGTTTACTGGCTGTAATGTGTGACCTCAGTTGCACATCTGCCATGTTCGTGTCTGTTTGTTTTAAACAGCTTGGCTGTTATACCAGGAAATCTTAGCAATTATCATATAATGTAAAAGATCATCACATTTTATCAGCCTGGATTGATTACTTGATTTATTGCTTAGTCACTGACCTTGAGAGGTGGGAAGTACCAAAGTACAATGACTTTATTACTGTGCTTAAGTCTGCTTTTAATTTTTACCATTATAACTTTTATGTACTACATTTTAAAAAATCTCTACATTCCACTCGCTACATTTTCAAACACTACATCACTACATGTAATAATATACACTATCTGTAAAATCATAAGGTGACATTTTAGCATAAGACAGCTTCAAGGAGTCCACCTAAATTCCTAACAAATGTAAACTGTTGCTACACACACACACACACACACACTTTGTATTTATCAGGACAGTTTGTATTGTGTCAGCTAGTTATTATCATCCATCTAGCTTGTACCATCAGAGTTATAATCATGCTAGCTAACATTAGAAAGATTTGAGAGATGTGTTATTAGTTAGTCTTAGCAAATGTAGGGTAACAAAATGTAGGGTATGATTTGAGGTTGAGTTGTTGTGAATCTTTCTTGTACTTTTACTTTCATACTTGAAGCAAATTTAAGAGTTTATGCATTTCTACTTAAACGTGAGTGAAGACTTTATGCTGGTGCTACACTTCAGCTTTCCCAAAGTATTTATTTAGATGATTTATTGCACTTTTAATTGAGTGAGGAATTTTTGGATGCTTTTGCTACCTCTACTGACCTCTGTACCTCTAGTATTTAATGCAGTGCAATATTTGTACATCAGCAAACTGCTTATATTAGTTGCCCAAACTTGCCGTCAATTCTACTAATTAAGGAATCATTTTCTTAACAAAAAATATTCCAAGTAATGACATGTATAGCGTGTAGCCAAAAAGCTATAATTCAGTAGCTGTCATTTCCAGTACTGAAAATCTATGGCATAGTACATGTTTCTGTGTGTGTGTGTGTGTGTGTGTGTGTGTGTGATTTCTTGCTCGTTCTTACAACTGTAACACCTCTGATTTTCCTATAGTTTGGAAATATTGGGGCAAGAGAGAATAATACGTCGGGATTGATTAGCAGTGCTGTAAGCATACGCCAGTTGCATTTTCATATCACGATAATTCCCAAATCTTTCATTATTTTTTGTGTATTTTTTGAGTTGGGCAGTTTTACTGCTATTGTCTTGCATGGAATTAGAATTTGGCCAAAATAAGGCTATAGGCAATTTAGGCAATAAAAGTACTGCCTAAGAATTGTGTGTACTAGGTCACATCAAGCATTTGCCATCTGACAGAGATACAGGGGTAATGACAATTATGAAATATCCATGATAACAATACCAAATATGTTGAAGATATTGGTGTATTGCACTGTATATCCAATATGATGTACAGAAAGGGTGTAGAATTACAGCTATATCAGTGTTGGCATCCTCGTATGTGTCGTTTACTTAACCAGGGGGATGCTGAGCTACTGCTTGCCATGGCGAGGCAGCTCAGTGCAGCTGCACGATTTGACGAGTTTGACGAGGAAGTCGTGAGGAAACTGTCTCTTTGTGCCAGGGGCAATTTGGCTCCCATCAATGCTTTCATTGGAGGACTGGCTGCCCAGGAGGTGATGAAGGTGAGAACGATCAAGGCAATCAAGTGCACTGCAAGATTGATGGTATCTGAAAAGGTTGCTTGTTGATTTTTTGATAAAATGTGGTTATTGTCATTTTATTTTCTGCAACATTGCTAAATTGCTGTTTTGAAAACTGTTAATGCTGATTATGGATGTTGTTCAGGCTTGCAGTGGTAAGTTCACTCCACTCAAACAGTGGCTCTACTTTGATGCTCTGGAGTGCCTTCCTGAGCAGGAGGACAGTGACAGAGGACTGACAGAAGAAGCCTGTGCTCCAGTAAGCAAATATTTCACTTTCTTTCAGCTCGAAATGGACATTATTACCCTTATGGAAAAATCACATACATTTCACATGTGATTGCGTATTTCATATGTGATTAAATGAATAATATTTGATTACATGTGAAAAACATATGACAGTGCATTTTAAGGTTATCCCCTGAAATTGTTTACATTTAATCAAGTGAACATGTGACATCATCTGAGCAGTATGTGATAAATAAAACCACATATCCTACATACTACATCCGAATCATCTGAAGAAAAAAAATCATGTGAACATAAATGAGTCATGCAGAAAAAAAGACCACATGTACTAAATGTGAAAAGTCCACATGCGAAAATGTGTGAAATGGGTAAAGTGTCCAAAAATCACGTGAATCAGTATGAATTTTCTCTAAGGGTATCCACAAAATGTGACCTGAAATAAAGGTTTCATTTGTTTTTTTGGTTTTTTTGTGCATGGTAAGGCTGATGCTATTAGCTCTGTTATTTCCTTTACAGAGAGACAGTCGCTATGACGGTCAGATTGCTGTGTTCGGCTCTGATTTCCAAGAGAAACTGAAGAAACAGAGATATTTTCTGGTGAGTGCTGTTCCTCCTTTTCACCAAAAGAGAGCACCACTAACCTTCGCTATTCAACATGCTTACAGTACAGTTCATAAAGATTATGTGGAAAAAACAGTTGCAAAGGAAATGGTTCTCAGGAAGCTGATCCTGGACTTACAGTTCACAGCAGGAAGCAACCCAAGCTACAGTAACGTAGTCCAGAGTTTGACTCATTTCCTGTTGAACACTCAGCATATACTCCATTTATGACACTCAGACCTTGTTCAGAATTTAAATTATGATAAGTTTACCTTAGTACATAATACGTAAGTACACATACATATTGAGTAAAATAAGCAGTAAGTAAAATACATGTTGAAACATAACATTTATCACATTATAGGAAGTAAGTGAAAGTGGCACTAGGTACAAATGAATTTATAAACTTTTATATGAAATTATAAACTAAAAAAAGTTGAAGTGTTATGGTGTTATTTCGACTTAATTTGGAGTTAATCCGACACATTATCTTCGTATTGAACTTACTATTTAACACCCCACAATCTATCAATAAGGCTAATTTACGAAAGCCCTGAACTGCAAGTTGTGAAAAAGAAGTTGGTGCTACAGTATTTTTGTTATTTTTAATACATTTTCACTACATTTATCCACTTCAGATTTATACACATAATGTCTTTGTACTTATAAATATGAACAAAAAGTATGTATTAATTAGCATAAACAAAGATTGGTTTTTCATAAAATGAAATTTAACAGGTATTCGGACACTACAAATTCACAACATTAGTACATTAGTACACAAAGTTTTGAGATGTCTATGATAAAAAGTAATTGTGGTTCAATTTTGACCCATTCTTCTTAGAAAATCGTCTTCAATTCACAAGGTTACAAAGGTCCAGCTTCACACCCTTTAGAAATCACAATTTTAAAATCCTCCATTAATTTTTAATGGGATTTAAATCTGGCGATTAGTTTGATTCTTAGGTTATTTTGGCATACGTTTGGTGTCATTGTCATGTTGAAACATCCATCTTCTCCCCAGATTCAGTTTATTGGATGATGAGATTCAATTTTCCTGTAATATGTCTCAGTATATTGCTCTTGATATGTAATGCCTCAGTACTGTTTGCAGAGAAGCAGCCCCATATCATGATGCTCCCACCACCGTGCTTCACTATTGGTTTGGTGTTATTGGAATCATATGTGCTACCTTTCCTTTTCCAAACATGACAAGCTGAATTATTACCAGAGAGTTACATATTTGTATTGTCTGACCAGAGTATATTATTCCAAAAGATTTCTGACTTGTCCAAGTGCTTCTCTGTGCTTCATTTTAACAGAGGATGTAGTTTTGTGTGGGATGTAGGAATGGACATGATTGCAATGCAGGTCATTGCTTATTGCTCTTTGTATAGCTGTTGTTCCTGCTGCTTTCAGGTCATCCTGCAACTCTTTTCAAGTGACTGCTGGCTCCTCTCTTACTTTCCTTATCATTAGTCTGAGAGCGTGTAGTGAAATCTTGCATGGCACACTTTTCCAGGGAACATTAGTTGTGGTTCCATGAATTTTCCACCAGATTGCACTTTCAGGGATGTTTAAGGTTTTTTGCTATGGTCCCTGATTTGTAGGAAGCTCTTTTGTTGTTTGAAATCTTCCCAACCAGTGAAAACGTCTTTTATAATGACACCAGGTGCAATTTGTTTCACTGTATGTCATTTATGTCACTGTATGTCATTATTTCATTACTTAATAACTTCTTATTTCAAGATGTTATGTTGTTATTTTTGGCTTAATCTCATTGTTACATCTTCATAAGACTCACGTTCACTCACAATATTCAATTTTCACTATATTTAGATAATTAGGTATACACTGAAGATTACATTTAGACTGCAGAATGTTTTTTTATACGCTAGAAGAATATAGCATGGCTTGTTTTTGTATTGGAAAGGAAAAAAGGAAAGTGTTTTAAATGATGTCCCTGGCTACACACTGTACATGTACTAATTATTTGAACCAAAACATTTGTGTAAAATCAGGTGGGTGCTGGTGCCATTGGCTGTGAGCTTCTGAAAAACTTTGCCCTGATTGGCCTTGGTGCTGGAGAGGGCGGGCACATCACAGTGACAGACATGGATTCGATCGAGAGGTCCAATCTGAATCGTCAATTCCTGTTTAGGTCAGAGGATATTGGGGTAAGAAAATAAGAAAATTATTTTATTGTGTGCTACACAAGAGTTGTATAACGTACAGTATAACCACAACATAAACATGATGAATTTATAGTGTGGCTATATATTATTGAAAATATTATTAATTAATCATACAATGGCTTTTGCATTATTCACGGTGATGCGAAGTCTTGATAAAGCATGAGATCCTGTTGATTTATTTTAAGATAAAGGCTTTCATCTGCCGGCTTAGAAACACAGACACTCAGAATAAAGACACATTAACCACACATTTAGACCAGCTGCACATTACTCTGAATCATATTTTTTCTCTCTTCATCTCCCTCTCATACAGAAGCAGAAATCAGAGGTGGCAGCTGAGGCTGTGCGTAAAATAAATCCCAGTATGAATATCACATCTCACCAGAACCGTGTGTGTCAGGAGAGCGAGGGCATCTACACACACCAGTTCTACAGCAGCCTGGATGGAGTGGCAGCAGCTCTGGATAATGTGGAAGCCCGTGAGTAATTACAGCACTGCTGCTGTTATAGAGAAACACAGCCAAACACACACACACACTGCACCTGTGTAATTGGTCTTGCTATTATGAAAAATGATGACAGGATGTGATCTCTGCAATAGGCTCAGCAAGTACTCAAGAATGCATACTAGCTCTTTACCAGTTATGACCAGCAATGTATCAATGGTGTTACTTACTGTGTCTATATTTGTGAAAGTTACTAATCTTGCATTAAAAAAAATCTCCATAAAACACTAAAGTATGTTGATCATTTTACTTTCAAAATGCATTTCACAAGATCGGAATAGTCCACGTTATATTAACACTGATTACTCTTAATTATACTTGTCTATGTAAAGGAGTGTATCTGGATGAGCGCTGTGTGCAGTACCAAAAACCCATGTTAGAGGGGGGGACTCTGGGTGGTAAAGGTCATACTCTGGTGGTGGTTCCACACCTGACTGAATCCTATGGACCAGCACCGTCTTCAGGACAGAACGCTATTCCACTGTGCACACTGAAGCACTTCCCTCATCGCATAGAACACACTCTGCAGGTAAAGCTCCCAGATCACATCACTGTAATACACACCCACACAACACTGCCCATCTGACTCCATAAGCAAGAGCACACATTTAGTTTTACTCTGCAGGTAAAGCTCCCAGATCACACACTGTAATACACACCCACACAACACTGCCCATGTGACTCCATAAGCAAGAGCACACATTTAGTTTGGATTACATGTCTTTGTTTTAAAGTTCTAGCATAATGTAACAGAATTTGATCACGTGACCTAAATGAGTCGAATAACATTTGTGTGTATGTCAGTCACTATGATCTGTTAGTTAGAATTTACAGTAAAATGTGCTTTTATTTTTAATCCTCACACTACAAAAGCAAGGTATCACTATACCACAGCTGTATTGAATTCTCGAATCTGATCTGGTCATAAGGTATTGATTAATTTTCTCTAACTGTGACAGTAGCAGCAGCTGCAAGGCAAATCACACGTTTATATTAATGCATTCGCTCTAATGTGTTCTTTGTTAACGGCGAATTCACAAGATCTTTTATGATGGACACTGTACTAGTAATAAACAATTTTAAAATGTGATATTTAACAAAGAAATGTTTATAATCATTAATAGGTTGAGGCTTTCTATTAAGAGATGTTTATTTAACATCTATGGAAGGAGTCTCCAGTGTCAGTGCCTTGTAACAGTCAGTATGTATTCTATGTACAGTATGTAATCTAAGCTTTCTAGTTTCTCAGTAACATGACAATATGAGGTTTTTTATTATCTTATTGCCTTAAAGAGAGTCTGGTGAAGGAAAGACAGGTTATAGCTGCTGTAACACAAAGTAATAGCAGGAACTAACTTGTTTCACAGATGTTCCATAACAATAAATGTAACTATAAACTGATAAAAAAAAGTATGATGTGTCATTCCTTAAGTAATAAAAAAATCACTAGTAATTTGCTGGGTTATAAGAGGAATAAAACCCTTATAGGAAAAACTTCGCTTTGTGCCAGGCTGTATCACACCACTCCATTGCTGACTACTATAACAGCACACCTCTTCATGGTTTATTCCTTACATAGTACATGCTGCATGTAGCACTTGTGATTTCTGTAATATATATTGAAAAACTGTCATTTCAGTGGGCCAGAGAGCAATTCGAGGGCCTTTTCAAGCACACACCAGAGAATGTGAACCAGTATCTAAGGTACGCTGCATTCCACCATGCAATAACTTTTAAAAAAGTGAGGAGAACACAAAATGACTGAGATAAATGTTTAGAAGTTGAAGCCTGCTGGTGAAATTGTCCATTATTCTCACACACCTCACACACATTCCTACTGACTTGTGCATTACTGTAGCTTAATAACGCTATGTGTAACCTCAGCTCTAATGGAAGGAATGTTCTGGCTACTTCAGTTTTTCAAAAAAAATAAATAAAATAAAGCTTTTTTTCTTTTGTAAAACTTCTTTTTTCTTTTTTCTTAATTTGGAAAACTGTTGTTTTCTTTATGAGACCCAGCCAAATGTCCCCGCAAGGTCAAATGTGTCATGTATTTCCATCACATTGTGGCATTTGGAACAAAAAGGTAGATACACCCCTCAAAACAAACACACACACACACACACACACACACACACGCACACACACACACACACACAAAAACTGAAATATCCAGATAAAGCCCTTAGTTTGAGTTTAACCTGTTTTCTGACTTCCTGTGGTAAATCTTAACACAAGCCAGATCTTCTTTCTATCAGGGAAGTTTAGCAAGAAAATAGTGCACACATTCGCACAGGAAGAGGCGGCTTATGGTGCATGCAGATAATGCATGGTGAATGCTGCAGTGTGCTTCCCTTAAAACCAACTACTTCCTGTTGGCTGACTGCATAATTTACGTCAAAGCCTGCATGCTGACTCAGCCAATATGCCACTTAAAGTGTAACATTAACATTGTGAAGTGTAGGCCAGGAATCTACACGTTTCTCCAGTGTACTCTAAAGACCAGTTTTAGTGCTACCAGTATCAGTAGTGATTTGGCTCTGTTTGCGGTTTAATTCACTTTCAATTCAATTTGATTTGTATAGCGCTCTTAACAATGGATACTGTCGCAGCTTTACAGAAATCAGGATGTAGATTTAGATCCCTAATGCCAGCTGGAGCTCTCGAAACCTTGAGAGGAACCAGACTCAAAAGGGAACCCATCCTCTTCAGGGTGACAGTGTGACAACTGTATACTATAACATCAAACAGTACTGAGTGTGTTGAAAAAATGTTCAGTATAAGCAAACTGTGGGAAAAAAGAGTCCTGGGATAAGCGCATAACAATCTTTAGGATTACTGCAGTGATTCTTAGGTACAGATCTACAGTATCCAGGCGAGATTATCCAATGAAGCAAGGGTGAGGCTTTGAGGTTTTGGGAAGTGTAAAGCACTGGGGTATCCAAAAAAAGTTCTGCAGTCGTATGTGCAGTTATTCTGTTGTCTGTGCTTGCAAAAGTCTGTTACTTCGGGGTATTATTATATGTGGTCATGGTTCAGACAGCCATGAAGCATAAATTATATAGAATCTGGCCACACCTGAATGCGTCCTGGGTTCGATCTTCAGCTTGAGGTACTGTTTGTTCTCTAGTTCTCCAGTTTCCTTCCACCTCCCAAAAGCATGCAAGTAGGCAAATTGGCTATGCTACATTACCCCTAGGTGTAAATGAGTGTCAGAATGTGTGGTGCCATCTGGGGTGAATTTACCCGCCTTGTGCCCAATGTTGCCAGGACAGGCTCCAGATTCACAGCAACCCTGAATAGCGGTTACTGAACTTGAATAAATGAATGAATTACACCTGAGTTAATGTACCACGATGCTGTTATTGAACACCAGACCTGAAATATAACTCACATATTGCTAATTTTAGCAATCTGAAACCATGTCAATCACTACATTTCCTCCTGTTTTAATATGTTGACATGGTTCCTCCTGACAGCGATGCTGAATTCTGGGCTCGTACTGTTGACCGAGGGGAGGCCGAGGCTGTCGAGGTGGTGGAGGCAGTGTATAGACGTCTGAAGGACCGACCCAATGACTGGCAGGATTGTGTGACCTGGGCTCGTTTGCAGTGGGAGAACTTTTACAACAATGACATCGCACAGCTGCTCCACTGCTTCCCTCCTGACCATGTATTGCACACAAACACACACACACACACACACACACGTAGACTACAATTAAATATAATGTAATGTAAATGTATGTTGGGGGCCTGTGGATTAGAGGGGAAGATGACAATGAACAGTTGGTTGATCCTGGTTCAGTGCTAAGCTTGCCCCTGGGTTCAGAGTATCCAGTTTAATGTGAAACCTGCAGAGGGCGCTGTGGGCTACACAAACCCAACTGCCTCGGTTCTGTGCCCTGAAAGATATGGTGCTGTTCAAAATGGCTTACTACATACTGCACCAGAATACACTGTAAACTACATACTATTCCTTATAGCAGTATGCAACAATTATTGTTTGTTCGCGTGTTAGTACCAGTAAGTGAAATTCATTTGTGGGTGCAATTACTTCAGAATTACATTCAGGAGTACAATACTGTAAATACAGTAATGGCATAACTATATCAAGAAAGTCATCACTGCTAGTTAATCACTAAAGAGCTTCTGAGGTAATAATAATTGATTTAATAATTTGTTAATTACTTATATAGCCACGACAATGACAATTTCTTAATTGTAAAAACAATACAATTAGACTTTATATAATGTTATATGTAAAAACAATACCATTTTAATTTACTACTGTACAACAATACGTAACTTTGCTCACATAGCTAATTGATTGCCTAAGGTACACTTTTTTAGGTTACCTGCAACATTTAGTTTAAAAAAAAAACAGACTTTACATGAATAGTTGCTGCCACTTTTGCTGACTTTACCAAAGTTTTCCAGCCTTTTGGTATATCACCAAATTATATATTTCATTGGGAAATTAATATTGTTCACATACTGCATACTACATACTGCTTATGGGGATGATTTATGAACAGCTTGAATAGCATCCATATAGACACAGCTTTGACAAAAAAGAGATAAAGTAACAAAAATGGATGTATGACCTGATGAAAATATGAGAAATCAAGCAAGAATAATGTTAATAATCTTATTTATTATGCTAAATTATAGCCACATAATGCACTTTCACAGCTGCATTCTCATAAACCTACGTAAATGACATTTACTCGGGTAATGAATGTCTCTCTCTCTCTCTCACACACACACACACACACACACACACACACACACACACACACACACACGTACACACCTTATCCTAACTGAAAAGCTGCAACAGTAGGTTTGTTAGGGCTCCTGCTAGTTTCAGTTCACAACTAGATGTCGTTATTTTGACCACATTTTGAGGAAGCTGATCAGGGCTACAGCTCATGATAAAGCAAATGTGCATCATCACTGCTCATAAGTGATTAGCAAATGAGTGAATTGTGAGTAAGCGAATAAGTGAATTGAAAAGAGAAGTTGTAGTGATATTTCCTTTAGTGATTGTAATAGTATTTCCTTTTATTTTATGATGCAGCATGATTTAGTCCTGTAAATAGAATTTGTATGCCTATGTGTCTGAGCAGATGTCCTATTCGACAGCATGTGGAAATCTGCTCAGATTCGTTCATTATCTTACTGCTCTTCTGGTGAATTGCAAAACTCAGAATTTGCTGAAACAGGAAATATAGGTGACAGTTCACTATAAAACTTTTTGTAATGATGTAATACTGCATACATTGGAAAACAGTGGTCAAGTTTGGAAATCATGGGAGGCAGAGATGGCTTAACACATGCGAGACTTTGGAGAGACGAAGGATAAGTGATTAAAACCTGACTGAGGTTATCATCACAAAAATAAAATAAATAAATACGACTGCAAACAATGATCAGTGAAGGTTCTATGCCAAAGTTGTGTGCAGGTTTACTTGAACTGGCTACATGAGGCAAAGCATCAACAGCATGGAACTCTGAGATAAGTTCCAGACTCCTGCAGGGATGTTAAGAAATGTCTATTTTATCTCAAACATTTAGTTTCTGGTCTTGAGTACAACTTGCTGACTCGTGCTTGGTCCTGTTTTTTTTGATGTCTCCAATTAGGACAGAGTTTAAGCCAGAGATTCTGGAAGTTTTTGCAGCCAAGGACCACTTTAACTGTGAAATAAATTTTACAGACCCTCTCATATTTATTAGAGCTGTTTATTTCTGAATTTGCCAATGACAGAACACATTTTCATTAAAAGAGTCATTTGATTGAAGATTTATTTACTTATTTACTTACTTATTTTAGGGTTGGATTTAACCCATTCAGTTCAAGTGACCAGTTAATGAGGCTAATACCAATACGAACTCAGTAATAAATATGATATGTTTGATTTTGGTGGGTTGTAATTTCCACCCCTATAAAAAAAAATTAACAACTCTCGTACCCCCGACTATACTTTGTGGATCCTAGGGGGGTCATCAGACTGCTGATGAGTTCACTGTTGTGTGTGTGATGTTGAATAGATCAGCCCCAGCACTGATCTTTCTGCTTCAGCACAGTCAGATCAAAGGGATCCACAGCAACTGTCTCCTGCTTCTCTAAACAGGCCCTCTCTGTTCTTTTATCACAGGACAAATTGCGTTAAATACACACAAACACACACACACACACACGCACCTGATAAACTCATTATAGAGCCTGAGCAAAAGGTGTATGGAGACAAGAGCTTTGCAGACATACAGTCTACCTTGTATTTCTTTTGACACGGGCTTGTGAATGTCTGCAAACTCGGTCCATGTCTCCATTTCCATTTGTGTCTTAATTTTATTCTTGAGTCGTTTAAGTATTTATTTTCTATTAATGGTTAGTTAGTTGAAATTGTTATCTGACAGTCTACTCTCCACTTCTCTCGCCTGTTGTCTTTCTCCAGGTAACAAGCTCAGATCTGCCTTTCTGGATGGGAGCTAAAAGATGTCCTCACCCCTTAACTTTTGACACAGCCAATGTAAGTGTGAGTCCTGGTTGTCCAGCGTTTGGGTTCTGCTGGTTTCCCCTCAGGACAGGAATGCCTGAAATATCTTTCTATCACCTGATAACAGCTTACCTTTTCTCTCCTGCTGTGAACTGGAACCTTACACTGAAGATTAAGTACACATTCTATAGCACATGCTGTAATGTGCAGTTAACGGATAGACGTTTTTGTTTGATTCTCTGTACTTTTTCCATTTGATCTATACTGAGGTCATTATTATCATTTATGGGCTTTTGATTGGCTGTCAGTGTTATCAGGGTTTCTACCATTTAGACCATTTGCATTCTATGGTTTTAGATTGGGAACTGAAACTGATGGCTTGTGTCTGTGAATGCTGTGGTGTGTGTGTATATATATATATATATATGTATGTATGTATGGGTGTGTATGTGTGTGTGAGATATGACCAGCTTAGAGTTGCAAACTTTTGCACCCCTCATGGTTTCGGAAATTTTTTTTTTTTTTTTTATTAAAACTGGGTGTGTCCTGCAACAAGCCAGCAAACATAGTGTATATATAGTGTAAAATTTGAAAACATAAAATACATAAA
This sequence comes from Pangasianodon hypophthalmus, assembly GCF_027358585.1. Lineage (NCBI taxonomy): Eukaryota > Metazoa > Chordata > Actinopteri > Siluriformes > Pangasiidae > Pangasianodon > Pangasianodon hypophthalmus. Next base: position 8,765,779 of record NC_069711.1, read on the forward strand.
ATATAAAAGCAATATTGCAGCTGCGCAGAGGATACAAAAGAAATTGGAGGCAGGTATAAAGGCAAAGGGGAGGACATCACATTTAGAAATGAAGATGAAGCCTTTGACCTGATATCATTTTTTTCACTATTAACCAATTAACATACATTATTTGACCATTTTAGTGGTAATCAATGCACAGTAAATGATTTGTTGCAGTAAATGAAATATCTTCTTAATATCACTTCTTAATCTTGTCCTAAAGGTATGCAAACATTTGCACATATCTGTAAACATGTATTAGATAGTATATATCTATATCATATAGCGTAGTATCCAACCTGCTCAATAACATGCTCTAAACTCACTGATTGCATTCGTTTTGCTTCCACCAGCTGTAATATAATTATTTAGTTTGTGGCTGTCGTTCATGCTGGGAAGAGATACTGTAGTTTATTAAAGGTTATTTATAAAGAGTCTTGCTCTCTTACCTTCTAGACCACCCATATGGATTTTATTGTGGCCTCCGCTAACTTATATGGGCAGATCTATGGGATTAAGGGATCAACAGACCATGATGACATGATGAAGATCCTGGAAGGAGTGCATGTGCCTGCGTTTCACCCAAAATCCAGTGTGACGATCGCAGTGATGGACGAGGACCTGAAGGAAAGCATGGAGGAGCGAAAGGACGAGGGTGAGCAAGCAGGAAGTTGAATCTAAAATTGATGGAGCCAGTGTCTTCCAAATGGAGACTTAAAGGATTGACACTGTGTTGTTCTGTGTTTTATTAAGCTTGTTAAATAATTCACAGTCTTTATGAGCAGTGTAAATATCAAGGAGAGTGAGGAAGTGTGTGCTTCTCAGTAACTGCTCTATCTGTTTCTCTCAGACAAAGCCAAGCTGGATGAGCTAAAGCAGAAACTGTCAAGCTTCCAGCCAGCCAGCCAGACGTCTCAGATGTTCCCACTAGAATTTGAAAAGGTAGTGTTTATGTATGTGTGTGTGTGTGTGTATGTGCGTGTGCAGATTTAATACATACACATTTCTGTGTTCTGGCTCTGCGTCAGACACATTGGCGACCATCCGCAGGTAGGAGGTCTAAGAGAAACACAAATCTGTGGTTCTTAAGTGCCTGAGCCATCTGCCCTGCACTAAAGTGATCACTGATCCTTATCCAACACCATCCCTAACTAGCCCTAATGGAGCACCGAGAACAGAAGAGTTCACTGTTAATACAAAACCCCACCCTTGTGCTGGACACTTTTCAGAAGGAGACTGGCTAGAGAGAAAAACGTGTTGTGAAAAGCTTGAGGAACTTTTGTTCCTGACTCTGGATCAACTTTGTCCTGTGGTGTAACTGTGTGACACATTTTCTCGGTGTAGCAGAGGAGAGATGGTAGCACAGACACAAACACCCTCACACACACACACACACACACACACACACACACACACCCATGTGCAGTGATTTTTAGGACACTGGAATATGTTTAGCACTGGTTTCTCACTCTCTGTCATTATTTATGAACACATGTTTTCATCGTCTTTTATATTTATTTCTTTGGAGAATTTTATAATGCTACAATTTTTCCTTCACCGCAGTCATTTTTTCGCACTATTCTATTATCTTTCTTTTATTCATTCTAAAGATAAAAAGGCATTCAGATTTCTATAGTCACGCAAACGTGTGCATGAATGTACTTAATTTGTGAGACTGTACATTAGTGCACACATTAATGTACTCAATTTGTGTGACTGTAGACATGTGAATGCTTGAAGATCAATGCAGATGTCTACAGTCACACAAATTAAGTACAATAATATGTGCATGAATGTGTATTTAAACGTATGTAAAGATGCATGTGTTTTGGATTATAAGTATGTAATCATAGAGTTATACTGACTTTATAAAAAAAATAAAATTTTTATTTTTATCTTATATGTGCATGCATTAACTGCAAACAAAATGTTAGTTAGGAAAATATGTCATTCAGTGAAGAATATAAATATACTAGTCATGGATGTGTGAAAGACTGGGATGAGTGGTGTGATGAGTGTGGTGATGAGGTAGTGTAATCTGGCAATTTGATGCTTGTGGAATGTGCCAGAAAACCTCACTCAGGTATATTATGTGAACAGCCAAAGAGTGTGTCACCGCTGGAGTGGGGATTAGGTTTGGGTTCCACTGTTGTACACACACCCACACACACACACACACACACACACTCACAAACACACACACAATGCCTAATCAATTACCTAATGAGTCTAGAAATGATAGAATTACATTACAATTCAAATACTCAGGTGATATTAAATACTTTGATTGATACTAAACATTAAATATACGCCAAATCGTAAGAACGCTAATCTCTACCATCAGAAATGGAATGAAGATGACGCAGTGTTACATGTAACAATGTAATTATAACTGTACTTTTAAATCGTGTGTCATGTGTCATCCTAGTCATCATGCCTTACAGCCAGTGCGGCCGCAGAGAGGGAAGGTTGCCAAAGTGCGCCCCCTCAAATCCCCTCCAGTCACAGCGACCTTTTGAAGAGTCAGCGTGCTTGAAGTATGACCTCATGTACCTTGTCACCTCAAAGGGAAAATTCAATTTGGGTTACAATAGGAGCTCCAGTGACTAAGTCAGAGGTCTAAAACCTGACACAACCTCCTGCATTACTGAATTCATTCCAGCAGGAACAAGTACACAAGGGCTGTTTCTCCATCATGCACATAGATAATTATCATGGTTTTCTTTCTTTCCTGTGGAAACTCGGCAACAGCTGGTGCTATAGAGATGATATAATGGTAGACAAAACATGGTCTCAAAAAAAAACAGGTGGTGGAACTGTACCGTATCTATTAATCTTTTAAATTGAAAATTGTCTTTTAGCCATAAGTGTCTGTTCACGCCATAATCCTGCGAGTGATTTTACCAACACCTGACAGTCTATTGCTTGTGCTAACTGATCTGTCAGTGCACAGTGAGTGAGGAATGTTGTTTACAGCTCAGTGTTAAATCTGCTTTTAGGATGATGACAGTAATTTCCACATGGACTTTATAGTGGCAGCGTCTAACCTGAGGGCAGAGAATTATGACATACCAGCAGCAGATCGGCACAAGGTAGGAAACTAGAGTTAATGCTGGTTTGTGTGTGTGTGTGTGTGTGTGTGTAGGTGTGGGTGGGTGTTTGTAATTCTCCAGTACATACACAGGTATGATTGCTGCATCACACACATATTAAACTAAAATATGTGTATGATTGCTGCATCACACACATTAAACTAAAATATGTTTATGATTGCTGCATCACACATATATTAAACTAAAATATGTGTATGATTGCTGCATCACACACATATTAAACTCAAATATATACTCACACAGATGCTTATACTGATAGCAATACTGTAAATCTATTAGCAGACATATAGGCACATATGCATATGCACACAAACACACTCTACTCCAATAAATAACGTTTCCATGTTGTTTTTTTCTTGTACAGAGCAAGCTCATTGCCGGTCGCATCATCCCTGCTATTGCCACAACCACAGCAGCAACATCAGGCCTCATGTGTCTGGAACTGTATAAGCTGGTGCAGGGCCACCAGCAAATCAGCTCGTTCCGTAGTTCATTCATTAACCTGGCAGCCAGTTACTACATCATGTTACAGCCGTGCAAGGATCCAAGGTTCACAGTGAGTACTACTGCTGCTTACCAAGATGTCTGACCAAATCTGTTTATCTGTGCTTCGGTATCATGCATAACTAAATCTAATCAATTCTGTTTCATAAATTCACTTAATTTTACAAAGTCAGACATATTAAGACAAACTGAATTGCCAAGATATAGCAGCATAGCAATCTGTTAACTTGGTGTATATGTATGATTATTGGTCTGGCTTTTAAAACATCAGTCTTACTAGATGGCACGATTCAAGTACAATGTGTAGTTATTAATCCCGAAGGATAACTTTTACCACCATTTTAAATAAATCGTCTAAATGTAGTCAATCAACCAAGACATCTTTGATACCTGTGTTTGCTTCTTTAGTTTTGCATTGCAACAAGGCTAAAATAGACTTGCTTTGTGGGTTTTGATAGTGAAACATATTGTTATCTTTAAAAAAATAACATAAAGATGTTGCATAAGTAAAAAAAACATTAGCATCTTGAAACCTGAATGACATGGTTTGGCATCTCAACTTCCCACCATCAGACTCAGACAGGAGGTGTGGCCAGACTTTTTACATTTCTAGTCTTTCAAAGATAAAACAGATCAATGTAAGGTTTAAATTTTAGGTCATTTGCTGTTAAATAATGTCTTAATGCAGATTATTTTAGACTTTAGAACCAAGCCCAACTGCACTACCAATGGTTGTGAGAAAAGTACACAGAATGATATGAAGAAGTGAGGTTGGGTTGATTTCTTTCTAGCCCAGACTGTAGGTTCATGCAGCTTATCAGTGACATTCATGTCAGGTGATCACACAGAGTGAAACTTCCCCTAGAGCTGCATTTTGGATGATCACATCGCTGACACACCTGTAACCCGTCATCAGCAGTGATTGAGAAGGCAAATTGGATCATTTACTCTATTATCCTATTGTATTTTTTCCCCAAAATGCCTTTGGAAGAGAGCAGACATACTAAACATATATTGTACAATCAAAGTACAAATTACACAAAAGGACAGGCAACAGGAATGGAAGGATTAAATCTTTTCTGTTTACCATGTTTGGTATTCCAAGGAAACATGACACAGTAGAGCATTACGTGAAACAATTAAAAGAAATCAGATTAATTTGATTAAATAAGTAATTAGAAATCACAAATGCAGCTTTCGATCTGTCTTTAATGTGTATGTGTGTGCGCATGTATGCGTGTGTGTAATAGTTGGTCCACATATAATACAATTCTCAGCTAATAGTTTTCTCATTGAGATACAGATAGATATTAGATTTTAGCCCTCCAGTACAATACCACGACCAGCAGTCACTGCTACTTATGCAGCCAATGTCTTTTGAGGCATGTGTGTGATATTTTAGGCATGTATTTTTCATGATGCAACACTGGTGGATATTCATAGCTTTCTTTCATTTTTAGCCAAATCAACTTTGTAGCTCTAGTGAACACTAAAGTACCAACCTTCTGACACCAAACATGCCTTGGATAATAGATTGCATATAGGGTAAGGGCAAAATTATTTAAATTCTAGAACAGAACTTGGGTAAATTTGTCCATATGTGTGTGTGTGTGTGTGTGTTTGTGTTTGTGGAGCCACAGTCTAGACCTAAATCAGTCCAGGCTTAAGTGATCCTGCCTTTATCCTGAAGGGCTTACAGCATTTAGTAACTGTACACCCTCCTACACAGGCCCCTCTTCAGTCAGCTTCATGTGCTCACTCAGTTTAAGGGACTTCCAGCAAAATCGAGTGAATTCTGAATGCAGAAACAGAGATGTCCTACAGTGACCTTGGGTGAGCTTTTGTGCCATTTCTTGTGGCATTTTGTGGATGTTGTGTAGTTCTCCATATAGAAAAGCCTACAATAAAACTAGAGCCAAACTTATGCTTCTGAGAAAGTGAGATGGGGAGAAGGGGTCACACCCAATGAAGTAATGCGTCGCAGTTGCCTAAATTGTGGAGGAGGAGGGGAAGTGTGTGCCCTTACACCCCCTTCAGTGTGCAGGGTCAGAGACTGAGGTCTTTTTCACCCAAGGGTACAGTCATTGAACTTTGAAACACACCAGCTTGGGTTACTAGAGGGCTATGACAACTAACTAAAGTGCTTGGAACGCTCTCTTTCTGTCTCACACACACACACACACACAGAGTGTGTAAACAGATCTTGTCCTCTAGGCAACTAAATGTTAGTGCTTGTTTATGTTCTGTATTTTCATTTGCAGATATAATACTCTCTTTTAGTTTTGCATTCATAGAAATGCCTGGGTTCAGCATGTGAATTCACGGTTCTTCTTTTGCCCTCCATCTTTCCCTCTTTCTTTCTCCAGTACTCATTCTGCCTTTGTCTCCCTTGCTCATATGTCTGGCAGCTGTCTGGTTTGGAGAGAAGCAGTACTTTCCACAGGTGGATTTAGTTAGGCATCAGCTAGAGAACACTCCATGCTAGCAGTCCAGTGCTATGTAACTGCAGTCGTTTGGCAGAATGCAGAGTGTGTGTGTGTGTGTGTGTGTGTGCGTGTGGTGTGCAGCCATTTTATCTTTGTGGTGATCAAATGTCCCCCCAAGGATAGAAATATCTGACCGTTTTGACCTTGTGGGGACAGTTGGTTGAGCCCAAGATGAAAACTGCTTTTTTACAACAACTGCAGCTACATTAATAATTATATCAATGGAAGGTCCTCAGAAGTATAGCAAGACAAGTGTGTGTGTGTGTGAGTGTGGAGGATGAGAGAAATGTTCAGGTAATGGAAAGTGTTTTTTGCATTAAGGAGAGGGTAGGTTTAAGCAAAGAAATGAGTGCACATATTTGAGAAACATCACACAGATGCATCGTTGGTGTATAATAGTCATCTACAACTTGATGCACTTCTGCCATGGCAAAGTGCATGCATAAGACAGATATTTTCAGCATCCTGTTACCTCTCATATTGTAGGCCTCCATGCCTACCATATCAGTTATATTAATGTAAATATTAAATATTAAATTATATCAAGAAATTCTGTATATACACTATATGGCCAAAGGTTTATGGACACCTGACTATCGCACCCATACGTGTTCCTTAGCCAAAATGAGACCACAACGTTGGGAGCATACATTTGTTTAGGATGTCTTTGTATGCTGTAGCATTAAGATTTCCCTTCACTGGAGCTAAGTAGTCCAAACATGTTCCAGCATGACAATGCCCCTGTGCACAAAGTGAGCTCCATGAAGACATGGTTTGCCAAGGATGGAGTGGAAGAACTCGAGTGTCCTGCACAGAGCCCTGACCTCAACCCCACTGAACACCTTTGCGATGAACTGGAATGCCAACTGCACAAAAGATCTCCTCACCCAACATCAATGCCTGACCACACTAATGTTCTTGTGGCTGAATGAGCACAAATCCCCACAGTCACACTCCAAATACTAGTGGAAAGCCTTCCCAGAAGAGTGGAGGATATTATAACAGCAAAAGGGGAATAAATCTGGAATGGGATGTTCAAAAATCACATATGAGAGTGATGGTCAGGTGTCCACACATTTTTGGCCATATAGTATAGTTTGCATTGGAAATTATATTAAAATGTTCACACTAATTGTTAATTTACTTTAATTAAATCTATTAGTAATTCTACTCTAACTCCATTAAATTTATGACAAAGATAAAAAAAAATTTACTCCTTAAATTTCTCATACTTGTTACAACTCTTAAAGATCATGACTCAGGAATCTTTTTTCCTTATCACTGGCTGCCCATCCGCTTAATCCTATTTCTGTAGATTAAATTTTATAACATACCAATTTATATAGATCATATTTCTGCAAAGACTGTCTCTAATTCTCAATTGTCCTTCATACATTAAAGTTACTTTAATAAAAAAGTAAATAAAAATTAAAAATAATAAAAAAGAGCCTGGACACTGTGTAAAATCAAATGAACAACTGTGATGTGGCTGGATTGCGTTCAATTTCATACAACTGAAATCATAAAAAAATGGTACCCAGATCCCAACCCCAGCTCTGACCTTCAGTGATCATTGTAACTTCTAATATACACTGAATTATGTCATTTATTAGCTAGTGTGACATCACGCTTAATAAACATGTCCTAATTTTATAACTTTTGATTACTTTATCACATTTGAGTGTCTACACTTTCACTTAAGTATAATTTCAGCAATTACTTAAACTTTAAGTTAAGAGTTTCACTTTTTAATTTATTGAACCTTGGTTCGAAACTTTCAGTCACACTAACTCATGCAGAGTATGACACGTTTCACACAGACAATACACTTTTTCTATTTTTCCTGGGACACTTAGCACAAAGCATGTAAACATACACTTATGTGTTTGTTAAACTTCATAACTGTCACTTCAGTGAGGTTATATAAATAGTACCAAATAATTCACTCTTCTGCCATGTTCCTTTGTATGTTTATGACTTTGTGCACACTGCCTCCCAGCATGCACCAGAGCAGATACCATGGAAGTCTGGGTGTCTTCAGGAGGTGAGACATCATCAAATGTTTTGAAGAAAATACTCATTGCTGTGGCCCGGGCTCAATTCCCGGACAGGGAACCAGCCACAGCCACTGGGGTTGCGTGCAACAGTGCGGTCTCAGTGCCGGACCCAAGCCAGGATAAAATAGGGGAAGGTTGTGTCAGGAAGGGCATCCAACATAAAAACTGTGCCAAATCAAGTACACAGACTAATGATCCACTGTGGTGACCCCTAACAGTAGCCAAAAGAAGAACAACAACTCACTACATCTATATTTCTATACAGTTCTAAATTTCCATGCACCCTTATAGAGAGTTTTATGGGGTTTTGGCAGCTGCAGAGATTCTCTTGTGATGTGAAGTTAGAAATCACTGCCTTGACTCCAGGCATGAGCTCCTTTTTTAAGATTTAAATTTTTTTAAGATTTAAACACTAACATTCAGTTGTTTTGCTTATAAAAATACATTTAAAAAAGAATGTGTTTAGCATGCTTTATTTCCATTGCAGATTCAATGTTTTAAATCACTAACAGACTCGACTGAACAAAGCATGCGCTAGATCTAAAACAGTTTTCTCCCAATAGATCCCAATGCACTAGATCTAAAACAGTTTTCTCCCAATAGATCCCAATGCACTAGATCTAAAACAGTTTTCTCCCAATAGATCCCAATGCACTAGATCTAAAACAGTTTTCTCCCAATAGATCCCAATGCACTAGATCTAAAACAGTTTTCTCCCAATAGATCCCAATGCACTAGATCTAAAATCGTTTTCTCCTGCTATCTCAGGAGGACCATCTGCAGAATTATTAAACATTCAGAAATAGATGTAAATGCAGATTCATAAATCTACAGTGCCTGAAGGGCTTAAAACAAAAGTCCTCAATGTTTAACCATCATCTGTGAGACTAATAATTCATATTTATGTTTTTTTTTTCTTTCATTCTTTGTAGCAATGGCTATCACATACACTCTCCGTGAAATCGTTATATTGTTTTTGGCTTTACAGCAGTAGTGTAATATGAATGTTTCTTAGAGGAAAGCTCCTTCTTGATTTCTACTCAAAGCCCACAGATGTGGGGAGTGAATATTGAGTTACTGGGCTTCTAATCTGGATTTCTACTCAGAGATTGTTTTTCAGTGCTTGTTCAGTTTATTGGAGAGAAAAGCTTGACAAGTTCGCAATAACACACTTGAGCTGCAGTTGTATGAAAGGAGATCTGAGGGGAAAGGGGTTTCTGGGGAGGTTTTGAGGCATAGCTGTGGGCAGTAACTGGCCACATGGTCCCATTTCACAGGTGGCCAATGTGAAGCACTGAAAGTCTATAGCTCTTTCCTGTGAATTGAACCTTGTGTCTCATTTGTCTCACTCACCCTCTTAAGTTTGTCCTCCATTTCAGTTTGGGCTTCATCAGTATCTGTAAACAACCCACAATTAGTCATTCCAAAATCCGGTCTCTCTTTGTAGTGAGTGTAGTTGTCTAGTCTATATACAGTATATATATATACACAATCAGAATCTCCCGTTCTACCACATCCCAAAGGTGTTCTACTGGATGTAGATTCAGTGACTGGGAAGGCCACTGAAGAACACTGAACTCATTGTCATGTTCGTAAAACCAGTTTGAGACGATTTTGCTTTGTGACATGGTGCATTATCATGCTGGAAGTAGTCATTAGAAGATGGGTAAATTGTGGCCATGAAGGGATGCACATGATCAGCAGCAATACTCAAATAGTCTGTGGCATTCAAGCGATGATTAATTGGTATTAATGGGCCCAGAGTGTGCCAAGAAAACATTCCCCACACCATTACACTACCTCCACCAGCCTGGACTCTTGACACAAGGCAGGTTGAGTTTATGGATTCATGCTGTTGGTGCCAAATTGTGACCCTATCATCTATGTGGCTCAGCAGAAATGGGGATTCATTAGACCAGGCTGCGTTATTACAGTCTTCAGCTGTCCAGTTTTGCTGAGCCTGTGCCCACTGCAGCCTCAGCTTTCTGTTCTTGGCTGACAGAAGTGGAGCCCAATGTGATCTGCTGTTGTAGCCCATCCGCCTCAAGGTTCAACGTGTTGTGCATTCTGAGATGCTTTTCTGCTCACCACAATTGTACAGAGTGGTTATGTGAGTCACTGTGACCTTTCAGTCAGCTCCAACCAGTCTGGCCATTCTCCGTTGACCTCTCTCATTAACGAGGCGTTTTCATCCACAGATCTACTGCTCACTGGTTATTTTTTCTTTATTGCACCATTCTGAGTAAACTCTAGTGGCTGTTGTGTGTAAAATAATCCCAGGAGATCAGCAGTTATAGAAATACTCAAACCAGCCCGTCTGGCTCCAGCAATCATGCCACGCTCAAAATCACTGATCACATTATTTCCCCAGATTTACATATATTTAAACCACATAGACTGTGGCTTCTCTGAACACCTTCATCTCAAAGCAGCCCCAAAGTGGTCCATGTGTGTGTGCTCGTGTGTGTGCACATATGTATGCAAAAATGACTGCTATTTCCTGCTATCACAGGAAGCCTCTCTATTGGAACCAGATGTCCTTCAGAGCAGCATTACGGTGTGGCTGCACTTTTTTATTTCCTTAATCATTCACAGCTTCAGACAGCTACAAGGAGGAACGGAGGGATGAACAGACTGGCATTAAAGCCCATATGCCAAGTTTTGCTTTTCTACATTTTTTTTTTAGATGCTTCCCTGCTGGAAAAGACTTTGCATCCTAACTTGCTTCACCCTTTTTCCAAATGTTTGAGTGTTTCTGTATTATCCTTGTTGAAGAATTCACAATGCAGTGAAAATGTTTCTACATAATCCTTCACATATACATATAGACTTCGGAACTGTAAGGTTCTATATGACTTTTTTTTTAATGTACTGTATATATAATTTACATGTTCCTGAGTATATGCGAAAGGTTTTACACCAGAAATTACTTGAAAGTATAAAAAATAGAATGTTGTCAGTTTGTGTTTTGGCTTTGACCCAGTGGCCTTTAGAGTTTAGAGTTGAGTCTCATATTCCAAAAAGCTCAACGTGTGGTATGTTTGTGTTAAATGTCTCCATTACAAGCACTTAACTGCATGTATTCCTCAGTGCTGCTGAAGTCTGGAATCTGATTGGTCAGCAGATATTGATTAATTTCTATTAATTTTTAGAAATGAAATTTCTGTTCATTTCTAAATATCTATTAATATAATAACAGCAGCTCTGACAGTAGTGCTGGCTGTAAGGCAAACTTCAGGTTTTCTGAAATGGGAGATTCTTCAGGATGGAGAGTTTTGTGGTTTCTCTGTAACACAATATGACATTTTTGTCATATTAACTTCAGCAGATGATTGTGAGTGTGATTTTACTTTCATACAACAGTTCTATACACAAGAAATTAATTTTGAGTGACTGAAAATTCAGACACAATATGGCCAAATATTTTTTGGTTTGGAAAATAATTTCCAAAGAAGCAACAGCTGGATAAAGCATGGTGTGTTGCCATGCCAACGCACAGACTGACTGACAGCCTGTAGTAATGGTAGTAATGGTTTCAATATAACAAACTATTACTAGAATTGTAATTTTATATAGCGAGGACAGACAAGCGGAGTTATACAAATGGTGAAATGCTGTTATACAGAATATCAGCTTTCTTGGAACACTGCTTGTCAAATCAAATTATCGAAGCAGAATTAACTGTTGTATAACAGGAAATAACTTCTTTCTCACAACATTCCACAACATTACTATAAATTCCACAACATTCCACAACGTTCCACAGCATTACTATAAATAAATTAAAAATGTATGGGGTCTTTAATTGATAAAAAATTGTAATCACTGGCAAATTGCTGTTGTATAAAAGGAATAAAACATTTCTGTACATGCTGTTATTGGAAAATAAGCTTCACTGTGTCTACCACACCACCCAGTCATTGATTATTTTCCTATAAGAGCACACCCCCATTGTGCTTTATTCCTTACTAAATTCTGTAAGCTCAAGATAAGTCTTATCTCATTATTGTTAAAACTCTTTTATTATAATGTTTTGCTTACAGTTGCTTACAAATTATTTATATGTACACAGTATCAGTGTGCTCTGTCCTTACAGCAACTGCAAATTCCACACTTTTAAGTTATATTTCATTTATCAGTGTGACACGTGTTGTACTGTTGATTCAACAAGACAGCAGAAGGTAAAAGAGAGACAGAGAGAAAAGGCAGATCTGTCTTTCTGCTCCCTGGGGAGTGTGTGCATGACGACTTCAGTCCTAAAGACAGTCCTAAAGAGTGTAAAGACAGAAGAAAGTGGCATGTGTGCTTCGGTTTGTCTTCACTCTGTAGGATAGTTTTCCACATATTTGCTTAGTGGATATTATTTTTGTTGCATTGATAGGTTTTAGCTAGTCTCTAATAAGCATGTTTTTGGGCTATATTCATGCTTCTTAAGTAACAATCACATAAGTAAGTCTAAATTGTAGGAAAAAATGAGTTGAGACACTATTTATGCCGCACAATGACGAAGCTGAAAGCTGTTGTTGTTTTGTCCCTTTAACTTTGACTTTTTCAGTTGATAATGATCAAACAGCCCAGAGGCCTGAGCTGTTTTTATCACCAACTAGGATGAGATTGAGTTTTAGGCTCTTTGGGCAACCAGGCTCAGACTTCTTAAGCCTACATTTAAACTTTATCAAGATTCAAAGATAAAGCACTCGTCTTTGGGTTGTCTAACTAAGTGGGATCTATCAGAGTTATCAGTGATGTAGACGTCTGTGAGATATCGTAGTGCCTCAGGGTCAGGGTACTAAATAGTTCCTTGTTGGATTAAGGTCTAGTCATGAAGGTTCCTTTGTCATGTTATCTGAATTCAGTGGCGTTCTCAAACACTGTATCATTAGATTCAGTCTATCCATCGCTGGACATATATTATACTGAAATATAATTGTATTGTAGCTAATGTTTGAGGACTTTTTGAATGACCTTCTTTAACTTCCAGTACTTCTGTTATTGCTGTAACACTGTTCCATTTTGATAACTGTGGAGGAATGTGGTAATAAAAATAAAAAGACAGAAGAAAACACTTATTTAATCAAGGATCTTTCCATGCACCTCTATCCCCCAGGAATCCCAGCTAGGCCGATAAAACCGCAACATCCTTAATAGGCAGCGCTAGGCTTTCCAACACAGCCAATAAAAACAAGGAATGCAAACTGAACAATGGCTCGGCCTAATAAGAATGAACTTTTGTGTAATCAAAACTTTAGGAAACTATCGTAAAATATATACCAGTATTACGCAAGCACTATTAGAGAATTACATGTTGGTAGAACTGTTGTTTAGACTCTAAATTAGGACTAAATGATGACACTTTACTAAGGAATGCATGATGTTTCCATAATCATTAACAAAAGGTCTATGTTCATGAGAGATCACTCCATTCTGTTGTGAAACAGTTTAACGCTGCACTTGAACATAGCATAATCCATATAATCCATATAAGGGCGCATACTTTTAATATTTATGTATACTGTGGGTTCATGGATGTGCATTTTGTGTGATTGTGTTAATTCATGTTTAAAGGAAAGTTTCTACGAAACATAGTTGACTTCAGGCAAAATCCATAAACATGGCTTAGACTTCTTGATTATACATGAAATAAGACTCTGGAATTTATGATCATTCCCATCGGCTGAATGTTACACTGGCTGTGAGTAGAGACACTGGAACATTCAGCATGAACCTGAGTTCAGCGTTAAGTAACTGCACATGTCCAAGCACATAAGCCATAGTCGTAGTATGCAATATATTGTTGCAGGTAAAAAGCACAGATCGAAATAAGATTTAAGCGAAAGACTTTGGCTTTGTCAACCCCTTTGCTTTACTCAGTTCTGTTTATTCGTACCTAACCTGACCTATTAATTTGGTGTCCTACCAGGAAAAAAGCACTTTGACTGGTTTCCAACAAGCCTAGCCCTTCGCAGGAGTGTTTTTATTATGTCACATCGACTTGGGAATGGTTTGAAGCATAATCCTAGATCTCTGATCTTCTCTCCAAATTATTCACTCCTTGTTTCTCTTCTTTTCCAAAACACACCTCGCTTATTGTTTTCCATCTCATCATCCACTCTTGTGTTATCATGAACACGCTCTACACCTCTTTTTCTTGGGGATTTTGTCCATCCTGCTGTTACCAACAAGTGACATATGTTGCTGATTAAGGCTTTTGTTAGTGAACTTTCACCCCAAGGAAATAAAATCTCACAAATTGAGCACACACAGACACACACACACACACACATATATATGACTCTTTTGTAAATCAATCATACAGTCATCTGTGTAGAATAATTCCAGTAGTTTCAGACCATACATATTGATTTAGCATTAACATTTCACAACAGTCACATGAGGAAACTGAATCAGTGCAAACATCTTTCTCTGGAGTCAATTGAATGCAACTGCATTCAGTTTAAACTATCTCAGGAATACCTTGGCCTACTTTTCCAAGATAATTTCCATAATATTTCTTGCACAGTAAGAAGCCAAACTTGTGCTCTGACATGTCTCCATACAGACAGAAAAAGACTTAACAGAGTGAACTTTCCAGCATAGATCCTGACTTCAGCTTAGAAGAATTTTTGCAGTAGACCTGTGGGGTGTGGAAGCTGTTAGGCTTGATTTATCCATTTAAATTTTTTAAAAAGTATCACCCATACCTTTACAGTTACATTACAGGATCCTGTTCAGCTGATAGTCTTTCTTAACACATTGTTTTTTGAGAGTGTTGTTGCTAGACAACAGATGCCCAGAGGATGTTAGCTCATTGTGTAGCTATACGCTATTGGCAATTTCGATGTAATATTTAATTCTTAGAGCGATTTCTGATTTCTTTGAGTGTATGCTGAATACACTTGGCTGCCACTTCTCACTTTTGGCACTACGTTATTGGATTTGTCCCCATCTTGCTGTCATGAAATTAAACACACATGTTCCAGGATTATTTTTGGACTATTGATTGTTGATCTTATTTGATCTAATGGAGCATACATTGGAAATATCATCGAGTGTGTGATTCTATCCAAAGATACTGCAGACTTATCTTCACTTCAAGCGTCCGCTACAAACCCTCTGTCTGTGTATCTTACACCTCTCGCTCACCCTTAGTGACCTGGGTTCTGGCAATCATTATCATGGATTTGCTTAAAAAAACTTTCTTTTGCTGCAGTGTGTGTGTGTGTGTGTGTGTGTGTGTGTGTGGATGCCGAGTCTCCTAAGTGGTAAAAAGAACAATGATATTTTACATTTGCTACAGCAGGCTGCCTGCCACATTGCCACATTCACACGGATTTGAAATACAATTTCACATATATTCATATTTTGTGTATACTGGTGGATATTGTTTATTTTTAAATGATTGATATTATTTGATTTAATGTCCTATGCCACATTCCCATCCTCAGCATGACTGTGCTGGGTCCTGCTACTTCACCTCCACGCTCTCAGCTCTCTCCCTCATCTATCAGTCCATCTGATTAACCATGGGAACTAACCCTACGAACATTTAATTATATTTCCTCTCATTGTTGAATGCCATTATAATTTCGCATTGAACAAAATTAGTTGTGCGACAAAGCAAAAAAAAAAAAAAAGTGATATACAAGTTCAGTGTGTTACTGACCTTTTGGCACATGTTAAATTGTCTGATTTGTCACACAGTTTACATCACTTCTGTTTTTTTATTTTTATTTTTATTATGATCATGGGCTAGGCAGTACACTGGGAGTCTGAACTCATACAGGATATTACTATTATTAACTCATACATCTATTACTAATTTGCTATTTAAATCTCTGATTAATTTTGACCATCCCTGCACTCGTTCACCTCTGCAACTTCAGTCCCACGCTCAATTTTAAGAATGCTCAAATCCAAGTAAAGTACAGGATGGACCAAAACCCTCTTTAGACTTTAGATCTGCTTAAACCAACCATTTTACCCATCTTTTAATATATTCAATATAAAATCCATGTCCTTGCCTACACACTCTACACTGCTGTAATCCAGTAAAACCTAGCTAAACTGTTACTTCCAGTTAACTCATGGGCCTAATGTTTGAATTTTCTCCGTGAGTGGCAGGTTTTTCAATGTTTCGGAATTTGCTTCCACAATCCATCTATTTTTTGTGCCATAACTCTCATTTTTCATTCATGTGATTTTTACTTACTATCCCATTCCTACATATCTCCTGGTTATGCTCGAATACCATGTGTACACATTGTTGTTCTTGTTTAATTTTACTAAGTTACAAATAATATATGCTTGTGATTAATATTATTAATAGGACATTCTGCTTCTGCCCAACAAAAATTCTGTGCAAGACATACTGTACTTGTGTTCATGCATAGCTGAACAGTTTCTTTCCAAAAATAGGAAGTTGGTCTGGCCTGGCACGCATTTTACATCATTGCATTTAATGGCTTTATATACTGTATGTAAATAATGTGTTGGCCTCAGGGAGAAAAAGGAACCCCATCCTGAGAGAAGAACTAAACTAGACAGAGGTAATTGTTTCTAAAGAGTCTCTAGTAAAATATTTTGTGATTTGCGTGCCATGTGTGGCATGACGGGTGACGTTGCATTATCTAGTGAGGCAAGGAAGTGATATTTCCAGTAAACACAGGCTGGTTTTGCTGTTATGTATCTACGTGGCAGATTGGCAGTTGCTCAGTATATCCAAAGCTCAATTTCTGAGCATCAGTGCACTTGCATTAGCAAAGATTTATTTGAGAACTTCAGATGTAATATCTTTATATCACAAGAGTCACAGCGGTTTTCTCAGATTTACAAAAATAATACAAGCATAATGTTTAGATTTTTTTTCCACAGCAAGTGAGAATGACCTGGCTAGCCTCACTCTTGCACTCAGAGAAATGAAAATGTGTGAGCCATGCCAATGGAGCTGCTTTCCCTGAGCCACAGCGAACCATTTGAGATGGCCTTCAGTCTGCACCAACTACACCACCCACCCCCAACTGCCTTCATTTCCTGTCTGGTTCATTCCAATCTCAAACCCTACACTTTGGCCATTCGACACCAGTCAAGCCAAGTGTTATCACCATTTTATATAATTACCTTGTCTGTGAGAAAAGCAGATAGGCTTGAGTTTCCCAGACATTTTTCTATTTCTTGGTGGTGCCTGTTTGGTACCCCGGCTGTAGCAAATATGGTCAATTAACTGCATGTCATGCCTGTGCTTTCAACAACCAAAGGGCTATTTACTTAAATATACTGTTGTTCCTCGGAATAACAGCTAATTCACAAAGTAAAAGTCTTCAGTATGAAACTGATAAATGATTCATATATTAATATGTTTACAGGGTATTTTACACCTTCATCTGAAGGTTCGCCATACTCAAAATTATAGCTCTGCAATCTAAAGGTCTCACATGTTCATGTTGGGCTGCATATGAGCCATGCTTGTATAAAAGGTCCTGTGAATCTAGTTTATGATTTTTAGTTAGCCCACATTTTAGTTCTGTTCAATTTCAACTGATATTCAGACCTCTACAGATCAGAGAGCTCTGTGTATAGTCTGAGGTCCCCATTGCTTAGATTAGGAAACATATGGGTAGGGTTACACTACCTATTCATTCTTACTGCAGTCAATACAAGAGCTTAATAACTACTAGTTAGTTTGTAAGTAAACAATATTTATATTGGTTACTTCAATTTGTCTTGGTAGTGTAAGTAATGTATATACAGTATATATCTTCTTTGGTTGATCCAAATTTGTAAGCAGTTACAGTACTTAATTTTGAGTAGTAGTCCATTTCAGTTTGCTCTGATATTTCACCAGTTCTGTGCACATAAACTTGTTGACCAACACAAGGTTCATTGCTACCAATGAGTGCATCTATATAATTAAATCAGTCAGCTATGTTATTTTGATTCCTGGTCAAGAGAATTTAGGATTAGGTTTTAGGATTAGGTTAAGATTTACATACAGTTTATATAATATATATGTGTATATATGTGTTTCTTCCCCAAACTGTTTCCACAAAGTTGTAAACACACAATTGTCTAGAATGGCTGTGTATGCTGTAGGTTTACAATTTCCGTTCACTGAATGGGCAAATCCCCGCAGCCACACTCTAAAATCTAGTGGAAAACCTTCCCAGAAGAGTGGAGTATTATAACAGCAAAGAGGGGCTAACTCTGGAAAGGGATGTTCAAAAAGCACATAAGAGTGTTATGGTCAGGTGTCAACAAACTTGAAGTAATTTTGTTTTGTGGTGCAACACAAGAATATTTAGTAGTACATATAGCCCTATATGATACAGCTAGCTTTAGTTAAACTTTATGCAAGCACTCAGCCAGTGGTGTGTGACACAGATGTATAGATCACTGCACTAATTGTACACAGTTGGCAGAACAAAAGCATATGAATTAACATGCCGGAGCCCACATACACAGCTGTGCGATGCAGGTCCATGTGATCACTGGCTGCACAAAAGTGGTGTTTACACTTAACGAGATGACATTTATGAGCCCATGTGACTAAAAGAATCAATACTGATCAATACTGTTGATGAGTGAGTCAGTGATTATTGATCATGCTCTTAGCTGACTATTTAAAGTCTACATCTGTAGATTATTGTGTCTGTGGAAAGCCAGTACTTGGAGAGTGAAACATATCAATTGCAAAAGGAGTGCTAGCCTACACTGGTTCTCTTTATTTGAATTATGGCATTTGCTAAAACACCCACATTTTGGTGTAGGCCACTTTGATTTATATAAGAACCTGTAGAAACATATCACCGTGTCATTGGTAATCAATGCTCTACATTTATATGACTATTGATTTCTTCATAAGGGATGAGACCCTGTCACCAGATGGACATGAGGATGATATATGGGCCTTGTTTACATCTGTGTGTAAAAGGGCCCCTCAGGCAAACTGCACCATTTGTTTGTAGCCTGTATTGATGGAGTCCTTCTGGCACGAGTCGTCAGTGTAGTGAAGAGACCCTCATTGGCAAGACAATTGCTCCAACTTCTGTTTGCTATTTAACACGTCAAAGGCCCCGCTGAATAGAAGGCAGTAGCTAGAGAGTAAGTGTCAAGCCTTCAGGAGACGAACACCATTCTGTCAACCCTCTCCCTCCTTTGTTCACCTACTTTACTGGATTGGTCAATATGCATGCAGAGGTTAAAGGGTAAATGAATAAGGGCTTGGAAGGGGGGTGAGCTAAACAGTGCCTAAGTCTGTGTGCTGTAATGAAGTCAAAGCAGGAATCACATTTATTGTTTTGTTTTGTTTTTTCTTTTCTGATAATCTTATATATCATATAATTTGACTGAATTAAAATGTATTATATAGCTATATAATGACACAACAGATATATAATGCAGTACAACAAAGCAGTGCTTAAGAAAGAGTTTTGGTCACTGACATCTGTCACTGTAATGTCGCTCCACTGACTCGGGTCAGTCAGCACCACCTAATCCTGGACACACTTTCAATTTCTTTCACTCTCCTTTAAGCTTCTGTAGTAATGGACGGCGATCCATCTGTTCTGTCCTGATGAATAGAAAATAAAATTACTAAAAGTGAGTGAATACGCATTGTTTTACATAGTCAGAACTGTAGCCACAATAAGGAAGTGAACGTTACTATGAGGTCTGACGTGTTACTTGATATTTAGCTCTAAGCTATATAACTAATTGATTGACTATAAATAGGATAAATATAGAATATATGAATACATTATTGAGAACGAACAGAAATTTTATTTGTATCTAAACAGATATCTGGTTGAGACTAGAGGTTGATGTCACTGGGATCCTGAAGGATGCAAGAAAAATGTTGCATAAGCAGGAAGTGTTCACTTTCATGCAGTATGAATAAGCAGTCAGATATGAAGCTTGAAGGACAAATAAAGACCACATTTATTTACATGCATTTACAGCATTCATTAACTCATCCTTAGTAACTGCCTGGTCAGGGTCGCAGTGGTTGAAATTAGGTTGCAAGTCTATTTCTATTTTTAGAGATAGAACCAACTAAATTTGCTAGAAAATATCACATACAGGTACAAACAAAAATAGTAACTGCAGGATTAAAAAACATTCCTCTACATATCTCTAGTCGAGACTCATTATGAAGTTGAGTCATGTAGCTCTGGTTGAGCCAAAATTCACAGACCGTGCTGACAGTGCTGGCATTTCTACCTCTGGGTTTTTCAAGTTTTTCCAGTCCAGTGTTTCCAGGGACATCATGATAGGGTTCTTATTTAATAATAAAAAAAAACCCATACAAACAAAAAAAAACCCTTCAGGTTTAGCCCATGACTACCTTAGGTATAAATCTGAATACAGATGCAGATATAGATAGTGGTATTGCATTACACACCTACACTGTGCCATTTGGAATATCCCAGTTTTCTCTGTTCACTTCTAAACACTCTCACACTCTTGAATTAGCTGATTTTCAAGTCTTTATCATCCCATGCCACGTATTGTCTTTAGTAGACTCCTTGTGTTAATGGTCTCTGTTATAGCACTAGGCCAACCATCCTATAATGGCAGTTTGGGTCATGTCAGCTGGACGTGTTAAATACAGTACAGCAGTGTGTTCACATGAGAGAGAAAGAGGAAATGGATTGTTCTTTTTTCCTCATAAGTCAAGCGCCATGGATTTCCTGAGTTAGCTGTTGTTTACACAAACACGGCTGGACTTGTGATGACTTGGTTTCACAGTCGTGATTTGAGGTTTTTGTCATGTGGTTGTTTGAACCTCTGTGAACAGAATTTTCAGTCACCACAATTTAATAAGTGTGCTTATTGTATCCATGGCCTGGCAATATCTGCAAAAATAATAAATCCTAATCATGGTGTGCAAAGTTTATGCGGAAAGAAAAATGTGGCAGTCTTCTGGTAGTCTTAACTGTGAAATATCTACTTTATATTTTATATTATTTTGCATGTCCTGTTAGAGGTATTTGACAGTTACTGTTATCTTTATTTCCAGCTGAATTCAGCAAGGCTTGATTAAGCTTAAAAGACGATAGGGTAATATTCTTTCTTGGGGGTTTCCTGTCTCAGATCTGGCCATTGTTTTAAAAATTTCATTGTACGCTTGGCACTAAAGTAGTCTTCGGCATTTTAGCCACCACCTCAGTGCATATTTACTGGAGCTGTTTTTTTATTATTATTATTATTTCAGTCTAGATATTTTGTGTGTCTGTGTGTGTGTCTGTGTGTGTGAAAAAGATGAAAGTACTTTGCCCACTGACGTCCCCCTTGAAAGTGATTCTGTTGCTCCCAATAAGCCAATATTTTTTAAGACCGAATCATTTCAGGTTAGATGAGTGGATCCGGAGTCTATCTTGGGAACACTAGGCATAGGACAGGAATTCACACTTGGTTGTTTATTCTTGTAATTTAGATGTTGTTGCGTGGCAGGCTAGTGAATGGATTTGTCATATTTCCTGTGCTGAGACATACTGGAAACATGCACCCATTAACAGGAAAAATTATTGTCTGGTAACAGCAAGAATGGAAATTTTAGATTGTTTACATTATAGATATTGGGATGCTGTGGAATTTTCATTGTGACTGGGAAAAATCGTAAAGCATTCTTAGAAATATGAATGGGAAGTGGTTGTTGTAGCCAACAGGTTACTGGACACTTGTTTTGATTCTAGTAAATCTCATGTTATCCTGCAGGTTTGTATGGATAAATGAACTGTAAGTTATGAGTGGCAGTGAATACACAGGGTCAAAGAGATATTTCAGATCTTTTTCATCATTCATTCTTTCATCTTCACTTTATCCTGGTCAGGGTCACAGTAGAGCTGTTGTCTATCCCAGTAACCCTGAGCACAAAGCTGGAGAATTCACCCCGGACTAGATACCAGTATATCACAGGGCTCCATGCACACACATTCACACACTCATTCACCCCTGTAGACTGTCAAGCTCCTAGCATGCTTTTGAACATGAAGAGGAAACCGGAGAACCCGAAGGAGCCCATGCAAACACGGGGAGATTCTCGGGCATGGGTTCTGGACAGGTTAATCTGTTAAATCTGTGCATCATGCTTCTATTCTATAAAATAAAATAATATAATGGAGAAGTTGTGCTTTCCATCACGTTCCATGTTCTGGCATGGCTTGAGTAAGGACACATGTTGAAGTAGGGGAAGCCCTGATTACAATGTATCCTCTGATATGTGCAGAACAGATGACAATTTTGGCTGATCTCCATTTGGCGAGCAATAACCTCACGCTTCTCCAGAATCTAATCCAACATTGCTGCATGTTTTGAACTAGATATACAGCAATGCTTTTCTATACTATATATAAATATTTTGTTATGTTTTAGACTTTATTTAGGTACCTCGTCACTGTACAGTATGGTTAAAATCATATTCAGTGATAATTTAATAAAAACTGGGCCTATAGTTCCTGAATCTTCCTTAGGTGGGACATTTCTAGCTGTGAGAAAATGAAAAAAGATTTGCAGGAATGTTTTAATGGTTTCCAGGGAATGTCTGGATTCCGGTGTTCTTGCTTATTTTGAAACCCCTGTGGAGTTTGTAGAGAAGTTGGCATCCCATTCCCTCATGTGCGGCTGCTGATCCTCAGCTCTGGTTGGCTACAAATGCTCTGTGGCATTCCTTGAGGAAGTGTATGGCAAAAGTCCAACCTAGCTTTCAAACAGTCTCTTCCTGAAAGAGTTAGCGAGGACAACGTGAATATGATTTTGTTTACTCTATACAGATGTATTGTGCATGAATGTTGAATTGATTTAATCAGGAATAAAATAGCAGTACACAGTGGAAATGGCTATATTATAAATAGTACAAAGAAATAATATTCTATTCCTGGATTATTATGTCGACAAACATTCCCTGTGAGAGGGGAAAACCTCAGGACAATGTATTCTTCTTAAAATGCATCAAGTTGACATTTAGCAAGTGAAACAGACAAAAATATATAAATAAACTGTATAAACTGTATAACAGCACAATGCCTGGAGTTTAAATTGCTTTAATTTCACCCCCAACTGTTCAGTTAGATGAGTGTATTGTATTCGTCTTCATTTATAGGTTGCACTGAGTATATGCATAAGAATATGCCTGATGTAGAAATGTTAATATATTGTTAAGGGCTGGAATAATTATCAGAGGAAGGCCTGGACTGCAGCAGGAAGCCTCACAGCTTCAAGATCCCCGGTTCAAACCTGAGCTCGGGTTACTGCCTGTGTGGAATTCTCCCCATGTCTGCACAGGTTTCCTCCGGGTTTTCCAGTTCTCTCCCACCTCCAAAATATGTCAGTAGGTGGACTGACTACTCTAAATTACTCCTAGGTGTGAATGAATGTGCGTGTGGGTGTATTTCTGCCAAGTGTCCACTGCCAGACTCCAAATGCACCACAATTGTGACTAGGATAAAGCTGTTACTAAAGATAAATGAATTAATATATGATTAAAGCTATATGCTACTGAGGCCTTTGAAAAATCCAAATATCTGGCAGTAGAGACACATTCATGTATGAGGCTGTGTAAATTCATGTCTTTACAACAGGGTTTTGGAATAATTGATACTCTTAATGTGTGTGTGTGTGTGTGTGTGCGCTCACACTCTCTCTCTCTCACACACATACACACAGTTTAATAGATGAGTGGGTCTGGAGTCAGCAGGTATCAGGTGTCAGCTCGGAGGTTAATGGGCAGGTGCTGCAGTAAGTTGAGATCTACTGATTGAACCAACAAGTCTGGGTTTGAGATAAAGCAATGCAGCAATAAATAAAAGATCCGTGTGTTGCTACAGTGTCCCTGTGTGTGCATGCAGCATATCCAAATAGAGCAGCTGTTGGTTATAAATGCAGTAGCTTCTATACATTACATTGATTCTTTGCCCATTTTGGCTAGTTGTAATGAATGTTAAAAATGTCTCTTGGCAGCTAGAAAGTTGCTGGAGCCTACATTTTAGAATAGATTTAGAAAAGAAAAGCTAAACTGTGTTTCGTGAATGCGTTCTTTGATAGACTTTATGTGTGGCTGGAATTGGACAAGTGTGTGTCGTTGGCCAGAATCAGGCACATCCTGTGGAACTAGGCACAGAGCTAGATGTATAATAATTTGTTCCACACTGTCAGCCAAATCCACACAGACACTCTTTCAGACGCAAATGTTCTGAATGAATGCTGAGCGTTATGGGTTCTGTGGGCATTAAATCTAGATATATACAGAACATTTGTGAAAAATAGATCTACTTTATTCTTGACTTTTGGACATACTTAACCAGCTCAAGTCCGACAGAATAACTTTAACATTATTTCAAATTTCAAACCTAGAGTTTACAGGAGGACAGTAAGTTGATGTCAGGATTGCAAGATTAATTTAAATTGTTCTTATCGTGAATAACAGAAGCTCTTAGCTGCTTGGTGTTTTCCGTGGCAGGTCTATTGTTTGTCCAGAATATTTGTGGGACTTTTTTTTTGCTCAGCCTGCATTAGATCATTCTGTATTTCCAGCCACAGACTCCTGTGGCTGTGGTCCAACATTATAGCTCCCTAAGGATGTGACCTCGGAGCCCAGAGAGGCCTGTGTTTGGGCAACTCTCCAGACTTGTAGATGAACAATTATACCATTAAAATGCTAGAAT
The DNA here is from genome assembly GCF_027358585.1 of Pangasianodon hypophthalmus. Lineage (NCBI taxonomy): Eukaryota > Metazoa > Chordata > Actinopteri > Siluriformes > Pangasiidae > Pangasianodon > Pangasianodon hypophthalmus. The sequence continues at coordinate 8,790,618 of NC_069711.1, forward strand.
GTCATTCAGACTTTTTTTTTCCTGTCTTGTTTTTCTTTTCTACTCCCACTCATTCTTTCTCTCTCTACATCCCTAGTCACCTCTGATGTCATTTTTACAAAGAAATTCATTTATTTTGCAGAACCAGATTAAATATGTCCGTGTTCTTTCCTGATGTGATTGCTGTGGAGTGTGTTTGTGTGTTAAGACCTGATGTGTTGTGTCTCTCGGCAGGTTGCAGGGAAAGAGTACTCCCTTTGGGATGAGCTCCTGGTGCGGGGAAGAAAAGAAGGACAGGAGGAAATGACAGTGGAAGAGCTGCTGAAACACGTCAAGGTTAAAGCAAAACCTTACACACACACCCACACACACACACAGTAATCTACTTGAGCTGAATATCACACCACACCACACACTGATTATTGTAGGCTATCAGGTGCCCGTTTCCTTCCTTTCTTTCCTTCTCTCCATCAGCACCCAATAGCAAGATGCCCCACTTCCCTAGTGACCCCATCTTCCTTCTCACCAGCACCAGCTGACACATTTCACACACACTCACACACACACACACACACACACCATTGAAGTTGAATATGGTTCACTTTGAAAGCTCTGAACATAACGAATGAGATAAAGTTTGGTATGAGGCAGAATGTGTTACTGAAATTCAAAACTCAGTATAAAAAAATCTAATTTTCAACATATTTTGTAGTAATATAGGATGTAATATGTGTTTCTTTCATGGTAGACTGCCAAAATGACCACATATGATTGTGTAGCACCTGGAAAAATTGTGTTGTTTTCTCTAAATTTCAGGAAAACTATAACTTGACCATCACGGCTCTGTTTTACGGATCTGCAGTGTTGTATGCTGATTACTCCAATCATGCAGATCGACTTAAAAAGAGGTGAGGATTTTCTCCACATTCCTTTTTGCAGTTTTGTAAATCAAATCAAATTTAATAATTTCATATATTCCTGATTTTTTTAAAAAAAAAAATCTTATGTAGTCACAATTACAGGGGTTTCTCCTTGAGTTATATATTTTTTCTTTATTAGTGCTGATATGTGAATGATACTATACCCTATAGACTTCCTTTTTCTTTGCACATTAGGAGAATAGAAGTTGCCATGTCTTACATAAATGTTTTAATTTTATTAATGGAAAGGAAATAAATGTTTAAAGAGGTACAGATGTCAAAATGTATGCGGGATGAGCAACTGTGGCCAGAATTTTTAAAAATTAAGTTTGCTCAAGGTTTGCTGTCTTGCTCAAGGATTAAGTAGGTCATTGGGCTACAGTTGTGTAATTGAAAACACAAGGAACTGTTATTCATTTGTCTTAATGCCGTACGAACAATTGAGATCTAAATTCGTTGTACTAGATTGGCTAAAAGCACATAAAATGCCAAATGGCAAATTTTCTGTGCAGTGTCTATCAATCACTATGGATAGCCAGCAGGAAACAACCATATCGACCATTACGTTGTATTATTATGCCTCCGAAAGTTACATTATCCGGTTAAAAGTCAGAAAGGAATTGTACCGCACTGTTAAAGTTCTTCATTCTGTCACACAAATCCATCCATATGTGTGGATGCTGGAGATAATGGAAGGTCACCATCCTCCTTAGGGACTGTGCATGTGTTTGCAGCTTTAAAAGATGAGCAGCTTGGTAATCACCAGTCATCATCTTATCCCTTCCATCTTTGCACCTGTTGAAAGAGCTCCAGCTTCTGTCAGGGATCCCTTCCCTATTCTGGGTATCATCTTTACAGACAAACGTGAGGACAAAGCAATCAGAGTCATTTGTAGCTTCTGTACCAAGTGTTGTGGCCTCCCTATACTGCAACAGCAGCGGCTATATTCTGTTTACGCACATTTGTGTGCTAACGTGAAAGTGTTGGAGCGACAGTAAAGGAAAGCCCATGTAGCACCTCGTCCAGGAACACATTATCAGCTGCCCTGTAACTTTCAGCTGCTTGTACTAGATTATACAAATGGTTTACCAATGGTTTCCTGGCTGCAGGAAATTCTGCATGGAAAATTAGCAACATAACAGAGACTTCCTCTGTTTTGCTGGCGTGATGGTGACCTCCCTCTTCCTCTGTGATCATTTACAGCATAAATCTTCTCCATGTATGCCCTGAATACAGTTTACAGTGTTAGTAGTCTCCTCCTGAGAGAAATGTTTTCTTTTCTGCAGAGTGTCAGACGTTGTCCAGATGGTCACCAAGACTGAGATTCCAGCTCACAAGCAGATGCTGGAGATCATTCCATCTTTTGCTGAAGATGAGGACTGTGAGAAGGTTCCACCAGTTAGGTACCTCTTTAGATGAAGTTAGCAAGATGGGAAAGAAAAATAAAATCTGCAATATTTACTGTCAGCTTTATCATATTGTTATAGTCTCTTTAATTAGCTTTTTACAATGTTTGCTCTATGATTTTTCGGATTTTTTTCCGAATATACACTCACCGTACACTTTAATAGGAACACCTGTACACCTGATGATTCATGCAGTTATCTAATCAGCCAATCATGTTGCAGCATCACAATGCATAAAATCATGCACATACAGGTCGAGCTTCAGTTAATGTTCACATCAGGATCTAATATTCTCGGTAACATATCGTATGTTGAGTCAAAGATAGTCATCAAATACAGAAATTTAAATTAAAAAAGATTTATTGACAGGAATCAGATAACTGTTGACTGCTTTGTATGTCCTCTACCTTGTGAGACAATGTGACACTGCCACTATTCACCCCAGCCTTTTGTTATGCACCACTGAACACACACTGCTATCAGCTTATCACATTAACACAATCTAAAGACAATAAAGAATACTCTAATCTTGTCTGCTCCATTTTATTCTAAGGCATTTTAGTTAAGTTCCATATCAATAGACCACTTTGTTTTTCTCATATCTTGCATTTGTGTATAATATGGAGGGCGGGTCCATGCACTGTTAGTAATTATAGTGAGAATGGTTGAAACAATGGCACAGCCTGCTCAGAGCTACTTCAGAGAACATGGTAATGTGCATATTGCTGGATTTTTTTTGTCTGGAGGTTTGTGGGCTTGTCATTGATGTTTAAGCACTACCGAAAATATGCCTAAAAAAAAATGCTCACTTTTGACCAGGGCACCGTTACAGCTGTGTATCATACATCTTTGTCATGCACAGGACCAAAAGGAATATCTGATCTTAAACCTTAAATCATGCCTATTGCTTGACGTATGAGTCAGTGTCATAAGATAAACAGTAAATATTTTATGACACCTTGAATTCTCAAAGCTGATTGGTCAGACGGTTTTCATTAGTTTTCTATCATAGCACGGCTCTGGCAATAGTTCTGGTTTTTATTCCAATGATTAGCATTTTCATTTCTGTATTCTGACAGTTCATACACAGGGAGTTGTATGGCAGATGCTGCACATAAGCCTAAATAAGCCTAATAATAAAAAAAATGCATTTTTAAAAACGTATTATTTGCCAAAGAAAAATTTCTAATCACTGATATCAAAGCTTTCTGCAACAATATGTTTACGTAACATTTATGCAAGGAGTCTCCACTGTCAGTAAAGTCAGTAAGATTTTTGCCAGACAGAGGACAGATGACTTTGCATTTTCCGTTTTCTCTCTAACATGACACTTTTTTTTTTTTTTTTTTTGAAAAACAAAAGAGAGGCTGGTCAGGGATCAGCTGTTTATAGTTGCTATAATATAAGCAATAACAGCAACTAATTTGTCTCAAGGATGTTTCACAACATTAAATGTAACATTAATGTTTAAAAAATATGACGTCTCATTCATTAATAAATTCAAATCATTAATAGTCTAACAGGGTATAAGAGGGTACGCTTTGGGGTGGTAATCACCCTCTGCTTCATATCGGGTCACATCACACCACCCATAGTGGGTTTTTTCATATAATAGCACCCCTTTAGTGCTTTATTCCTTACATAGCAAACATCTATTCATCAGACCATTCGTTCATGCCAGAGGATGAGGTTTAAATCAGTGATGTGGTCTACGCCAACTCAGCTAAACTCAACCTTCTAACAGACCTCAACATCTGAATCTGTTTTAAGAGAATCATATGTGTGTGTGTGTGTGTGTGTGTGTGTGCACATGTGATGGATTATATTTAAAAAAAGAGAGAGAGAGAGATTTAGTGAGTTTGTAGGAAAAGGTTCAAGCTTTCTTTTTTTACCATCTGGACCCGGTAGACTGATCCAGCCACACTCCCCCCGTCTCAGAACACACACACGAAACACACAATGACCTTCTTACTGAGAAGCCAAGCAGGAGCTCAAAAAAACTCCACTGCAGGCGTCTCCGATGAGGTGTTGACATGACCATCCTCTTCATCCTCAAACATAAACAACTGTGGGGCTCCCTTCTTCCTTTGAAACTTGTAGCCAAGCAGACGAGCCATCAGCAGACCTGACATGAGCACTGGGTTAATTACATTAGCACACAGCTGCAGCGGCACAGTGAAACTAACACACCGTTGCTATTACAGCTGTGTACATACATTTCTAGATCAGACTGTAATTTCAATTGTGGTCATATTTTTTTTTTTCCACACAGGAATAAATGGAATCGTTTTGAAATAGCTCTAGATGTTAATGTTTTTCATGTCCGTCTTTGTGTCCGATTGTGAAGTACTTCTTTTCAACCTGCAGCATCACTAATATTTTAAGAGTTGTGTACTACTATAAGCCATAGCACTGCCACAAACATGACAACCTGGACAAGGATTATAATCATACAGTCATTAAAACCTACCAAATCAGATCTAATTCTCATGGCATTGATATACTCTGCTTATTTCTGTGCATATCATGTAGTTATTAGCTTATGTGAGGATTTGGGATTTATCAGTAATGCCATATTCGTTGTTTCAGGCATTAACCTTTACATACTTGAAATAATTTTTCAAACAGTCTTTGTAGTGTTTTCCAGAAACATTTATTTCACTTTACATTTTATTTACATGTACTTTTATAAAAAATATTTATGCAAATTATTATCCAGTCTTAGAATCCTTCATTATGGCAAGGCCTTAGATATAGCCAATAATGTCATTGCAAATAATAGGCTGTCTGCTCCCACTCTTCATGAGGGCGCTGAACTGGTAAAAGTCTGTTTCCAACTGGTGCAGCCCAGTGTGTGACTGGTGAAAGAAGGGCTTTGGAATCTGAAAGCCTACAGGACATGACATCCGCTTTGTGCAAGGCTCTGCAGACTTTCCTCGTCCTTCTATTCCCTTGGACATGATGGCTAGTTTCCGCCTCATGTTAATCAGAAAGTCTTTGCCTAGTTTGCTACTTGTGTTGGGCTTTAAATCGGTCACGTCAGGACACTCAGGAAGGTCCATCCAGTTTTTAATGAGGTCTGCAAAGCTGTTGTCTCCCAGCACGAGAGGCTGCCTGTTGCGGCCTCTTGTCAACAGGGATGTGGTCCAGTCCTCAGGTTCACTGGCTTCAAATGAGGTCCAGCGTTCCAGGCATGCATCCGAGGTCGATTTGGGCCGAATGCGGTTAGTGCGAACACAGGCAGAAGACGAAACACGCACATTCCTTGTGCGCCGCAGAACCACACCCTCATCCTGCCAAGAGCCCTCAGAATATCCCGAATCGAAGTCCACACTCTTCTCACTACCTGGAGAACCTTGAGGCAGATGGCCGACTGCATCTTCCTCGTCCTGTTCTTCCTCCAGTGGACTCGCCAGACAGCAAGCCGAGTCGTAGGTGCTGCCATCACTGGACTGGGAGATCCGCAGACGGGCCAGGTGTTCCCGCTGTAGCGCTCTCCGATGGCAAGCTCGCGTCACTGCGTAAGAGCACTTTTTGGGTTCACTGGGCTCCCGCAGCTGCTTCAGGTCTTGCATCGAGCGTATCATGTACCGCATCTGGTCCCTGAAGCAGTCCCCCGAATTCCTCACACACAACTGTTTAAAAGCAGAATGGAAAGAAAGAAAGACAGAAAGGAGGTTTTAAAACAAAGCAGCTTTAGAACATACAAGTCCAATACATGACTAATCTTTTCCATTGATTCACATTAAAGGAGTCCAAAGTTAGCTAGTATGTAGAGCAGCTGCACTTAACAAGCCTTAGAGCAGATAACCACAGAACATTTGGCATCCATATAAAGGCAACCAGACAACCAGATTTTAGTAGGAGAAATGTTAAACAACACTGTGAGTGTTTAAGATTCAGTGCACAGGGAATGCAGACATATCTGAGTTGGCTGTGGGAGCAGGATGTGAGTAGGATACCTCCCTGCCTCCTCGAGAGGAGAGGAAAAAGGTGGAAGAAAGTAAAGCACGACAAACCCCTGTACCACAGACCCGCAGGCCATGAGGGGAAATGACATCACTTTCTAACTACGCTGTACAATGTGGGTCATAGTTCATAGTAAAGAATTGAGATTCTTTCTTTAAGAGTGTTGGGGACTGAAACAATGCTCCATCCAATAACGTACTCTGGTAAAAAAAAATATAAAGACGCCAAAGTGTTCTTTCTTTTCAAACCACAACAGAAAAAACTTTTTAAAAAATCCAAGTACAGTGTTGTTATGACTCAGAGTCACCTGATGATATTTCCAACTCAATGACCAGACTGAAACAATAACTCACTCCAGCCCCTTCCTTTCAGATACGAAACTACAATGCAGCAGAAGCCTTTTCCAAACTGTTTCTAAACTCCGGGTCTTTTTCATTCACTTGCAATTCTGCCACCGTTATTTGACGCTTGCGTTTTTGTGGAATGCCAGTGACTTGCATTGGTACGGTTAGTTTATAGCCTGCAGTGAGACCTGAGGCACAGTTTGGAGACCAGTTTGGAGACCATTCAGGGCTGTTATCACAGCTGTGAGGAATTAAAGTACTTGGCTCTAAAAGAGCCAGCTATGGCTAATCGCCATGTAAAATATATACAGTTGGGTGGAGGTTGTTTTAATTACACTCAAATGCTTTCCCAATCATTCAGATATAAGTTTGTCCTTTTACTTCAAGCTGATTTGAAAAAGTCCCAACATAAGTAAACCTAGAGACTACAGTCTGGCATGACTTGCATTTAAAACCAGGTTCCTTGCATATAAAACCATTAATTAGACCTGAACTATGTGGACATAAGAGTATGCTGCAGTTACATTGCTAAATATTGCAGTATGCCTTGCAATATATTTGAAAAGTGATGAAGGCCTGAGGATTCATTTGACCAGATGTTGCTGATGATGCCATGATTCATCAAACCACACAAACATCTGTTTTAACGTGTGAAGTTGGGTGTGTTTTGCATACAGCGGCCTTTTGAGACGTTTGTATTGCAAAGGGTAAAATTGTGTTAACAAAAAACAATGTATGTATGACCTGCAAATAACTGACAAGTACAACAGAACCCTGCTGCTGAGGCAGTTTGTTGCTCTACCATTTGGTGCGCCTAATAGAATAAACACACACACACACACACACACACACACACACACTCTCTCTCTCTCTCTCTACAGCAGCCTTGTGCATGTCCCGTACAATCATCACATCACTGTCAGAAACTGAAAGATGCCAGAATTGGAGTTTTCCTAGAGAATTGGAGTGCTGTAGGAGAAGTGGATATTTTGGCATAAAATCATAAGGATTTTATGAAGTCAGAAGGACTAGGTGAAATATGAATATACTCAACAGTCTAAACTTTTGTTTTAAAATGACAGTTAAATATATCAATATAAGAATATGTCAGATATAATAATAGTACAGTGCATGTACAGTGTTGTCTAAGATAACACAAGTCCAACATTCAGAAGCTGAAAATTAGACACTTACCATTTTGTTTCTGTTTTGTGTGTTATATCCTTTTTAATTCTGGAAGAAAAAAAGAGCAAAATTAGGCATTATTTACATTCTATCCAAAATTACAGAATATTGTTTAGTCAGTCATCATGTTGCTCTGGTGTCTGAATACTAACTCAGATATCTCGCAGTTCCCAAAGTTCTATAAAGGTGAGCTTTAGAGGAGCACACAGTGCTGCTCCAGCCTTCAGCTCCTGTTTGCTCCACAAAGCTGAGAGAGAGCAGATTTGAGCCCAGTGTTCATTTGCACTTACTTCAGTCTCAGCCAATCAGTGGTGACCATCATCGAGCCAGCCAATCAACAGTGAGCTGAAATGTGAGCCAGAAAATAACACTTTCTCACCTGAAAAGGAGAGAAAAAAAAACACCACCGTTAACTGGAAGCATGTGGCAGAAACACTGATTTAAAACATTGACGTATATCCTTTTTACTTTTTTTTTTATGTATTTTATTTTTAATAAAAGCAATGTGTGTGGTAATGTAATCCAGTATGTAGGATGTTTTGCAGAATTATTGTTAGTTCATATTAATTCAGTGTGTTTTTATTGTAATTTTTTTAAGTTTTAAATTATTTTTAATTTAATTTAAAAAAATTATTATAAAAAGTATTTTAAAATAAATTCAAAATTTTAATAATTTTTTTTAAATTTATAATAAAAAAATAAAATGTAATTAATTATTAATAAAAAAATTAATAGCGTTTTTTTTTTACATTTGATTTTTGGGAGGTTGTTTTTTTAGGCCTGATTAAAAATTGTAGCATTTTATTTGGACATTTTTGTTTTAAATATTTTCATTAAAATCAATATTTTATTTCAGCATCCCTTTATTTTAAAATTCATTAAACATTTAGCAATTTATTTGGACATTTGACTGTATGTGAAGTTGTGGATTTTTACCATTAATATTTAAATTAAAATGAATATATTTAATTGCTTTTATTTTTTAAATGTAGATTTTTTTAAATCAGCAATTTATTTGGACTTTGGGTTTGTAGGAGGTTATATATGTTTATTGTTAATATAGTAAACTGAAACAAAAACCTAATTTTAACAGATTAACTGGAATAAAAAGTGTAAAATGCATTAAAACAAAAAAATACATGAATGTAATCTGCCTAATATAAAAATGATGAGAATGATTTTTTAATGCTCACAGATGTTTATTCTGTGCTATTGCACAGATTAAAAACTTTTTAAACTAAATACAAGATTGCACAGGAAAAACTGCATAGCTGAACTGTAAAAGTAATCTAAAAACACAAAAGTAATAAAACCTTTGTTTTGTTTTATATATATATATATATATATATATATATATATATATATATATATATATATATATATATATATATATATATATATATATATGTATATTTACCGTTAGACTCATGGACATAGAGAACAGACCTGGACCATGCACCAGGAGAGACTTCTCATAAGAAGAAGTATGAAATGCACACTGGCTGCCATCCTGTGTTTTTCTGGTGCTAGTGCAGCCACCTTCAGCATCTTGCAACTCTTCACAGTATGAATACAAAGCAACAACAGTGTCCTCAAACATCACTGTGCTTAACTACACACTCTCATTCAAATGTCCTCTGGATTAGCAACAACACCTTCAGACATTCCACACATTCCTCTCGTCATGAGGCTGGGGATTAAAGATGCAATCAGGCTCGATGTCCCTACAGTGACGACTCAGGACAAGACAATACGAGTCTCTGTCCATCTCTAGCTACACTGTACTTTCTTTTTTTCTTAAGTGGCCACATGTAGACATTTGTAAAGGAGAAGAAAACTGTTTGGACCGGGTATTCTTTCATTTAGGATAAATCTGGAATAATCATATGAATAATGAATATTTCTTTTTTCATTCAGATGATAAAATTAGCAGGGTTGTAATCCATAAGGAACAAATCTAGAGCAATGCAACAGATTTACATAATTCTCTGCGAATGCTTTGATAAGTTAATAAAAGTGTAATACTTCTACAGCACTGTTTATTAACAACCAACAACAATTCTACTTTCCAGAACTAACGACTGCTCCTCACGTATAGCAAATGACTCTGCAATTTAAATGCAATCAACTGACACTTCCACCATATGGACCTTGAACGGCTAGAGGTTTGCATTTGAATGCTGATGCTCGTCATCCTAACAGACTGCACGCAAAACAAGACAAATAGTTAGAGGATGCCTGTGAGGTCCAAGTGCCCATTTCAGAATGGGTGATTTGAATCTCTTGTTCACAGACCATTGCATGTAGACGCTGCTGTTACAGACACTTCTAGGTCTGATCACTGTTTTAAAAAGGAACATCCCATAGCCACACAAATAATACTCCATGGGTGAAAACAGGCACAAACTGGCAAACAAGTCATTTGATTTCAAAGTGATACCATGATATATATTGCACTAGATTTAACTGATGTTGTATATCACAATATATATATAAGATTAGATTCAATTTTATTGTCATTGTGCAGAGTACGAGTACAGAGCCAGTGAAACGCAGTTTTTTGCATATGCCAGCTTGCTAGGAAGCTGGGGTCAGAGCACAGGGTCAGCCACAGCACCCCTGGAGCAGATGTGGTTAAGGGACTTGCTCAAATGCCAAACAGCAGCAGCTTGATAGTGCTGGGGCTTGAATCCCCGACCTTCAGGTTAGTAACCCAGAGCCTTAACCGTTCAGCGAGTTAGTTTATGGGCACCTTACACCCATATGTGGTTCTTCCCAGACTGTTGTCACAAAGTTGGAAGCGCATAATTGTATAAAATGTCTTTGTATACTGTAGCATTACAATTTCCCTGTACTGAAATTAAGGGGCCCAATCATGTTCCACTCATGTTCCAGGTCATGAGTCCTGACCTCAACCCCATTGAATACCTTTGGGATGAACTGGAATGAGAACTGTCCACCAGATCTCCTCACCCAACATCAGTCCCTGTCTTCACTAATGCTCTTGTGGCTGAATGAGCACAAATCCCCACAGCCACAATCCAAAATCCAGCGGAAAGTCTTCCCAGAAGAGTGGAAGTTATTATAACAGCAAAGGGGGACTAAATCTGGAATGGGATGTTTAACAAGAACATATGGAAGTGATATTCAGGTGGCCATCTCTATGAAGCTGCTGTAGTTCTTATTTAAAATTTCAGCTAGGTATGCAAACGCAGTTATGTTGGCTAAAATATCAGTCAGTTAGCATAAAAAATACCAACAAATATCAGTCAGTTAGCATTAAAAATACCAACAAATATCAGTCAGTTAGCATAAAAAATACCAACACCAGAAGGTACAAAGCACAGCCTCTTACATTAGGTTTGTTTAATCTGGTTCTGGAGAATCATTTCACCTGAATGTTGAAATATCGTTTCTTTATCTGCAACTAGGTATTATAACTCGCTTATTGTTTACATTTTGCACATCCACAGTCTTTATGTATGTACTATTAGAACAATTCAGGCACATGTACTGCTGTTTACAGGCTACCTGAACACTATGAATTCCAAAAACAGATTTCAGTAACCTTGATTAGACCTACACACTGTCTTAAAATTGGCTTTTAGCTGTGTATCATGTTATTTACACTCACTATTTGTGTTTACAACTGATGCTAGCTAAACTATGTTTTGATATACAGTACTGTGCAAAAGTCTTTAAAAAAGCACCCTCTTTTTAGTACAAACTTTGTTATAGATTTTTATTTAATGACTTCTACATTATCAATTCAGTACAAAAACATTTTAGATTCCAAACATTAGTTTTCCAGCACACAGTTAAATATTACAGAAGAATGTTTATATGTCAGTAAAGAAAGCAGCAGATTACATGAGACACTTTTCAGACAAATAACATAATGAAGGCTGCTGGGTTTTGCTGCAAAAATAAGAAGCAAGTGTGACAGTCAAAGTCTCCAGAAGAACTGTGGCTGCTTCTGCAAGATGCTCAGTAACACTTACAGCTCATTTCCTTATAAAACTGCACACACTGTACCTGAGACTACTATTTTTTTCATTGATTACTGTTTACTGCTCTTTATAATATTTTTTAAATGTAGAAATATTTAATTTCATTATTTTTGAAGGCATCTTTGCTCTACAGCATTTCTTTGCATGTGCCTAAGACTTTTGCACAGTACTGTACTATACCCAGTGTACATGTACAGTATAAGAACAATGAAGTTGAACTAAATTGAATCGAATGTTTCCTGTTTATACCCCTGAGGAGTTCGTGTATAGGGTAGTGGTTCTCAAAGCCCTCCAGACTGTCCACATTCTTCTCCATACCTAAAAATGCATGAGTTGGCATAGAGTAAAAATGTGTAGTGTCTGGTGAGGACTGCTGTGAGAACCACTGCTATAGCTATAGCTCCAGCTCCGGGATTACAGCAGAGCAGTGGAGGCTTGCATATGACATACTATATCATAGTATGCTATATTTACATTCACAGCATTTTATTATATTGATATTCTTTTGCACTACCTGTTATATCTGACACGTTCACACTAGAACTGTGTACTGGTCGGCGCTGCACTGTGCCGATTGTCCTGTTTTAGTAGTTATTGTACTGTCTTGTGCTGTTTGCGCACATTTGTATGTGCACTTTATGTAGTCTTGTGTAGTCTTGTGTAGTTCTGTGCTGATTTATGTAGCACCATGGTCCTGGAGGAATGTCGTTTCATTTCATTCTGTACTGTACTAGCTGTATATGGTTGAAATGACAATAAAGCCACTTGACATGACTTGATTTGACTTGAGGCTTAGCAGTTCTGAGTTCAAATCTAAGGACTGCCAGTGAGCTTTGTGAATTCTTCTGCTCTCTGGACCTGTCTGATCCATCCTGATGCCCTACTTCTGTTAAGAGTTCTCATCACCTGAAAATCACTTACTGCTGCTGAGGATGGCCGCACATGGACAGCCTAACGATCACTATGAGATTACTGTGGATGGATCCACATAGAAACCTTGAAGATGGATGTGGATGTTCTTCTTTGGATAGCCTTAGGACTGCACTTGCTAAGAATTTGCACTCAAGTCTCCATCACTGAACAGTTGATAACTTCACTTTGATACAATAAGTTAAAACCGTAATGAATTCAGAAATGATTCTGATGCTTATACTAATAAGTTGCTCCTAAGCACATAAGTTCCCACGCTATTTGACTATACATTATACAGTTATAGCAGGGATTTATTTATAATCGTACTATCCGGTATCACCCAGATGAGGGTGGGTTCCCTTTTGAGTCTGGTTCCTCTCAAGGTTTTTTCCTCATATCGTCTCAGGGAGTTTTTCCTCGCCACTGTTGCCTCTGACTTGCTCATTAGGGATAAATATATACATTTAAAATTTCTATCCGGAATGTATATATTTCTGTAAAGCTGCTTTGTGACAATGTCCATACAAATCAAATTGAGTTGAACTGAATTGAAATTGAGTAAGAACTGTATCCTTCAAGGGACAGATGTTTGGATTTATGCTGTGGAAAAAGCACATTTGGTGAGGTGTTCCTCAAGAATAAGTGCTGGGGCTGCTCTTATTTTCTCTGTGTATGATCCTACTTGCCTGCATTACTTGTAAATATGGAATCAATTTCTATAACTATGTAGAAATATTAGAAATATTAGTATGATATTGCAATATTACTGTTCTGTTGATTGGGGGTCCCTGGAGGACTAGTGGTTAGGCCACAGCACTCTCACCACCACGGCCCAGGCTCAACTCCCGGCTGGGGCTCCAACCCCAGCCACTGAGGCTGCATGCAACAGTGCACTCTCAGTGCTGGTCCCAAGCCAAGGGTTATGTCAGGAAGGGGATCTGTTTTTTTTTTTTTTTTTTTTTTTAATAAAAACTGTGCCAAATCAAATACATGGACCAATGATCCGCTGTGGTGACCCCTAACAGGAGCAGCCGAAAGAGGAACAACTGTTCTGCTGATTGACTGAAACTGCATGTTGTATCATAATTTAGATGAATAACAATTCCATAAAACTAAATAAAACTTAATAATGTTAAAATAAAAATAAATAAATATATATATATATATATATATATATATGTAAGTAGATATTAATAAACAAAGTAGTCAGACAACTCACAGTGTACCCTTTTCATACTGACAATGTTACTAAAACAGTAACAGAAACACTGCCTGAATTAGACTTTACCTCAGACTACAGGATGAGGCCAAGAACATGATCTATGCTTTTGCGCTTCAATGTTTGGATTTTTACAATTCACTTTTCACTGGTTTAGCTCCTAAAAGGAGGCTGGAGTGATTGCAGCTGGAACAGAACACAGCATTAAGGGTGCTCATTCAGTGAACAAATGAACAGCACTTCACTGGCTGCCTGTCACGCAGAATACATTTGATTTTTATTGTATTTTTTTTCGTTGTTTGTTTGAATGGGCTAGCACCTCCTTATTCAATTCAAGTCAATAAAATTTTATTTGTATAGCACTTTTAACAATGGACATTGTCACAAAGCAGCTTTACAGAAATAAATGGATTCAATATATATATATATATATATATATATATATATATATATATATATATATATATATATATATATATATATATATATATATGCAACGGATAGTGCAATTATAAATAAATCCCTTCTATTACTGTGTACTATATGGAAAATAGTGCAATTAAGCAACCAGTAAATTCATCAGTTTTCGCAAGAGGTCCGGTTGGTTAAAATCTATCCACCGTCCACTAATGGAGTCCTTATCTAGCCGAATGGCTAAGTGAATACGCCTCAAACTGATTTCCTGAACCTCTTCCCAATAGACATCTTCACCTAACAATGTTAATGAGCAGCTTCCTTACATTTTATTTCACAGTATTATTATTCATGAGACTTTCCACTAGAGCTGCATTTTTTTTTTACCATTGAGATACTGTATTTTATTTAATGTGAATTACTAATCCTTTTAAAAAACCCTTTTCATCTTTTTTTTGAAGGTTAAATTCCTTTAACCTTCCCTTTTTTATTTGCCAATTTATCGTAAAGCCATTTTAGCTGCATTTAACTGTATAAAAGATACTCAAGTAAAAGCTACTAATATTGGTTTGGATTATAGACTTTCATATGAATACATGTAAAATGAATCCATTGTAGTGTACATAATCGATTTATAAATTGTATTGTTCACCTCAGCAATACTTTAGAGTTCCGATTTCTTCTCAGCTGCTTTGCTCAATAACTACAGGTAAAAACTTCGTTTTTGTGGATCGCTTACAAATTTTGGCTAAAGACAGTTTAATCATGGACCAACTGTAAGGAGCTGCTTTACTTCAAACACTGTATTCAATATGTTCACTGTGTTCAATATTTCAGATGCCAGTAGTTTAAAATAGTAAAGTACATCATCTCGGGCTCCTTCTACAATTGTCACAAAAAAAAAAAAAAAAAAAAAGCTAATATGCTTAAGCCACTGATTTACACTCTGCAGATTTTTTTAAATAACATTACCAGGAAAAAGTGGAAGCAAACATACACACGGTTCACAGTTGTGAAATCAAGTTTTATTTCAATAAAACATTTCATGGCATTTTCTTATTCATCAGATGGCGGTCACGTTTTTATTGTCTCCTAAAACCACAAACCTCATGTTTAAATTCTTTATTAGATACTGCAAACTGAAACTGCTCTAATCTCTACAGACAATGTGAAAAAACAGAAGTCAAGGCACAAAACAGAAAGAAAGAGTTGG
The DNA here is from genome assembly GCF_027358585.1 of Pangasianodon hypophthalmus. Lineage (NCBI taxonomy): Eukaryota > Metazoa > Chordata > Actinopteri > Siluriformes > Pangasiidae > Pangasianodon > Pangasianodon hypophthalmus. Next base: position 8,806,189 of record NC_069711.1, read on the forward strand.
GCCAGGAACACAAAAGGACGAGTGAAGACATAGTTATGCATCTTACATATTAGTCACAGTTGTACAGTGTTGAGCAAAGTGAAGCTAGAATTTCAGAATGTTAAATGCATAAGACAAATTACTGAAAGCGTGTCACACTGTGGCTGAACCAGAGCAAGCTATTTGTTCTTTTTCTTTTATTATAATTCATTATAGTTTGGTCCATCACACAGCACATTGCACAGTTAAGCCAGGAATGTGGAACTCACATGTAAGTAGATAAAAAAAACAACAAAAACAAAGCAAAAAAGTTGTATTGATCCCAATCTGTGCTTACATAGCTTTTTACAAAAGACATATTACGCAGGACCGTTTATTAAGATTTATGAATCCGTTAAAGAAAAGGGAAGTTAATTTATCAAATATTCTCCCCCTCACTCTCTTCTGTTGCACTGTCATACTCAAAAACAAAAGTCAAGGAGCAAAGAGAAACAATTTACTGCCTTTTAATTCTAAAGAAAATAACCTCAAAAATATTTACAAAAAAAAAAAAAAAAGAATAAAAAAATTATTTTGGAATTCAGTGACAGGTGGGACTCTGCAATATATGTTTTCTCTTTGTTGTGGGTCGTTGTTCTCCTCCCTCCCCGAAAGGTATTACAGGAAAATTCAGCGTTTGTCTTCTGGATGGCTGTAGGCAGTCTGGCATTGTGATGACCGACGCTAATGCAGGTGCACCACACACAGCTGCTTCCTGAAGAAACAATACACAGGGGAAAAATCTAACAAATGAACACAAACTTCATATATATATCATGATATATATCATATATATATATATCATATCATATATATAAGAAACAATACACAGGGGAAAAATCTAACAAATGAACACAAACTTCATATATATATATATATATATATATATATATATATATAAAGATTTTGAGAGAAATGTCCTTTTGACTGGCTATCATTCATGTTAATTCTGTGTGTGTGTGTGTGTGTGTGTGTGTGTGTGTGTGTGTACCTTGGCATGTTCCCTGACTTTGTCATTAGAAAAGCCCACAGTCCTTCAGGTTGTTTTTGATGATGACATCAGTGACGGCATCGAACACAAACTGCACGTTCTTGGTGTCGGTGGCGCAGGTAAAGTGGGTGTAGATCTCTTTTGTGTCCTTCTTCTTGTTCAGATCCTCAAACTTGGTCTGGATGTAGCTCGCTGCTTCGTCATATTTGTTGGCTCCTAAACAATAGGAACAGGAAGATGAGGAAAACATCAGTGTGAGTATAATACAGCAGGAAACCCAGGTGTCATGGAAGGAAATAGTTCAATCAAAAACTCTAATGCTAGTGGAAAGGTATCACTGATCTTCATGAGATTTGGAAATTATATTAACCGTAAACTAAATTAGTCATATGCTAGTATGACTTCGATATCTGGTAAATCCTACATATCTGAATTTCCTTCTATCAAACTCAAATTACTTAAAATGCATCCCACCGTTAACAGCACATTTCTTATAACATCTTTAAGCTTATTTAGTTTAAAACTACGATTATGGGGACCTTAGTGTTATAAGATTCTATCTGAATGAAGAGCTGTTTCGAGATACAGGACATCAAAGTTTTTACATTTCAGCTATCAGAAGTCTACTGTAATCTGCATATATAGTTCAACAAGGGCTACACTTTAAAGTTATATAAAGTAAGATCAAATAACGCTGTCCATTTCTCATGAAGTAATCCTTCAATCTGATTGATGAATAAACAGTATGACTAGGCAAGCAAAAACATTCTTAAACAGATTTTAAGACCTGAAAATGCAAAATATTTCACTTTTAAAAATCTATTCTATCTTAAAATGTAATTTTAAAACATTTAACAATGCAGTCATATTGAAAAATCAATTAAAACATACAACACAAGTTTCTGGTTTCTGTACAACCACTCACCCACACACACACACACACACACACACACACACACACACACACACACACCCACACACACACCCACACACACACCCACACTCAAAAAGTCTCATAAAGTCTGCTATCTTAACTCACAATGGAAGATCAGTTTATACGACACACTGCATTGCAGCTAACTAATACCAGTGATAATAAATGCTACTGTTATCTGATGTTATCTACAATATTAGATAACATAATATATGGATGATGACTGGGCGGCAGACAGTGTTGTCAACATTGCTAACAAGAACATCCTAGCGAGCAGAGAGAAAAACAAAACACGAGACGGAAGGGATCTTCAACTGCAGATACGTTTGGATTAATAAACAACCAGATGATAAGCCTTACTTTATACAACTGTTTCAAAATGAACAGAAGCACATGTCCAGTCCATGTCAGGTCTAATAATATAATATATAATAATAAACTGTCTAAATGTTTTCCTGAACTGTACAACTGTTCTCCTATCCAGCATTTTTATTACTGAACACACATACAGAAAGGCAAAAACCTTTATATATATATATATATATATATATATATATATATATATATATATATATATATATATAATGTTGCTGTTCAACAGATTCCAAATGCAAATAGCACACTTGAAATGAACTCTGGACCTTTTATCTGCTCATTGTAATTGGGATAATGAGGGAATAACACACACTGAGAAGCCAACTGTCCCATTACTTTTGGTCCCTTAACAAGTGGGAGGCACATATGCAAACTGTTGTAATTCCTACACCGTTCACCTGATTTGGATGTAAATACCCTCAAATTAAAGCTGACAGTCTGCAGTTCGTTTCATTTGAAATCCATTGTGGTGGTGTATAGAGCCAAAAATGTTCTTGGAGAGAACTTTTTAAAGAAATATATAAATTAAACCAAAAACTTAAATATAAAAATAACAAATGTATAAAAAAAAAAAGTCACTAAAGGAGAATCAAGTATGTGCCAGGGATGAACCTTATAACACTAAGGTCACAGACAAAATCAAAATGCGGAATGTGCGGGATTTTCTGTTGATTCAATGCAAAAGCAAAATCATTTATAACTGTATAACCCCATGTTTACTTCCTGAGTCATGGTTGAGGAGCTATATTCACAAATGATTTAATATAACTTATGGGATGAAAGGTATTACAAAAACGAATGGGTGGTTTCTTTTGTTCTGAAGAGTCGGTGCTGGTGGTACGGACCTGTATACTCAGGGAAGCAGATGGTGAGAGGGCTGCGGGATATCTTCTCCTCAAACAGATCCTTCTTATTGAGAAAGAGGATGATGGAGGTCTCTGTGAACCACTTATTGTTGCAGATGGAGTCAAAGAGCTTCATGCTCTCATGCATACGGTTCTGCACAAAAAAAAAAAAAACAAATGAGAGAGAAAAAGTCGTGAGAGAATGTTGTAATAAATCTAGGAGATTACACAGTGGAGTGGCCACAAGGGGGAGCCAAAACTTCATACTTCTTTTGACTGAACTACATACACTCACTGGTTACTTGAACAGGACCACCTATACACCTGCTCATTTACGCAGTTATCCAGTGATCCAATCATGTGGCAATCATGTAGATACAGGTCAAGAGCTTCAGTTAATGTTCACATCAACCATCAGTATGAAGAAAAAGTGTGATCCCTGTGACTTTGATCGTGGCATGGATGGGGCTGGTTTGAGTATTTCAGAAACTACTGATCATCTGGGATTTTCACACACAGCAGTCTCTAGAGTTTAAACAGAATGTACCAACATCCATGCCATGATCAAAAATCACACTTTCCCTTCATTCTGATGGTTGATGTGAGCATTAACTGAAGCTCTTGACATGTATCTTGCAAGATTTTTTGCATTGCACGTCTGCCACGTGATTGTGCTGATTAGATAACTGTATGAGTGTGCAGGTGTTCCTAATAAAGTGGACGGTGAGTGTAATTATGGCATGTCGATTCATAATTGTGACATACAAAACAAAGGTACCTCACTGTTTGCCACGAACAAGGACTAATTTTAGCCTCATCTTTAGAAAAAAACCTAAGTCAAGTGTTCATGAAAGTCAAAGTGCTATTGTCCTCACCATCTCTTCATCCTCAGCCAGCATCAGGTCGTAGGCACTTAGAGCCACGCAGAAGATGATGGCAGTCACTCCTTCAAAGCAGTGGATCCACTTCTTCCTCTCCGACCTCTGCCCTCCAACATCAAACATCCTTGAAATAGACAGAGCGAGAGAGAGAGAGAGAGAGAGAGAGAGAGAGAAAGGTTTTGTCCTTGCTCACCATTAAGATTTCATTAAGCTCATGGGAAAATAAAAGCATTAAGCTACATTAGCAGAGAGCTCCTACAGCTTCCGCTTCAGGTAATGATGCCAACCAACACAATGGAGAAATTTCACAACTCATTTATAGCCATCTTTCAGTCGAGGTGTTTTAAAGAAATGTGTGTATAATAGACTCTTTTACTGATTTGACATCTGCGGTCCATCTGTCCAGTCAACAACTGAGCCTTTATTCCTGCCACCAGCATTTTCAGGAGAAAAGTTTCTATGGTTACAGGAATTGGGACAAGTGAAGAAGCAACATTTCTGACTCCCTCTATTGATTTATTCATTACACAAAACAGAAGAGGAGGTGATGGACTGCGTGGGGTAGAGCACTGGGCTATTACAGCTTAGTTTTATTTCAAATTGTACTTAATTGTCTTACTACTGTAACAATATAGCAGCACTTGAACAGCTACAGGCAAACTGACAGACACATACGAAGAGGTGCCAACACTGCTAACAAGAACATCCTAGCAGGCAGAAAGAAAAAAAAACTGAATTCACCACACAATGGATGGGATGATCAACTGCAGATATGTTTGGATTGATAAACAACCGGCTGATAAGCTTACTTTATACAACTGTTTCAAAATGAACAGAAGCACATGTCCAGTCTGCAATCTAGTCCATGAAAGATCTAATAATATACACCCACTGCCCACTTTATTAGGAACACCTGTACACCTGCACATTCATGCAGCCAATCGTGTGGCAGCAGCATAATGCATAAAATCATGCAGATACAGGTCAAGAGCTTCAGTTAATGTTTACATTAAACATTAGAATAAGGGGGGAAAAAAAATCTGATCCCTGTGACTTTGATCGTGGTATGGATGTTGGTACCAGATGGGCTGGTTTGAGTATTTCAGAAACTGCTGATCTCCTGGGATTTTCACACACAACAGTTTCTAGAGTTTACACAGAATGGTGTGAAAAACAAAAAACACTGAGTGTGCGACAGTTCTGTGGGTAGAAACGCCTTGTTGATAAGGGAGGTCAGAGGAAAAAGGCCAGATTGGTTTGAGCTGCCAGGAAGGATATAGTAACTACTCATATAATCACTCTTTACAACTGTGGTGAGCAGAAAAGCATCTCCGCATGCACAAAACATCGAACCTTGAGGAAGAGAACACTGGGTTCCACTCCTGTTAGCCTCAGATTCTTGTGCTTGGCTATTGTGGTCACAGGCTCAACCAAACTGAACAGCTGAAGATTAGAAAAAAAATAATCACCTGGTCTTTTTCCAGTCTTTAACTGTCCATTAACAGTGAGTCTATGCCCATGATAGCCTCACATTCTTGTTGCTGGCTGACAGGAGGTTTCTGCTGTTGTAGCCCATCCACCTCAAGGTTTGATGTGTTGTGCATTCTGAGATGCTTTTCTGCTCACCACAGTTGCAAAGAGTGCTTATTTGAGTTACTATAGACTTCCTGTCAGCTCAGACCAGTCTAATCATTCTCCTCTGATCTCTCTCATCAACAAGGTGTTTCAGCCTGAAGACCCTCCTCACACAGGATGTTTTTTGTTTTTCATACCATTCTGTGTGAAAATCCCAGTAGATCAGCAGTTACTGAAATACTTGAAATGGCCCATCTGGTACCAACAACCATGCCACGGTTTAAGTCACAGAGATGTCGCACTTTTTCATTCTGGTGTTTGATGTGAATTAACGAACATTAACTGAAGAACATTAAAAGAACATTAACTGAAGCCCTTGACCTGTATCTGCATGATTCTATGCATTGTGCTCCTGCCACATGATTGGCTGATTAGATAACTGCATGAATGTGCACGTGTTCCTAATAAAGTGGATGGCGAGTGTAATATATAATAAGAAACGTCCTGCACTTTTATTACACAGATAAAGAAATGCAAAAACTTTTTTTTTTTTTTTTTTTTATAAAAACAAAAAGCACATTCAGCCTTTTTAACATAGATAATTCATTTCAAATGCCTTCATCCAGTCATGTTTTCCAGCAGGTAGGGTAAGTGATCACATGACACCAGCGAGTTGCACGGATCAACAGTATGTTGGTTCTGGCAGATGCCATTTTGGAGAGAACACAGAGCTAATGTTAGCTAGCTTTTCCCTTTTCTAAGCAACAGCAGGAAAACAGGAAGGCAAAATTCACTTAATTAACTCCTTCATTTTTTAACTGACACAAAAGCAAATAATTCCATCTTTATCTTTTCTACTGGCTCACAAGTTCATCTAAAAAAAAAAAAAAAGTCACAGTAAAGCAGAATGAACTGCTGACAGAAACAAACAAGTCTTTCACATCCTGTGTTCTTTCCTCTACAGAGAATTAGTGTTTCCACCCTGTTTGTTCTGACCACATTTCAACTGAAAAAGCAAAAACAAACAACATAGTTTCCAGGTGTCTCCTATATCGTAGTATCAGGAAGTCAAAAACCATGAACGCTACAGCGAAATCGTAGAGGTTGGCACCTCTGTGTAAGCGCATAGAGAGAAATACAAATATACACATGGAAAAGAGAGAAAGAGAGGAAGAGTGTCAGCATGGTCTCTCACTTGAAGTGCAGGTCTTTAAAAGTGAAGTGTGTCTCGACGATGCCGGTAGTTTTCACTCTGGTCCTCAACACGTCCTGTTGGGTGGGAATGTAGTCTGCTCGTGCTATCCTCTCAAGATCATTCAAATAGCTAGACAGGTACAATCACACACACACACACACACACACACACACACACAGAGGTATATCATTAGCTTTGTAAGTATGAAGATAAATGAGTGCAGATGTCAGATAAATGAATCATTAGCATAAGACACAACCAAGGAAAAAGGTTCGACCTGGACTAGACTTCTTCTCCTCCTCCACTGGCCTTATATGCAGATACCACAACCCATAACCATTTTAATTTCTTAAAGAGACCAAAAAAAAAGCACATCCAAACAGCATAAACATGTTTTAAGGCCACTGTAGCTGGCACTGTGGCAGGAACAGGCTCTCTCTTGTGGGCCAGAAATAACCCCGTTAGCTCATTGAGCCATCTCTAACGGACATGCTATAGTCCTGCACACTTTCCTAAGTGAGACCATTTCTATGGCAACGTTGGCTTGCTCTCTCTCTCTCTCTCTCTCTCTCTCTCTCTCCCCTTTGTTCCCTCTCTCGTTTATCAGACTGACTGTTTATATGTGTTACTCCTGCCTGAAAGATGAGCACTGTAAAAGGTGAGGCTGTGGTTTGGGAGAAGAGTTGCTACATTGCTAAAATCTGGAGCATCTTGGGTCATAATATAGCACGTAGATAAAGCCCAACTGCATTAACAAAGAAGTGAAACACTGATCATTACGAGACAATTCAACACATTCTCGTCCATGTCCAACGCCATGCTATCTGCAGAGGGCAGGCAGAAGGAGGCCTGTCTTCGCAGCATGGAGAGCACACATTCTCAACTGTGTCCCCTGTGGCACTGAACTACATGAACCTGGAAGATGCAAAACAGCCCTTCGTGTTCTCTGTTCCACACCGAAGCCATCTGCTGGAACTCAGTTAGTGCTGCTGTTCAACAGCTAATCTAATAGCAATAGCTCAGGGCTGGGTTTATATACAATACCTTATGTTAGAAGTTAAAATACACAGGTGCCATGCAACCATTGGAGTTGCTAAGGATATAGTTCACCTGAAAATAATGTGATTAATAATAAACAAAAGCTAGCAGGTTTACATACGCCTTGAAAAATCTGCATAATGCTAATAATTAATGAAAAAAAAAGGGGATCATAAAAATTGCATTTTGTTTTTATTTAGTATTGCCCTGAATAAGCTATTTCACACAGCAGATGTTTACATATAGTCCACAAGAAACAATAATAACTGAATTTACACAAATGAACCAGTTAATACTGTGTGTTGTTACCTGGATGACTGTTTTTCTGTTTTGTGATAGTTGTTCACAAGTCCCTTGTTTGTCCTGAGCAGTTAATCTGCCCACTGTTCTTCAGAAAAATCCCCCAGGTCCTGCAAATTCTTTGCTTTTTTCCTGGATCTTCTGCATATTTGACCCATTTTCCAAAACTGACTATATGATCCTGAGATCCATCTTTTAACATTGAAGACAACTGAGGGACTCGTGCACAACTATTACAAAAGGCGCACATATTCACTGATGCTCAAGAAGGCAACACGATACATTAAGAGCCAGGGGGATGTAAACTTTTGAACAGGAAGATTGGTGTAAATCGTTATTATTTTGTTTCATTTAGTACTGCCCTTCAGAAGCTATGTAAGAGATTTGCATGTTTCTATTAATATATGAATATTAATCATATATTCTCTTAATATATGAATGCATTTCCTCCTATTAAACCTGGTTTGTAAGTTCTTGTATGGAAATAGATTGTAAATTCTATTTCCATGACAACGCAAAGCACCACAAATCCACCATCTAAATACATGCGCAGTCATTATAAATTAGTTGAAAATGAAACACTTCTCTGATCACAGGATGAATGAATCTAATTATCTAATTCCCCACCGTCTCCTTTATCAAGGCATTTCACATTTTTTTATTTCTTTGGTCAAACCTTACGTTTTTAGTATTCCTTATATGTCCATTTGAGCAGCAGAATCATCCTGAAACGCTTAATTTATACAATCATCGTCAGCAATAAATTTGCCTTGGTCAGAGTCACGGTAGTCTAACAAGTCAGACCATTAGTTAACCATTATGTTGCATGTTTTCAAGGGGTGGAAGAAAACTGGGGAACCTCTAGGACTTCGTGTGTATTGTGCAGTTTGAGACTTATTTCATATTTATATATAGCATGTTCATCTTGCACCATGGTCTCTTGCACTTCAGTATTGTTTTACCTTTGTTATTGTGTTGCATTTTTTGTATTTTTGTATTCTTCATTTCTGTATCCCCCTTGACTTATATCTTTGATTCTGTGTTTGCACCTGACATCAAGACAAATTCTTACTGTAGAGTGTCCTTTACTGTACCTGGCAATAAATTGTTTCTGATTCTGAGTCTGATTCAGTAATATTTTTCTACTATAAAAATCCACAATTTTACATCCTGTAGCTAATACAGTTACAATGAAATGAAACTAGTTAAAATGAAGTTAAAATGAAACACTTCTCTGATCACAGGATGAATGAATCTAATTATCTAATTCCCCACCGTCTCCTTTATCAAGGCATTTCACATTTTTTTATTTCAACTAAGAGGACCCTGGGTGGACTTGACAGAAATTCTCATTATCAATTTCCCAGTTAGGCTAGACTTCTTAGAGAGATTTCAAACAGTATTGTTCTGGAGTGGACATTAGTTGACAGGGGTGTCAAGAGAAGACAAGTGTCATTGCAAGGAGATGAATGAGGAGCTTTAGCTGGGAAGTCTAAGGATGAACCACAAAGGCCTCCATCGGCACTGTGCAATTAATGTGACACCAGAGAGCAATATCCACCCGATGCTATTAAAAATAAGTCGACATTAAGGGATTTTGCTGCAGAGAACATTGTAATATTGACTGTTATCTACACGCCCTTAAAGCAGATTTAATATTAGCAATTAAGACTGATGTTAGTGTGATAGCACCAAATAATGTCACATTTCTAAACACAAAAGTAAGACTAGGACTAGAAGATCAGTTCTGTGTTATACAATATCTGCATGTCCTTTGTGATACTGCAAGCACTATGTTCTGCTCAACAGAACAATCCCAATCTGTTTACCTTCGTTCTGCCTTTTCATTCACCTTCATTTCTCGTTAGTCATTAAAGCAAATGGGGAAAAGTGGATCGAGTTAAGCTGTGAGGAATGGATAGGTACGCTGGTCTTCAAAATGAAAAATCCATGTGCAGGAAGGAAGAAATAAATTAGGATAGAACTGCGTAGAGCGAGTTGGAGGCAGAGAAAGAATTTCCCTCACATATTTACATTTATAGTAGCAGAGGTATTAGGTGTGTGTGCATATTGTGACTGTGTGGTATCTCACTTTGGCCAACACACCTCCGTAACAGTGACAGACGCAAGGTTAACAATCTAGAAAGCTTCCTGTCTGAAATAGGATCATATACGTATGCTTGTGTGTGTGTGTGTGTGTATACTGATATGATCTAACTGAGAGAGAACTTGTCACGGTTGAATACTTTAAGATTTTGTGAGAAAGTTAAGTTTTGTGTGTGTGTGTGTGTGTGTGTATGGGCTCACTAGGCAGCAGAGTCGTTGAGCTGGTACTCTCTGGAGCGGCTGAAGCAGCCCTGCACCCCGCTGTCAGCCCACAGTCTGCGGATCACGTTGGCCAAGTCGTCTGGGAGAATTCCCTGCTCTTCCGCTGCGGCAGACAGTGCAAAGAGCTGCCTTGCATCATCCTACACACACAGACACAGACACACACAGCAAATCATCGGTTTACTGGAAGACTGAACAGAATCGGTAAATAACCTTTAGCTAAGAAACTGAAGGGTCGGAATTATAATAAACTCTAAGCTTGGACTACTCTGTCATGAGATCAGGTTGTGATTCACTGTTCAATACAACTTGTCAAACATCTCAGAAAATGAATTGCTCAAAACCACAAATGTCACCATTCTGTGGGTGAGCCACTGTTAAATGTCTTAAAATCAAGAAGTAATTCAGACACTCCACTTCTACTTGTAAAACTTCTTTCTTGCTGAGAATTGCCACATTAAACGGGCAGCACTGATTGAATTCTAGCATGGACATTAAGCAATTCCAAAAAGGGGCTTTAGGCTATTAACCTTACTACCATGACAAATTCATATTTTAAAAAAATGCAGATTAGTCTACAGCTATTCTACACTGGGTTTGAGCCAATCTACAACCAACTGCACTGGTTTATTTAAACCTGAGCACCATGCAGGTTTCCTACCGTTCTCGCTGGATCTCCATAATCGATCTTGAGGTTACTCATGGCTTTGATGATGGCCATTATAGACTGGATGGTGTTGCTGTACACCACAGCTCTGTACTGCTTACATTCGTCTTCCGAGTAGCCGTCTTCGTGGATGATTCTGGAAAGATGAAAGATGAAAGATACCGGGCATGAGACAGGATTTCAAGGTTTGCTTTGCTCTCTGAAAGTAGCCTGAAAGATTTACACTGAAGTATTTGTAATGTGTGTAGAGATTCTGGTGCTAATTTGTTGGGTGGTGCTGTATTTTCATTATTCCTGTGAAGATGTCACAGTGTCAGGTCTAATGGTGCTTAGTAGGGCTGAACAATACATCGAAATCATCGAAATATCGCAAATGTAAATATCACGATATGCATATCGCAAGGGCTTGCGATAACTGAATGCTTTTAATACACAAGTCAATTTAATGCACAAGTCAACATTGCACACTCACACATACAGATGTACATAGTCTATATTTCTATATACATAATCTATATTTCTACTTCTGCAACATAGCTACACTTTATTATGTTTGTTTGTATGTATGTATGTGTATGTCTGTTTTTATTTTCTACACAGTTTGTGTTTATCTTGGCATTCAATGTGGACAGCAAAGAAAGTTTCATTGTACAGGGAAACTTGGTTTCCTCACTGTGCACATGACAATAAACGCTTTGAATCTTGAATCCTTCAGAAAGTTATGAAAAGTCAAAGATTTAGGGTGACGCAGATAGCAGCGAATGCTTTCTTTTCCTCAAAAGAACATGAAACGTATGTTGGTTATGTCATTCTCAGTTTTTAAATATAAATATATATGTAAATATAATTTTAATTGATTTTACATACTTATAGCATTATCGTACCGCATATCGCATTATTTAACAACTTAACGCATATCACATTTTTCTTCAATATTATGCAGCCCTAGTGCTTATTTAAATTAAATAAAAATTAAAGTTCATTCAAACATGTACTATATAACCAAAAGTTTGTGGACACCTGACCTTCACACCCATATGTGCTTGTTGAACATCCCATTCCAGATTTTGAACCCACAAACTTTTGGCCATATAGTGGAAGTGATACCAGTCAGGTTTCACTGTTAGCCACTAAAAACAAAGCAACAAGAGCTTCTTTCTCACTCACCATTTTTCATCAATGTACAACGTCATAGCAATGTGAAATCTAAGACAGAAGTCACGGGAGAAACGGCAGAAACTCGGCTCAGCTAGTTAGCGATTTGCGATGATGATGATGATGATGATGATGATGAGCACACACCGGTACTGACTAACGATGGCAGTATTATGGCACCATTTGTGTTTGAGTATAGTATACATATGAGGTAGGAGAACTGGACAGACTAAGTGTAAAGCACTACTTTAGGTACTGACCCTAATACCAGCAGGTAGTCAAATGGCATTGTGGGTAATGTAGGAACCATTAACCGAAGTGAAAATAGACCTGCGTATAGCTGAAACTCATAATTTCATTACAAAATAAATCTTGGCAGCCACTGTTATTTATAAAGATTAATATCCAAAACATTCAAGGGGAATGTTTTCTTTATGGCTTTCTGATTTAAGCTTCATACAAACCATTCAGCCAAATACAGGGTTAAAAGAAAACAAAGGGATAGCTCAGGATAATGAAGACTTGGCTTACTAGCCCACATGTGTCCACCGTATAACTACAGCACTGGGAGAAATATGAAGCAGTACTGGGCTATTATTTTGCCTCTGTAACATTATGTAGCCTGCAGCGAAGACAGGAGGGAGGTAATGTCTGTGCAAGCTGCTCGGTGGCCATTTTTTATCTTTCTGAAGTGTAATAATCTGGGTTTTGAGCTTTTTACGTTCCCTCCTCATAAAAAATGGATCTAGAGCCTAACTGCCCCAGAGTAATGTGAATTATTAAACCATTCAAGGCCATTTGTGTCCTTGCCTGCATGCACACGTGTGTGTGTGCGTGTGTGCGTGCGCATGTGTATGTGTGTGTGTGGCTTTGTGTAATCACAGCCTTTTAATTGCATTGAAAGTATTACCCAAAGCAAATCAAGCAGAGAGGGAGGTACACGTTTTAAATAATACACATGGAATAAAATGTACATTATTTATGCTGACTATTCTAGACTTTCCAAAATATCTAACCATCAAACTGCAGTCATTGATTTATTTTTATTCAACATGAACGGCTTCCAGGAGCTCGGATCATTTTCATCTCTGCGCAGCAACTGTTTATTTATAAACAGCTGTATCTTGATATCCATGTACTTGCCAGAACTGAATGGTTTTTGACAATAGTAATCACAGCACGGCCAAAAAAACATCAGGTTGATTATAGCATTAGCACTCATCAGATGGAACTAATCTCGACTGCCGAGCATTAATATCCTGTGGAAAGGCACATCCGTTTATGATGATTCAGGGTTTAGTGAAAGATCCACCCCCCCAATCCACCATGCTACAGGAGTTATTATTTCACTCAATAAGCCAGCTAAACTGAAAGGTAGGCATAGTGCCTTTTCCTGTAGGTGAACATGACCCCGAGACCTCTTCAGTGTGGTTACAGAAAAGGTCAGCCTGTACAGTCAGACTGCTCGAGGTAAATCGAAGCTGAAGCAAAAGCCACTCAGAGTGCATTTGCGCTCTTTAGCAAGTCGATATGAATCTAGAAGTATGAAATGAAAGAAAGGCCAGCGAGCTCCTATTCATCATGCTGCTGGATTATACTGAAACTGGCAGATCCATATGGTTTATAAAGTTTAAATTTAAATTGAATTAGACTCCATTTATTTTGGTTGATGCGTTTCTTTCCAAAATGCAGCACACAAATTCACTTGCACTTCTGCCTTCAATTATGAATTAAGTACACACATCCATATATACAGTCAGGTCCGGAAGTATTTGGACAATGACAGAGTTTTGTGAAGTGTAGACTTTCAGCTTTATTTTAAGAGGTTCCACAAAAATATGGCATTTACCATTTAGGAATTACAGCCATTTTCAACAGAGTACCTCCATTTTCAGGGGCTCAAAGGTATTTGGACAAAGTGACATAATTGTAAATATAACCATAATTTTAATACTTGGATGAAAATCCTTTGCAGTCAATGACTGCCTGAAGTCTGGAGCCCATGTTCTCAAAACTCAAATTCTGAGTTTCCTCGCTGGAGATGCTTTGCCAGGCCTTCACTGCAGCCACCTTCAGTTGCTGCTTGTTTGTGGGTCTTTCTGCCTTCAGTCTTGTCTTCAGTAAGTGAAAAGCATGCTCTATTGGGCTGAGATCAGGCGACTGACTTGGCCTTTGAAGAATATTCCATTTCTTTACCTTCAAAAAATCTTGGGTTGCTTTCGCAGTATGTTTAGGGTCATTATTCACCTGCACTGTGAAGCGGCGTTTTGTAGCATTTGGCTGAATGTGCGCAGAGAGTATAGCCCTATTGGACCGCACCTGGTCAATTAACTTCTTGTCAGTCAATTGTCCAAATACCTTTGAGCCCCTGAAAATGGAAGTACTTTGCTTAAAATGGCTGTAATTCCTAATTGGTAAATGCCATATTTTTGTGGAACCTCTTAAAATAAAGCTGAAAGTCTACACTTCGATCAAATTGTTTTATTTCAAATCCATTGATGTGGTGTATAAAGGCAAAATCACAAAAACTCTGTCATTGTCCAAATACTTCCGGACCTGACTGTATAACAAATGCTAAGGGGACAGACTCGGGGCAAATCTCAACCATTTTACAGAAAGGTACGGAAAATAAAATCATGTTTAAATTGTGGCCTTATGCGAATATATTTATTTTTATTTTATATTCATTCATCGCCAGTAACCGCTTTATCTTGGTCAGGGTCATGGGGGGATCGGGAGCCTGTCCCAAGAACACACCCTGAATAAGATGTCAGTCCATTGCATTACACCATGCACACACTCATTTACACACTCACAGCTATGAGTAATGTAGAGTAGCCAATCCACCTACTGGCATGTTTTTGAGAGGAAACTAGAGAACCTGGAGCTCGAGCTCACGATCCAATCAAGGACGCAGGAGCTGTGAGATGGCAACGCTAGCCACAGCACCCTCCCCACTGACTATACTTAAATATTATATTATATGATAATATATTTAGTCATCACTTCAATACGTGTGCACTCTGCAAAGATATATGCGAAACCCATATAAATCCCTACTGCTGTTAAACTGCTAGCTACATTTCAAGCATGCAAATTAATACTTTGTCTTATATACACCATTTACCTTAACTTGTTTGCCACTATCGCCTGTCCATTTCCATGTAGAAAATAAATTTAAAGTATAAACATATGTGGGGGAAAAAATAAAAACAAAAGTTTTCCCTAAACAGAATTCAATTTATTACATTTACATAGAAAGAACACATACACTGGTACTGTCTACAGTGCTTCTGGAAATCAGTGACCTTAAGTCCAAAACAGGTTTTCTGTACCTGAAATAAGTTCCTCTTTCACACGTACCTCAGTCACAAGTCAAGTTCTAGCTTTTGTTAAATCTGCTTACTCATTTCTGGACTCATTTCCAGCCCATCAGAATTCATTACATTTACATTATGAACTACACGTGGAGTCCCTACTTACTCTGTCGTTATCTTCATATTGTTTTAGTTGGAATTAACTTAACCATCCTGAGCTGATAGGATATATTAAGCAAACAAAGACCTAATGCATTTATGGAAAAACAACATTAGCAACACTTCAAAGATAAATTTACAATGAAAAACAAGTAATCACTATGACCAACAGCATTGTCCACGTCAGGCTCTGTAGTCTCATTTCCTTCCTCAATCATGCCATTTGACCTCTGATTAAGTTCGCTATGGCTCATAACTAATAACTTGATCTAAGCATCGGCTTTACAACGTGAGAAAATTTCACCTACTTAGCATGCTGGGAATGAAAAAATCTTTAGACAGACTGACCAAATTTACAGTCACCTTTTTTTTTTTTTTTTTTAAATGGCCACTTATTCCCCCAACATGACCTTTGCAGAAGGTTAGGAAGTAAATAAAACATCTCTACATAGTTTTGATGAAATATGTTTTTAGTTTCTCAAAAGTAAAGGTGTCGGAGAAGATACAGAAAACCCAACTTTCACCCATTTTTAAGGTAATTTTTGGATGTTTGCAAACATTAAGCCACATCCGATAGGGCTTCACATATTATAATGATATAAGAATGCCTCCATAACAACAATGCCCAGTTAAGTAGCATCAACACTAGGGCAGCTTTTCAGAGTCATAAAAGCACAGTGTTCATTAATCATGAGCAGAGCATTTAGCTAAAAGCACAGTAACAAAAGGTCTACAGTGTGGACTAGTGCAGCATCTGGAAACACGGTGCGACAAAGCAAATGAAACGCCGGTCCATGATAAGTGATGAGGTGCTATAAAACACCAGGCTAAAGCATCATTCTACTGATGTCATTAAACAACACTGTTGACATACAGAAACAAAGGGAGAGCAAAGATTTGCTTCAACGGCTTTCACTTAAACACATGGGTCATTACTGCTTCATGCATATATATACTCTCCTGAGGGGCTGCAATGAGCTTGTTGACATTTATTTGTAAGACTGAACTGATCTTGACTGGATTTATTATACATAAATGCAGCATATTGAAAAATATTACGTATTAGAAGAGAGGAAGGATAAGGAATGGCTAATGAAAGCATTATTTTACTCACTTCATCTGCTTCACAATGGTGCTCTTTCCAGACTCCCCAGCACCTGCAGAGATAAGAGCAGAAACAGAGTCAGGTGATACGTGGCTTAAAAATAATAACAGTGAACTTGACTTTAAAACTATTCAAAATTGAAAGACATAATGTGAACCCAGGCCTGGGTCAATAGGAACACAAAATGGTGAAAAGAAAACACAATTAACGAAGAATGAGCCACGACGATAGGGAAACTGTTGCCAATGGGAAGCTGCTCGTTGAGGTTCCGTCATTTTAACTGTGATTTTAATTTATGTTTGAATGCGTATGCGGAGAAAACATTTCCTAAAACATGATGTGCTGGCACTGCTGAGAGGAAGAATTAGTAGATATGAAAAGCTATTTCTCCCCTGTTATTATTTGCTGCACTTACAGTGCCTTCTAGCTACTTGCTCAGACGGATACTACACAGTCAACTAGAGCTGCATAGGAACTTACAGAAGCAGTAATTGGTGCTGAAAAGCAGACACACTTCTGTAGTAAATACATAAAGACACTAATGTACTTTCGGATAGTTACATTCAACTCTGCTCTTCCACACCATTTGTTTTTACTGTGGTTGAATCGCAAATGGTGTGCTCTACATGTAGTGTGTACAACACCATTACGTTATACCCTAGGTACAGCGTTAAGTGGTAAACAGGCAGTAATTTGGAAATTGGTCTAACTGCATGCTAGTAGGACTTAAATAAATGTACTCCTCCATGAAAACCGTTGATGATGGTGTTAGAGATGAACTGGGATTCCACACAGCACAACAAAAAGTAGTTTTGGCCACTATATGGCCAAAAGTTTGTGGAGACCTGACCATTACACCCACATGTGCTTGTTGAACATCCCGTTCCAGATTCACTCCCCTCTTTTGCTGTTATAATAACCTCCACTCTTCTGGGAAGGCTTTCCACTAGATCTTGGAACATGGCTGTTGGGATTTGTGCTCATTCAGCCAGAAGAGCATTAAAGAGGTGAGGCACTGATGTTGAAGCCCTGGTGTGCAGTCAACATTTCAGTTCATCCCAAAGGTGTTCAGTGGGGTTGAGGTCAGGGGTCTGTACAGGACACTCTAGTTTCTCCATCCAACCTTGACAAACCGTGTCTTCACAGAGCTCGCTTTGTGCACAGGCTACAGCATACAATTCTAGACAATTGTGTGCCTTCAGCTTTGTGGCAACAGTTTGGGGAAGAGCCACATATCGTTGTGGTGGTCAGATGTCCAAAAACTTTGACCATATCAAGTCCCGTGCACACCTCTGTATGGTGGCTTCATTTTTGCACGTCAAGCATTTTGTTATTTGCTTCCATGAGAGAAATACTGACAATACTGGTATTTATAAACCGACATCTGTAACACATTCAGTCAGACACAAAGATATTACAGTCTTAATTTATGCTATATTATCTTCATTGCAATATCCAACAATATTTTTCCCCTATTGTGCAGCCCTGCAGTCACCTGTCGACTTGCCATCCCCTCTCAGCAAATATTAGGCTACATTTATCATCTAACTCTCAGTCAAAATGTGCACAGTAAAGTTTCTTCTTTTAATTTCTGTAATACTGGAGATGACTAGAGTAGTGGAAGACAATTCAATCAAGAGTCTTGAACACTTCTTGTACTGACTTGCCACTCAAAATGATTAGATCAAGCCACAAAGCTTTGATACAAAATGTTCTTTCGCAACTTGCTTGCAATAACAATTCTACCACAGAGGTTTTCAAAACCCAAAATGCCCCAAACTTGCTTTGCTTCTTGAGCTCTGCTGTCAGAACAGTTTCTTTTTTTGGTGTGTGTCTGTAAGTGTTATTTCTATTGTGCAAAGAACGTAAATTACTTCTCATCAGGCTACCGGTCCTGAATCTGCAAAGCACTCAAATTGTTTACGGACTGCGTTTATGATGAGAACAACACAGCATAATGGTGTAGTTTTAGTATGCAGAGCATTGAATTAGGCTTAGTGTTTGAGAGCACCACTCAACGGTTTTACTATCCGAAGATATGGAGAGACTGACGGAATAAGCAAGTGAGGAGAAGAGAGAGAGAGAGAGAGAGAGAGAGAAAGAGAGAGAGAGAAGAGGGTATTTGTGGTCCATCCCTGGTGTCCACCTGCCCCAGCTGTGTCACTGCAAATCTGTCAGATTCAGTCATAGTGCCAGCAACTGAGTGCACCAGGCACACCTGTCATAACCTCGACTCAGCTTCTCAATCTCTCTCCCTCTCTTTTCATCACTTCACAGGAAAGAAAGGCCAAAAACAAATGGCGTGAGAAGACACGGGAAGGGTAAATGAGGAGGCGCATTGGTATACCCACACAGAAAGTCAATTTTCCATCCTAGAATTTCACATCCATTCATTTTCAAAGGGGAGTTGTGAAAAAATGTGCAAGGGACTGTGGGATGACGAGCGATCTCTCTCTATATATCTATCTAATATACATACACACACACACTTTCAAATACGCCTCTAAGGGTACGTCTGGTGTGAATATTGCACTCTGCAGCTTTCAGCTTGACATGCACACTGCCAGTGGCACTTGCTGCATAAGAGGTGAGCGTTTTAACCATGTTCTCACCACTCGCCATACCACAATCCCGCAAAGTCTCTCATTTAAATGAATGGGTGTGAAATATCGAATGGCGATTATGTGTTCAGTGTGCACGTACCCTTAAGGATAAACGTTCACTCATAAACTACACTTCATACTCTATCCCTTCCAGCCCACTCATGATTCAGTGCAAACTGAGACTCGCTTGCTGCACAGTGCTGCTGGCAGTCCTCTCTTAAGTCAGTGTGAGAAATGCACTCCCTCCCATCACAGCCATCTGGTAAATCTGAGCAACAAGGCTGGACCAAATGCTAATTCATCCTACATGTCACTGCGAAACACTTCCTACTTACCCAAAGAGAGGAGAGGGAAACATACAGCTAGCTAAATACAGAGGACCGAGTCTAGAACCAATCGGTATATACTATAGGTACAAGAATTACGTTTATACACTGGACATTAGTGTACGAGATCATTTTATTGCCAAAAAAGAAGTGAAAAGGTCTATAATACCGCAAAATGTCTGCTACATAAGGAATAAAACATTCAGAAGGGGTGGGAGGGGTGTTATAATCAACGATTTTACATGTCTCTAACATAGCAATACTGAAATCTCCATAAAGGTTACCTTTTCTCCTTACAGAGGGCTTAAAATCCCTCAACAGCCGTAATAGGAGATTTAAAGTTCCAAATGTATGCCTCATGCATAACTAAAGCACTCACATACACACAAGTTATGTGTTGTGTCATTACAAAATGTATATAATTGTATACACATTGGCAGCGCATACAATAGGATGTTGCACAACAGCAGAGTGACTGACAAATAATGCTGGGGGGTAGGATAACGACGATGTCTAATGCGTAATCAACAATGGTACTTTACAAATGTTTATATTAAGGATGTGGCTTCTGCCCAATTCAAATATCTGTAAGAGTTACTGAACGAATATTCGGTTAACGGCTAGGAGGTGAGACTTTAAATGAGGCGTTATCGTTATTATAATTTTCTCACGTCAGTAGTGGAGCACATGTTTAGCAGAAGTAGCAGTAAAAAATCTCATTTTATTAACAAGCTTTATACAAACAGTTAGTTCCGGTCCACTGATTTGATTGTTTGTGTGGCGTTCCAAGAGTCCAGTGTACCCTCAGTGTGAAGTTTCACCGTGTGTATCACTCGTCTGTGCTCACTACATAAAATTCCACTTCCTAGTTTGAAACGGTTACTACAGTAGTGTTAGTGACGTCATCAGCGGACATGGCAAACGATATTTTACAGGAATATAATTTCTGACTTACAATACGAAAGCTCGTCAGATGAAGATGAAAAGGAAGAAGGGACATCAGTTTTACCGGAAGCACCTTTAACGGGAATGTAGAAATCAACATGAGCTAACCCTAGCCGATGTGCTATAAAGTGAGTGCGGCTTCTTCGGGATCTGTTTCCGCTAGCGGAGCAAAAATAAACATTTGGCCATGTTGTGTCTGAATTGTCATTTACTCGATATTAATTTCTTGTTTATAGAACTGTTGTATAAAAGCAATATCGCACTCACAGTCATGAGGTTATACTGAATCTCGGTATGACTGTGATTAGCTACGGCATTCGCATGCAGTTTCATGCCTACGGCCAAATCACAGCCGTGCTGACATTCAGTATATACTTGTGTGATATTGCCCGGGAGTTGAAGTACCCATGTATACCCCTAGATGATCTCTCACTTTGGAAACACAACTAATAATTTTAAATAGCTTGTGAAATCAGCTAATGTTCCAATAAATATTTACTTTTCACTTACATTTACACATTGTTTACACATCTATTTACTTCCTCATCGGCTTCTTTTTCCTTGCTTACTGCTGAAGCTGGGTATTTCCACCAATAACGAGCAAGTCTCTTGTGGCTTATGAACAATAGTATTAACATCATGGTAACATCTGCAGGTCGAGTTTTGTGCATGTGCGATGGGATGATGTAACTGGTTATCACAGGGTTTTTTTTTCCCCAATGGTTTAGATATCATCTTGTACAAATGAAACTGTCTGTTCTAATGCCAACTTTAAATTAGGGCCAAGATATTACCAGGGGTTTAATAACTGACTTGCAAGTGATTGTTATGTTCTTTTTTTTCAGTTCTTGTTGGAGTAAATAGTTAATCTTTTATTACTTTTATTACTACTTTACTACTTTTTGTCTATCGTAATAGACAGCATTGTGTTTTTCGGTCTAGTTTACAGTGTATAAACAGCCACAATGGATCTAGAATCGCATTTTAGAAACAGAAGAGAGATGGCAATAATAATTGTGATGTAGACTGCTTAATAGAAGTGAACTATTGTAAACTGTAACTTGTTTCCATATACACAGTGGTAGAGGCGTAAGGGCAAAGTACACACATCTTCATGGGAAACGGGCTTGTTGCAGCCATGTTTACAAAAATAACCGGCCTGCACTGAATAAGGGCATGTAAATGCTATTCAAAAGGTGAAAAAAATATGGAAGCGCTAATTGTTTATTACGGCAATTGCAGTAGTGCCTAACTCATGGCTAGGAGTCAGTGACTCAACTAAACAGTCATTCATTTCAGTGGAAACGCAAGAAGGTTTTTCCATGAGTTACAAAATAGCAGTTAGTAACTGTTCCTGGTCCAGACTCAAAATGTGCAAGTGCTAAACAGATGTGCTAACAACAGGTCTAACATAATGGCCAGTGTAACTGTAATAATATTAATTCTGAATTGTTCTGTGATTGTCTCCTTAACCTGTAGAGAAGCACAATGATTACAAGACTAACTTTAAACCGTGTCCAGAACTGATAAATCAGTGTCAATGAGGTGATACACAATATGTTCCCAGTTTGCAATTGTGACCTTATTGTGAAATGCACAATGAGAGAAAACCCAGAAATAACAAGTGGCAAATTTTTTGAAAGTAGCCACTGAATAAACTGTGACAGAGCAAATTGTTTACTGATGTGGTCAAAGAATGACTTTTATAATTATGGAATAAAAGAGAATAATGAAGTAAATAAAAACGCCAAGTCACAGTTAACACAAAAACATAATAGCTCCAAATCACATACAGTCATATATCTTGAACAGGACATTTTAACAAAATGTTCTATGTTGGTTTTGGATAGCTAAGACTAGCTAAAACCACACTAGCCCTAACCATAAGCAAAGCACATTGTACCAAAACAAAAAGAACAAACAATGACGCACAACCTGTACCCCTTAAATACAAAGTAAAATATTTACATCCCACAACAGCCACCCTTGAGACCAGAGGTGTTAACCCTTGGAGCCCAATACCACCTCTCTAGAGGTCTAAGGTACAATGCTAATGCTCACTAATGGCAAAAGCCAGAGAGCTTATAATTGATCTCTGAGGAACACAATGGAAACAGTTACCTTGTTTATTCGCTATTCCCAACCCAATGAAAACGGCAAAACAGAGTTTAATTGGATGTGATCAGTGTGTTATTGTCCATGGAGGACCAATTAATTAAAACTGAAAGAATATTTATTATTTTATTACTTAATTGTGCTTACCAAGAGCAGGAAGGTGGAGAGCTGAGCTCAGGTGAGAGGGAAATATGATCAACCGACTGACTCATCTAATTAGCACAAGGTCATATCTACCAAATCGCAAGTCATACAGATGGCTAAAATGAAGAGTACTTGGACAGGGAAGCCCAGTTACAGCTGCTGCATATGATATGAGCCCAATGCAAATTTATGTATGAGGTACCAGTACAGATTGAATGCCTCATGAGAAAGAGAGAAAGAGAGAGAGAGGGGGGGGGGGGTGCTAAGAGAGAGGGATGATTGTATGTCTGAGTCTTACCTCACAAAGGCCTCTGTGAACTTGCCTGGCAAAGTAGACAGGCCTGTTCTGTTTGGTGTCATTTGGACCAGCAACAATAAGCATCTAAATGAGATCCCAAATGGCCCTATAGCAATTAGTGGTGGGAGATGACCACAGTGATGACCACCTCTTTTTAACAGCCAACAAATACAAAAGACACCCTTCAGGGGCTCCAAGTAAGTATCAAAACACTGTAATGTGAAATAATTTATTTTAGGTTTCAATACACACACAAAACAGCTGCAATGCAAGACACTAGTCTAGATCTAAAATCTTACTGATACCCGACATTAACACATTTGGATAATCTAATTAAATTCTGAAATATGATTAATATAGCCTAATATTTCCACATTTTCTCAAAGACCAGTCCTTAATTCTCCAACTGTTCTCAAAAGAAGTCGCTTGAGTATATTCGACTGCTAGTAATACTCTCACAGCTAGGTGCTTGGCATTCAAAGACACTATTCAACTGCCCAAGAGAGTGATCTCTGAGCAGGCACAAGCTCTTAATCCAATTCATCAGGCACAGTGAATAGAGACAATATGCCTGTTGGTACATGTGTATTTGTATGTTTATATTTGCTCCCACAGGCTTTCAAACTATTAGCTCCCAATAATTAACAGAGCAGAAGTGTTCGGTCAGGCTAGTGCTTTTATTCCTAGCAGGGAGCCATTAGCACAAGCTGCTGCCTCTTGCTGTGGTCGACATGTGGTGATGAAGCAGGTTGGAGATGGATAGAGATGGATGATGTTATAAAGGTTATCCTTGTCTCACCCTAAGCCAGGATTAACAGATTGATAAGTAAGGATGCTATTTGCCCCCTCCATTCTGCTTCATTCATCAGACTAGCTGAGAGACATGTTCTGACACGCTCAGAGCAGATCACATCTGATGAAGTAGAACTGAGGTGTATGACGGGGAGGATGTAAAATGGAGGATAAAGAGATAGATCATAACAGATATGGTAGAAGCCTACTAGGGAAAAGGTAAATGGCAAGTAAAATTAAATGTGAGTAGATGGAGGTGGAAGGGAGAAAAGAGAAATTATTAATGGAAAAAATGGAGTGCGGAGGACTGAGACAGGGAAAGGGAAAGAAAGGAAATTAGTATGAGTCAAGAAGGGCAAAAAAAGGGTGAAGTAGAAGAAAACAATGAGAGATGGATATACAAAGCAAATGACTAAGGGGAGCTTTTGAATTCTTACATAATCCTTATAAATTAACAGTAAAATCCAGTGAATGATTTTTCCAAAATATATTCTTGTGGAATAGATCTGCATAGCTCAGTAATGCATGGTGTCAAAGCAATGTTTCATTTTATCCAGTTAGTGCTCCAAAATATACTCACAGAGCACTTTATTAGGAACACCTGTACACCTACTCATTCATGCAATTATCTAATCAGCCAATCAGTGCAATGCAGAAAATCATGCAGATACAGGTCAGCAGCTTCAGATAATGCTCACACCAACCATCAGGCTGGGGAAAGAAAATATGATCCAAGTAATTTTGAGCGTGGCATGATTGTTGAAAAGAAAGAAAGAAAATTGAAAGAAAAAACATCTTTATGGCACCTTTATTGCAGTGAGTGTCAGTTCTGTGGATGAAAACGCCTTGTTGATGAGAGAGGTCAAGAATGGCCAGACTGGTTCGAGCTGACTGAAAGGCCACAGCAACTCAGATAAACACTCTGTACAATTGTGGTGAGAAGAAAATGCACAACACGTCGAACCTTGAGGCGGATGGTATACAACAGCAGAAGACCACAATGGGCTCCAATTCTGTCAGCCAAGAACAGAAAGCTGAGGCTGCAGTGGGCACAGGCTCAGCAAAACTGGACAGTTGAAGGCTGTAATAACGCAGCCTGGTCTAATGAATCACGATTTCTGCTGAGCCACTCAGATGATAGAGTCACAATTTGGCACCAACAGCATGAATCCATGAACCCAGCCTGCCTTGTGTCAAGAGTCCAGGCTGGTGGAGGTAGTGTAATGGTGTGAGGAATGTTTTCTTGGCACACTCTGGGCCCGTTAATACCAATCAATGAATGCTTGAATGCCACAGACTATTTGAGTATTGTTGCTGACTATGTGCATCCCTTCATGGCCACAATTTACCCATCTTCTAATGACTACTTCCAGCATGATAATGCACCATGTCACAAAGCAAAAGTCATCTCAAACTGGTTTCATGAACATGACAATGAGTTCAATGTTCTTCAGTGGCCTTCCCAGTCACCGGATCTTCATCCAGCAGAACACCTTTGGGATGTGGTAGAACGGGAGAGTCGCAGCAGAAAAGCTGAAATATCTGCAGGAATTGTGTGATGCAATCATGTCAACATGGACCAGAATCTCAAAGGAATGTTTCCAACATCTTGTGGAATCCATGCCATGAGGAACTGAGGCTGTTTTGCGCAAAGGAAGGCCCTATCCAGTATTAGCATAGTGTTCCTAATAAAGTGCTCCATGAGTGTATATTGTTTATTGTTGTTAATCTATTGAAGTTTTGGTCTTTGCAGTATCCATGTCAGAAGCATACAGCATGCAGATGAGCCCACTAATAAATAAAAAAAAAAATCTCTGAGTTTCCTTTGTAGGTACACTATAGGGCCAAAAGTTTGTGGACACCTGACCTGCACACACACACACACACACACACACACACACACACACGTGTCTTCCGCAAACTGAAGCACAGAATTGTCTAGAATTGTGTTATACTGCAAAGCATATTACCATTGTAATGTGTAGGCCTGCAATTTACTGACAAAAGCAGAATATTACAACTGTTTTGCGACATCATGTGATTTGAGCTGACACAGTAACCAGTTTCTCATTTTTATAAAGACTCTCTCTTTTATCGGATATTTCAGCATCAGCCATTTTGAGCAATGTGATATTGCCTTCAAGGTTTTACTAAACTGTTCACGAACATAACAAAGCTGCTACAACCAAACCAAATTCATAGTCACCTGGCAGATAAGTAGGTTCAACAAATATAGAAAGAAAAATCCTTTCTGTGTTTCTGAATCTTGCCACCTGCCGCAACTACACGCGTCGGCAGAGGCGTGATCTGGCCGACAGTACAATGGTTTTTACTAGGCAGATTAATTAGTATGCACAGATGGCCGACAACCATTTCAGAATCAAGAACACGCAGGTATGTGGAAACTGAGAAAAATAAAGTCTAGAGCAAATCTGGTATATGCAACAGCAAAAGATTTATAACCAACTAACTCTCGTTCATTATTAGACTACTATAGCTACCACTTTTTAGCCTAGCGAATTAGGCTTCTGAGCAAGCAAAACATCAGGCTAGGAAGTGCATTCACTTGCCTGGTGGGCTAGCTAGTAAAATCACCATTAGTCCACCCCTGAACAATATAATGAAATGGTAAGAGTGCACCAACACAACAACACACTCTGGAAATAAAATACACTCCAAATCCTTATATTTAAATGTCCTTTGTAACAGTTACCTTTATAAAACAGATTTCAGGTCTGAACATTTCAAGAATTGGAGCTAATAATGCTGCACAGGTTCCATGCGCTAAACCTCGCTGTGCTGTAACAGGAGTGAAACACAGACAGATCTTGTAGTGTAGCGTCACTCATCCACACCTCAGCGCTGTTGCTCATTACCGGTTGTTTTTCGAAAAGACTCACTGCTTGGTGACAGAGAGCAATCTGTCACAGGCCAAAGCTAATTAAGCTAATCAAAAAGAACCTCCATATTGTCCTTTTTTTCCACATATAAACTGTTTTTGGCATTTATGGTGCAGTAGTCTAGCTTCTACACTGTCAGGAAGAGAAGAACGCCACAGGACTAAGAGAGAAACAATAGGCTAAATGTATTTTTATACTGAGGCTGTGGATTGGACTGGCCCTTTAACAGTTGTCTTAGGAAACGAACAGTCATTCCTTGAGTCTCTGGCTGCCCTCCCACCACCTCATTCTTCTTCTCTCACCCTGTTTTTCTCTCTCTCTCGCTTACTCCCTGAGGGAACACAGCCACAACCCTCAAATGTTCATGTGGACGGTCATCAAGCATGCCTGTCTTATCAGATCAAAGTTCACTGAGTGAAAGTGCAATCATGCAGGCATTCACAAAGGGGTAGAGAGAAGAAAGAAAAACAACTCTAACAAACAGATTCAGTTATGCTACGCAAGTTCTCAGCAACACACGTCTTCTCAGGAATGTAGCTCACACATGAACTACAGCTTACACCCTTCAAGTTTTCTAGGCTTACATTAGAAAACATAAAACCTATCGAGCAACAGGTCCGAGTCATAAATGTTAATGTTTTACTAAGAGAACAGTCAAGAAAAAGGACATGATTTAGAAATTGTTTATCATGTTTAAATTTAGAGGCGGTACTGATCCGATAGTATTGGTTCCGAGTCAATACTGGCAATAAATAGTGGATTGGATATTGGAGAAAACATATCAGATATAGGATCCAATTTTTTTTGGAACTTACACAAAGAGATTTAACTCTTTTTTTTTTTTTTTTTTTTAATTTTGTTAGTATTGATCCTATCATATTTATGTTTTATTATACAGGGTGTTTGAAAAGTCAGTGTGAATATGTTGAGCAAATATGTCAATCCAAATATGATGAGCAAAAGCTACAAAAACACAATACAGTGGCTGAGAAAATGTGTAGAGCATAAGGGTGAACATGTACAGCATATGTTGCAAATAATAACTATAAAATTAAGTATATGTAGTTTTACTCTTGCTAGTTCCTGACTTTATAATATTTACAATGTAAGTGATTTTTGCGTTAAAGAGTTTAACTGTGAAGTGCTTCAGTTAAGAAAGAAAGAAAGAAAGAAAACGACACCTGAGTGCCGATACTCAAGGTTTCAGTATCAGTATTGGAAAAGAAAAGTAGTACCGTGCCATCTCTACATTCCGAAGGCACGGCTCCGTCATACTGACTGAAGACAAAACACAATTCTGTGCAGCACCGAGGTGATGGCATTGTTTTATGATCTCAGTTTGTTCCCAGTTTTATGATCTCCTGATCTGGGAGCTGTTGAAGTATGTGACGAGTGATGCTTGATGAACTTCTTTCAAAATCTATTTAAGCACAGCTAACTCACAAGAACGGGCTTTCCAATTCATCTACCCACCAGCCGCAGAACACAAGCAAACAAATCAATGTTTCCCTATAAGACAGCCGAAAGTTAGTACTATTGGAGCAAGCTCAATCCTCTAAAGATGACTTCAATCTTACATCCCACATCAAATAACTAAAAACAATAAATAAATAAATAAATATAGTAATTTCTGTCTTTTTTGCTTTTATACCAGTCCTAATAGTATCAATATCTCCACTCTTTTTTCCACCCTAGATACTTACTGACAAAATCATCGATCCAAGCTTGTACAGCCTTTAGAACTAAGCTGAGATCTTCCATTGTGTCGAGCATAAAGAAAGCGCTAAATAAATGAGTAATGGTTTGCAGTGCTGGCTGCAAGCATGACATTAGCCTTTACGCAGGCTTCTTGCTCTCAGTGTTTGGCAAAGCAACGGGATGCATAACGTTAACCAGATTTTGTCAGTCGTTCTGTTTCCCGTTTGACCTTTCCTGTTTAAAGCGTCGGTCCAAGGTTATTATTCAATCAACGCTTGATGAAGCATCAACACACGCTCAAACATCATAAGTGTCTGAGAACTTTATTACCGCCATGTGGTTTCTGACATTTCTTCAAACGTAATTTGCAGCCATGACTCACAGAGAGATTTGAACCAAAGCTATTATCTGTGCTACACCTCCAACCGGCTGAAGCGCAATACTCAGAGCAGTGGAGGGGAATTTTATCACCGCACAGCTGCTAGGACTGTATAGTAAGTTGCTTAGACCAGATTTTCCTCTCTATATTAACTGGAGGAGCACTTGATTATATCTCTCCCCCCTGCTCTCGCTCTCTTGTGGTCTGTTGCAGGTGTCCCTACAGACTGTAGCTGTAATGATGTCTCCAGGGCACCAGGAGTGAACTGTGTCTCCAGAGTCCCTATAATCAGCCAACTTAAACTAAGCCTGGAGGGAATGCTTGATTAAAACTTCTGTTGCTCTGTGAGTTTTATTTCACTTTATTTTGTTATTCAGATTCGCTCTATTAACTTGTCTAAAATGTAGTTGGTTGGTGGTTTCTATCACATCCAGCACTGACCTGAACAAAACCTAGGGCTGACGTACGTTCTTCCTTTTCGTGCCGACATTAAGCTTGAACTTAATGAAGATTCTCACCTTTGTCTTTGGGGTCTTCTTTTCTCTCTCATATTTATGTATTACATCTGTTCACTTTAACGTAAGAATATTCTGCTTCTTAGAGATCACGTCTAAGGGTTAAAGGAAAGTGGTGCTCATTCTCTGCTGAATTACAGCTTACGTGTCTTAGGCTACTCTACTATTAAATGAACTTAAGTTTGTCTTGTTTCTGTCTTAAAATTGCAGGTTCATGCACACAGTCACTACCAACCAAGTATTTAATCAAAAGTGAAACGCACACACCTAAAAAAAAAAAAAAAAAAGGAAACAAAAAAAACACGCCTTTTTGCTGTGGTTTCACAGCTGAAAAATTATAGTGCACCATACAAACCACAGATAGCAACAAACAGCCATTAATTTTTTTTTAATAAAAACATTTAGCACCATCATCCAATCATGTGACAGCTATGCAACGCATAAAATTAGGCAGATTACAACTAAAGAGCTTGATTTAATGTTCACATCAAACATCAGAATGGGGTAAATTGATAGCGGCATGGCTGTCTGTGTTAGACGAAATGCTTTTTCGAAAAACTATACTTGAAAAAAGTATTTCAGAAGCTGCTGATGTGGAATTTTCACACTCAAACATATAGTAAGCAGCGGTTCTGCCGGTGGAAACGCCTTGCTGATAAGAGAAGTCAAAGAAGAACGCCCAGACAGGTTTGAGCTGACAGGTAGTCAACTGTAACTCAAAGAACCACTCTTTATGGCCGTGGTAAGCAGAAAAGCATCTCAGAATGAACAACATGTCAAACCTTGAGCAGAAGACTACAATGAGTTCCACTCCTGTCCGCCCAGAACAGGGAATCTGAGGCTCCAGAGGGCACAGACTCACTGGACAGTTGGTCAGTGGAAATACATCACCTGGTCTTTTTCCAGTCAACTGCCCAGTTTCAGCATTCGTCCAACGTAGAAGTGGTTTGCCAAACGAACATTCAACAAGAAATAAACGATATCAGTGTGAATTTCGGTTTGGTTTTGCTATTTATTATATTAGGTAATAGACAGAATTGAGAGGAATACCTGCCGGTTTTTGTCTGAAACCTTCGTCAAAGAAGCACTTGATATTTTCTGAAACACCTGCAAGCAGGAGGTCCTTCAGACAGTATAAGGCCAACTGGCATGTTTTTCCTCATTACAAAGCAGATGGCAAAGGTCAGCAGATGGTACCAAAAAAAATGCTTCTTTCTTTGAATCAGTCAAAAATTCAACACATTTCATGATTTCGTGACCTGTATAGTGGCAGTATTAATTAATACAAATGTAAATCTTAAGTGGAGTGATTGTTTTAAAACTGAAGGGATTCTGAATAAATAAAAAAATAGTACAAAATACAGAAAAGTGAATCATTATAATTATTACATTTGTACAGCCAAGTTTTCGGATTTTAATCAACAGAGTGAAAGGTCAGTTGCCACAGAATAATCAGCTTTAAATCTACTGCAGTTCACTAAAAAAAGAAGAAAAAGGAGAAGTGAAATCTACAGCTTTCTATATATAAAAAAAAAACACTTTACAATGTCCCTGTACTGTAGCTCCCTGTAATTCAGTGTCAGGAAGTCCAAACTGTATATTCTTCTAATTCATGAAAAACCCTCTCGTGCATCATGCCACAGAAAGCAGTTTGTGGGTGGGTTGAATAGTGAAGTGGAACAAATGATTGCGAAAGAGAAAGTGGGTCAGAAGCCCATGGCTGCCCAGTCTTCACTACTGCACTGCAGCAACAAAGCAGCCGGATCCTCCTCCACTACTCGATTTTTACTTATCTGTGAAAATGCAGTGGTGTACATGATGCTTCATGCCGCTGGGCTGTAATTTCCCAGCCTCGCTTTCGTAAGCAACATGTTCAGATGAATTTCTCCGACTGGCACCGCCAAAGGAATTTGCAGAGAGGTTCTGTGGATAGTGAGGCACTAGAAAACACTGAGAAACGCAAGTAAAGGAGGAACTGTTTCTCAGTCGAGTTGAAGTGCTGGATTACTGCCTGTTCAAATAAGCAATTGGTTCAAACCAGAGAACTGTGCAGAGTCTCAGCTTATTAATCAATTCATCATCTCCCACTATGAAAGAAAGTCACACAGAGAAGCCAAAATCAGAAAAAGAAAGTGAGAAGGGTTGCCACATCCATACCACTTTGTACTTCTTGAAGCGCAAGAAAGAAATCCCACAGGATTTTGGTATTTATGCAGCTGTCAAGCCTGCAGTGCTTAATGTAAAGCCTTACGAATATACGTATACGGAGGTTCCATTCCTTTAGTGTACAGGTTCCCAACCCTGGTCCTGGAGTACCCCTCTCAAGACCCCTGATTTAACTAATCAGCTAATTAACAGTCCTTCCTGAGTTGAAGTGTGTGTGTGTTAGAGCTGGGAAATTACTGACATGTGCAAAACAGCTTGGGTTCTCCAGAACCAGGGTTGGGAACCTGTGCTTCAGTTGGCTAACGATTGAAAACTTTACGTAAAACCTTATACCAAAAACATTCAGTTTTTCAGTACCAAAAATGAGCGCAGTCTGTAACATCAAAAAATAAGTCTGACGGCTTGAACCCATCACGTCCATTAAGTATTAAGTAATAAGTATTAGCGGATGATGTGGTACCTGGAAACTTTAAGCCACAGAATTTACATGCTAAGCCAGCTAGGTAGCTATAAATTATTTTGGTAAATGTGGCTACTGTTGAAAAAAAAAAATGCTAAGAACATAATAATGCATACGGAGACTCTTATACTAAAAAGCTCGGATTAATTATAGGCTTGGGACGATTGACGATGGTGTTGGGAATCGCCGATAGATTACAACTATCGCAATGGCTCTCAAGTCAGACATTTAAATATCTGTCAGAAAACATGGTGTCTGTGTGTTGTGTCTCATAATACGCATTTCATTTTTGCCTATTTTGTATCCGAACCTTGATACGCTGTTGCTTGAATTCAGAGCAACAAAACATCTTTCTCTGATGCTGCACTTCAACACAAAGCACATGCATGTAGTTATTACAACTAAATGCTAGCGATTGCAGCAACAGCCAACTCATAATAGTATTTTTTTTTTTTAACTATAATTTTTTTTTTTTTTACGTCATTACATCGTAACTTCGTACATGACGTTTTGCATAAGTCTGGCCACGCCCCCTCCCAATACTATCGTCAATCGGTGATCATTAGGGGGCACGATAGAATAAAGGCACATTATACACAATCTCACAAGCCTAGTGAACTAGCCAAATTAGCATTAAATGTTATCTACACACACCTACAGTACAGGTAGTATAACAGCAGCCAGCACTAACAGTAACCGCAAGCTGATAACTAACCATACTGTACTGATACATCAATTGCCTGGTTTTGGTGAATAAATTGGCACTTGGTTGAGCATATTCATAGTTGCATAGTTTTTAGTGGTTTAAAATGACACATTCAGGGGTAATTTAAATGACTAACAATGCTGCTAGACACTCGCCCACTCAGCACTTACTTTAATCCAAACTGTGACTAATTATAAATTTAAAGAAACTCTCAACATGAAACACATCATTATTGTTTATGATCTGTCAGAAAGTAAAGATAAATGAAAGGCTGAGGCATTTGACTCTTCTAAAATTCCCCTCAATCCACCTGCGACAAATTAATTAGCAAGCAGTTAACTAGCTGGTCAACTATGACTCAAATATTTCTGGGAATTTTAGCATGCGTTCAATCTAGGCAAATAGATAAATAAATAAATAAATACACTCATATATGACTATAATCAAGTCATGATCTCTGTATGTCTCCATGAATAATCAACCTGGTTTTACTGTATGATAGTCACCTGATGTACTATAATACTAATGAAGGGTGGTATGGCAAATCATGTCATGACACTTAAAACCATTTTCACAATGCTTCATGACAGATTTAGGTTTGCAGAGGTCTGTCCCAAAAAACTTGTGTAATACTTTAAAACTAGTGAAGTATTTAACAAAGACACAAGAAAAAGAGTCTAAAATTGATTGACGTCTTACTGCAAGTTAGTGTAATAATCTCTTAAAACAAAAATATGTATCGTTTCATAACTTTTCCTCATATATTGATTAAAAAAAAAAAAAACGCCCAGTTCTAGACAATAATCATATGGTGAATACTTTAAAAATACCCTGACTACTTCCGTGTTCCGCTCTTGGTGAGTATGCTCAGGTAGGCAGTGGTTTAGGTAGTGTTTTTAGGTGTTTTAGGCAGTGCTTTCTTTCAAAATGACTTATTTTGGACAGGAAGGAAGCATAGCTTGTGCTCTTTTAGGAGAACTCTGTTTAACAAGCTAGTGCTCCAAGTTTAAAAAAAGAAAACATAAGAAAACATGGCAACCAGAACTGTCCAAAAAGATCAGGTAAAGTAAATATGTATTTTAAGATAATATTGTAAATGATAATCCACAGGGAATTATCCTGATATAAATTTTACATATTTATATGTAACAGGCCAACGTTCAGTTTTCTCGTCCAAGTTTGCCATAACCTCCAAACATTTGTCTCTGTTGAAACAAATGTAGTGGAACTTAAGGTTAAGGCTCATTAAAACTTCTAGAGACAAAGCTCCTCTCTGACAGTATCCTGCACTACACCTTAGAGAATACAGTTAAAAACTGTTGGCACCCTGTGGGTGGAGGACTGACTCACTAGTGCCTATGTTAGACAAACTAACATCCGGACCCAAAAAAAAAAAAACACTGTGCTTTCATATCCTTCTGTTCAAACCAGATATGAGACTGACACACGAACGGCACGCAAAACTGGGTTCCTTTTATGGCGTTTAACCGCGTAATAAGGGCGTTACCATTCATATAGATGCGTCTTGCTGTCAGATCGCATTGCTTGCTTTATTAGCTTGAATGTCTGTGCTCATATCCTCCCAAACTTTTCAGCTAAATAGAGATTGTGTTCTCATTGTAACCACATGAAGATTTACACTTGAATGACCTCATTAACATCAGACCTTAAGGCTTTACTCTCGTAATCACTTATGGCAAGTAATAATCTGTTCAGAAAACATCTGTCTCATGCAATGCGTACCATTAAGTCAGCTCTGACTGGTGACTGCGTTTTGGAAACTCTTAGGGGTGTAATGATACAGCGTGTCATATTCGATACGAGCCTCTCGATTCAATACATCTGGGTAGCGGAAAAAATACACTCAACAGGCTGCGTAATAAAGTAGGCTACTTATCATAAAATACAGCTTCCATTATGTGAGGTGGAACAAACATTTAAATTTAATCAAGCCACACTTCCACCTCTGAAACAGCAGCTTCCTCTTTATCAGGAATCAGGAAAGGCTACAGGAGTTTAAAAAAAAAAACATGCTTCTCCTAAACACACTAGCATACTAGCATTCTAGTGTACTAGGCTGAGAAATACAGCAATGGCTACACACACAGCAGGCAGAAGCTAGAAGATTTCCCATTATCTTTAAAGTCTGGTGTATGGGAGCACTTTAGCTTCCTGCTAATTTATGACGCTGACAGCCAGTGAGTGGTGGACCGAATCCTTTAAATATGTGTACAATACACCAACATGAATATCA
Source organism: Pangasianodon hypophthalmus (assembly GCF_027358585.1). Taxonomy (NCBI): domain Eukaryota; kingdom Metazoa; phylum Chordata; class Actinopteri; order Siluriformes; family Pangasiidae; genus Pangasianodon; species Pangasianodon hypophthalmus. The sequence continues at coordinate 8,841,373 of NC_069711.1, forward strand.
CAAACATACGGTGCACACACACACACACACACACACACACGCTCTGCTGCATTCAGGCAGCCTTTCCTCGCTGATTCAATCCAGACTGAAGTATTCACTGCAGAAACTGGGAAGTGTATATTCGGTAGTGGTCAAAGCGAGATTTAAAAAAAAAAAAAAAAAAAACACATCTAGTGCTACAGAGCATTATGTGACTCTAAAAGAGCACAACTATCTAACAGCAGAATAAGAAAAGCCCGTGCTTCAGACTTCAGTTGCTTCATACTTCAGTTGAGTAACACCAGTCAACACTAAGCCATGTTTAATTTCGTTACGTTCCAATACAATTTTTCTTTCATTATATGCTGCTAAGAGTCTGAATAGATTACACAAACACTGTCATTAAGTCTCAATTAATGTACTTTAATAAATGTTTTAATCAAGGGCACATAGACAGGCAGTGCTTGTTATTGCTGTATCAAAAAATGTGTCCGAGTTTTGCGCATCATTACACACCTAATTAATACGTATAGAGACACATAAACCCTACTTATCAGGGGAGAAACAATACACAAAATTCAAATACATTGCCCCTTACTTACACTGGGGAAACCCATCAGATTTCACTTTGTAATCTATTCAATGAACCTATTCATTTTTGCAGGTAACCATAGAGAAACACAGTTCAGTTCAGGTAAGTCTGTAGTTTTCAGAAAAACGTATAGTAGGAAATCTCAAAATGTCACCACATGAAAGGATTTCCACCACATGACCGTCATGTTCTAGTTGGAGCATAACAAATGGCGTCCTATTTCCTTTGTTTGCACCCTACATGATATACCATAAAGACTGAACACTCCACCTAGTACCTTCACAAATAGTGCAGAAAGACCTTCTGAGATTCAGTCCAGAAAACGCACAACTGCTTGTGTGTGTGTTTAACATCATTTGGTAAGCTTTGCACTCAAATACCTCTGTATTTTCACTAAAGAATAAAGTATTGACTCAGTTAGCTGGGTTTGGGAGAGTGGGTAGCCATTAAATGAAAATTTGCTCCTCTTTATTCTCATTAAACTTGAAAGTATTGTCATTTAAGTGCATTTACAATTTTTTTTAAAATTTAATTAAAAAAAAAACCCTCACTGGGCCTTGTGCTTACTGTTACTCCAAACACATTTCAACATCAAATCTCTGGTTTAATTTCAAAATAATATTTGGATTGCAAGTATTTTTGTTCTTGTCTTGATCAACTTACCAGGCGATAACCTCCAGATATCCTTTCACAGATAGGGTTATGTGACGGAAAAGCGACACACACACACACACACACACACACACTCAGCCAGGATACTGATGGCTCTGGGTTTCCATTTGCTGTTGAGACGTGCTGGTCGGTGGAGAAGAGCTACAGAATTCTTTAGTGGACAATGCTATCACTTTATGGCATTAGCGCAGCCAGGCTTATAGACTGACAGCTTCATAAATCAAGGATCTTCTTCTGCACAACATTCGCTAGCAGCCAAGCTACTGAGAGAGGAGAAGATGGAGAGCAGATGTGAGCACAGGTCACAACCTTGAGCAAACTTCAAGAGCTTCATCTCCTTCCTCTCAGGGCCTTTAATATCCAATTCCCTTTGAGTGCTATCTATCTCACCTTGGGTGAAATACATTCGTTTCATTCAAAATATATGCAGGTTTTCACTCTCACTGCTGGACCAAAATCAACTGTAATTCTATCACTCATACATCACTTTAACACAGGTGTGTGGTTAGAGAGTCTCACAGACCACGGGGAAGTTAATCTGCATCAGGAAGTAAACATGTCTGATGAATTATTCTATTTCTATGGAACTAAACCGTATACAATTAGATTGCATATTTGTTGGATGTCATGATCTTACCACGAAGACAAAAAAACAAAAGGAGTCGTGCATTTTCTACACCTGAATGATCATTTGGCATACAGGTTAAATTCAATTTGGCAGATTTCATATGGAACTTGGATAAGAAAACATTAATGTGTTTAAATATATAAAAACAAATCAGAAACCCCGAGCTCTGTGATGAAATGTCCCCCTAAAGCTGCCATAAAAAGTATAAGAAGTATAAGTATAAGAAACAAACACTATGCTGGAATCACTACTACTAGAGAGTCTACTTGAGATGTTATCAGGACAATTGTGTGAAAATTGCGTTTGATCACTCAGTGGTCTGTACTATTTTAGTCCCTGTTAAGTACGCGTGGTACCTCGACAAGAAGGTGAACCGAATTCAGCAACGGTATTTATTTATGGTATGGGACAGATGGTAGTGGAAACACCAGCAAAATGCACAATCACAGGTAATTTACCAAGCCCGCAGTGTAAAAGCACTAGAAAAAAATGACAGGAATAGGAAGTACAAACTGCCATCATTGGTTCATTGGTACTGTAATCACAGACCCCAGCTCAGTGTGTGCTCAGAGATTGAATTAGTCTTATATTTATACCCATTTGATGACATTGTTGATTAAGGTTTCGTAATAAAATATGGCCAAACTAAGTGTCAGATCCCCTGAGCAGAAAGAAATTTGTAGAAGGATAAACCTCTAGCAATCTAATTTTTATACAAAGGCTGGAATATGGTTGCTATGAGATGGTGAGATGTCACATATTCGTAGGCTGTTACAATGTTAAAACACCCCCAATGCATTTTATTCACTGGCACCTCTGATTGTAATATAGTCACTGCCGGATATTGCTAAAAGATACATTACTCAAAAAGCACTCTAAAAACTAATTTCCAGTGCATTACATAAGCCCCACCGGCCCCACATGTCCTTAACATTCTGTAAAACTGCTTAATTTGTATATTTGTATCTTTGAAAGTTAAATCGTGCAACCTTAGATTTAACATTGTCACAGAAATGTTCACTAATGTATTGCAATCCAACACAATCACAGCTAGCAGCAATATACTTTATTATTTTATTATTGAAAAATTGGCCTTTGCAACCACTCAAGTAGTTACTTCGCACAACAAACCATTTTTTTTTACTGTGTTTATTCTGAACAGCCTCAGAGGTCCTGTTTTATGCAATATGAATATCAATTGAATGGCAGTTTTGAGAAAAACTTTGCTAATATAACCACTGGCATGCACAGAATTTGTAGACTACAAAATATTATGAACATGTGAAACAGCTTAAAACACCTGACATATAACATAGTATGCACATAGTGTAAGCAGATAAGCTACAGAGTACAGTTTTATTCACACATAGCCAGCACAGCCAGGTTCAAACAGAAGCAAATGGTTTTATTTTCGTATAAGTACGTCAAATAGCCTTTTGTATGTTAACTTGACAAAACCAAAATATCAAAACCATCAAAGAAACCCAACAACTATTCCAAAACAGAGAGTTTTTCTGTACAACCTGTTAACATACCAGTAAATGGAGCCACAAGGACATACAGACAGTGAGCACAATGTTAGAACGAGATGGGAAGGGAATACTGTTTACCAAAGCACAATTTATAAACATACACACAACAAGAGCTTGGAATTATAAGATACTATCTTGGCTTTATTGCCGAAAATAAATTAAAAACATGTCACTTTCATGCCACTGAATACATGTGATAAGATTTACACCAGGTTTTACCACTATTCAACAAAAATATGAATGTATGTTGTATGTGCTTCAATCTTACTGGGGGTCAAAACTTTATCATTTTATTTATCCCGAATGGCATGACAGAAAAGCATTCGCCCTATAGGCCAGAGATCACAAGTTCGAATCCTGATGACGTCACAGCCAAGGGAACAAATTTGACCAAGCGCCACTCACTGTATACAAAAAGTCCATGGGGTGGAATATGACCTGGCCCTGATCTATTTCATCCTACCCGAGCAAAAGTCCAGGGGGTGGAGACAATTCGGTGTGTTTCAGACTGGATAAGTGTGTTAAGTGTGTTGTTTCATGATGTACAGTGTCCAGCTCCACCCCCTGGACTTTAGGTTCTGCAGTGAGGACTATCTCCAATTGGTAATGCTCTCTGGATGGGAGGAATGGCATACTCTCTCTCACCTGTCAATCACAGTGACACTAGCCAATCACAGGCATCTCCCACCTCCCAAAAACATGCCAGGAGGTAGACTGGCTTTGCTATATTGCCCTTTGGTGTGAATGAGAGTGTGTGTGTTCATGGTCCCACCCAGGGGGGTATTCCTGCCCAGTGTTGCTGGGACTGGCTCCAGATCCACCACGACCCCAACGAGGACACTGAGGATGAATGAATGAAAATTAATGCATGCCAGTATGAGAAACAGTGCTCGTTCTCCAGTTTGTTTTAATTCATCTGCAACATTCAGCAATGTAATTTCAGTATACTATTTTTGTATACTACAAAATTATCACCCCATTTTATTTTCATTATTGTAATAAAGCTTCTGTATCCAACCGTCACAAATCTGTCACTTGCCTTAACAACAAAATGAACCACCTACCACTGCTATAATGTGAATTAAATGACTAGCGCAACTGTCTCTGTTTTTGCCAAATTTTGCCAACACTACATTAGAGGAGACACTGAGAGCATCAAAAGCAGCAACTGGACTGTATTAATTCAGCTATTCGCTCACAATTGCTATCGTAATCTCAGTAAAAGCCCCATTAATTTAGAGAGCAGGAAAAGGCTGCCTGCACCTTGCTGAAAGAGGAGCCACTTCCTATGGCTTTGAATAAATTCCAGCAGGTACTGCAAGACAGCTGCACAAAAGATGGGAGTGAGCTAGACAGAAGAAAATATGAGCAAAGAAGAGTATGAACAGATGTGTCCACAGCAAGTGAGTGAAAATTATTTCTTGGCAGTACTGCACATCATCAGGTTCCTTCAAATCCCATTTAAAAAAAAAAAAAAAAGACACTTCTAGAGAAAGATGGAACCACCAGAAAACCAGAAGATGCCACGTTGGACTGACTGAGGAGGTCTGGCTCTACAGTAGGCGCTGCAAAGCCGGGACTTCATCCAATTATGGCTACTGCCAGGCATGGAGGTTTGTTGGTTTCTCCATCCCTCCCTCTCTCTCTCGAATTACAACACTTCTCCACTCTGTAGCTTTTTATGAGGTAGCTACCAGCCACATATGCTGAACAGCTGCTTCCATAAACACAGGACTCAGTAGTTTCTCATTCAGTTATATATAAACCACCTTACATCATCTCACTCGAGAAAAAGGAAATAACAGGTTTGCTGCGACTTGTAATCTGCTACCTGAAATTAGTGCAGATAAATTATTGCTAAAAAACACTTTATTTTATTTTATTGAATTCTCCCCATGTGGCTTTATGGGATTGGAATGTACTTAGGATGGCTGTTCACGTTTTCTGTACATTATAGCAACGACCCTGATGCGAGTAGGAGACAGTGCACAGGGCAGGAGTTCAGTAGTGTGTGATGGATGAGCTCATGCTGGCACATTGCTCAAACTAAGCCAAAGCTAATGATCAGGGACACTTCATGCTGTCCTAGAGATGGACACACATCACCATGGTGACTCACACACAAACCACCAGGCTATGTGCTAGGATGTGATTACATAATCAAGATGTATATGGACTCACAAAACCACACACATACATCATGACTTAATTAAGAATTATCAGTCAGCTAGGGCTGTCACAAGTACACGATTAAATTCGGGTATCTGATTTCAAAAAATTCTTAATTACAATTTACCGTTTTGAGTATTCGGCAAAATGGCGGATGCACGGCAGGGCACGGATGAGGGTCTGCGCAACAAACGATTTAGGATGTCAACTGTGTGGGAGCACTTTACATTAGACGTGAAAAACAATGTTGTCGTCTGCCGTCATTGCAAAAATGAACTCGGATACCATAACAGTACATCTTCAATGCTGCAGCACCTGAAAAGGCGACATCCAGGTTTCACAGATCCGCTGCCAGACACAGCACGGTAAGTTCACTACTAGATCGATTTGAATAATTTTGAATAAATCTTAACTTGCACAACCGTTTTAAGCACAAGCCTGAAAATGATGCATCATAGTGCACACTTTAATCGAAAGTAGATAGAAATGATAATTATCTCTGGCTAAATGCGAAGTAAACATGAATACAACAATATTTTCCAAATGTGCACTTCACTGTTCATCGCATGGAAGGTCATAACTCCTGTTTTGAGTTTGCATGTTTCCATGGTTACTCATCACAAAAATCGAGGAATTATAATCACTGTAGCATTTCTATCGTAAAACAGTGGTCAAATATCAACTATTGGGAGATAAAATCTTTTGAATTGAATATAGTATGGAGAGATTAAATAATTATCTTAAGTGAACCTATTGTTTACTTAAATCTATTTTTATTGTGACTTTAAAAAAAATCCAATTACTCGATTAATCATCAAAATAATCGCCAGATTACTCGATTAGCAATATAAACGAGAGTGACAGCCCCATGTTCAGCTGAACAATCTACAGTCAGGTCCACAAATATTTGGACATTGACAAAAGTTATTGTTATTTTAGCTGTCCAAGAAAGAATATTGGAGTTGAAATTAATTAATGACTATGAGCTCAAAGTGTAGCTTTAATTTGAGAGCATCTACAACCAAATTAGGTGAATGCTGAAGGAATTACAACACTTTCTATATGTGGTCCCATTTCAAGGGACCAAAAGTAATTGGACAACTGGCTGCTCAGCTGTAAGCAGATAAAAGGTCTAGATTTTGTTTCAAGTGTGGCATTTGCATTTGGAATCTGTTGCTCTTAACTCTCAGTATGATGTCCAAAGAGCTGTCATTGCCAGTGAGGCAATGACATCATTTGGCTGGGGAAAAAAAAAAACAAAAACTATTTGGTACATTCTTAAAAAGAACGAAAGCACTGGTGAGCTCAGGAACACCAAAATGCCCGGAAGACCACAGAAAAAAACTGTGGTGGATGACAGGAAAATTTTTCCCTGGTGAAGAAAAACTCCTTCCCAACAGTTGGCCTGATCAAGAACACACTCCAGGAGGTAGGCTATCTGTGTCAAAGTCAACAATCAAGAGGAAATGCGGAGGTTTTATGACAAGATGGAAACCACTGATAAGCCTCAAAAATGGGAAGACCACATCAGAGATTGTCAAAAACATTTTTTTTAAAAAAAGCCTGTAAAGTTCTGGAACAATATCCTATGTAGAGAAGAGACAAAGATCAACTTGTACCAGAATGATGAGAAAAGAAGAGTATGGAGAAGAAAAGGAACTGCTCATGATCTGAAGAATACCACCTCACCTTACGATGTAGGCATGTATGGCTGCCAGTGAAACTGATTCCCTTTAGTGAGTATTTATTGATGCGACTGCTGACAAAAGCAGCAGGATGAATTCTGAAGTGTATAGGGCTATAATATTCAGCCAAATGCTTGAAAACCCATCAGCCGGCACTTCACAGTGCAGATGGATAATGACCCGAAGCACACTTCAAAAGTAGCCCAAGACTTTTAGGCAAAGAAATGGGAAGCTCTTAAATGGCCAAGTCAGTCACCTGACCTGAATCCAACGCATTTCACTTGCTGAAGGCAAAACTCAAAGCAAAACACTCCAAGAACAGGAACTGAAGACAGCTGCAGTAGGCTGAAGACAGAACATGACCAGGGAAGAAACCCAGCATCTGGTGAGGACTACGGGGTTCCAGACTTCAGGCAGGTGGTGGGATACATATAAAAAGTGCTGTAATTCCTATGCTGTTCACCTGATTTGGATGGAAATACCCCCAAATTAAAGCTGAAAGTCTGCTTTGAAGTCATATTCATGATTTAACTTCAACTCCAATATAATATAGTAGACAGCTAAAATAACAATAAATTTGTCAATGTGCAAATATTTATCTATCTGACTGTATATTCATCTCATCAGCATTAATAAAGAGAATTATTACATTCAGACCAAATGGTATTCAAATATAATGATTTTTATGAAGGTCCAGGCTCATTCTCTCTAGCACCACATGGCCATGAATGCACTAGACGGTGTGTTGTCGTAAATGTAATACCAACCTGAATGCCCAGGAATCTGTCTTCCAGCCAACCATACCAAGCAAGGCAGTATTCAAACTTAAGGCAGATCGTGGAAGGCCTTCGACAATTTGAGTAGCCTGGTATTTTTTTTGCCTGTCTCCTCTGCACAGTACTCTTTGAAGAGCATCTTCATTAGAATCTGTGGGTGGAAAACTGATCAGACAAAGCACCTGATGCTCTCTCTACATTCCTGCAACGTCTCTATGAGAGCCTGGTATATAAAAAACTGGGTGAAAACCAGAGCTTGAAATTCTCACTGGGTGTGACCAGACATAGCGAATACAACCCATTTTCTCTAGTTCCTTCAACAACATGCCTCACCCTTGTCCTCTTCATCACCACCACTGTAATCAGCATCCTAGTCTTCATAATTCATCCTCTTATTAGTATCAACACCCAAGATGAGGGTTTAAGTGTAAAGATCATGGAGGATCATTTATTTTCTAGCTGTTCTCTTCTGAATCAAAAGGTCCAACACCAATAGAGTATGAGTTTAGCGTCCATCTGAGAGAGCTGAACAAATGGAAACGTGTTTCAAAACGAGAGCAGCACTCTCCCCTATTAAAATTCTGAGTCTGATTCAAGCCAGGGTGTTCCAGAAGGCTCATCTCTGGAATATTATTTATGGTTGCTATAGTAATACAATAATACTTTTACCTAAAAAAAAAAAAAAAAAGCATGAAACTGAAATAAACAAATCCATTCTACTAAATATCCTGTAACTACTCATTAATACTGAATTTTCTTATTCAGTCGAAATAAGCACATATGGCCCTGAAGAGTGTGAAGCCTTATATTGTGTCTTTATAACATTTTCCTTGTGAGAACAAACCTCATTCTCTCCATCTCCATTTCTTACCCTATTCGTCTCGACATTTATAATTAGCTTTGTCTGCGTCACACGCAAGGCAACTGACCTCAACTTTGAAAGCAAAGGGAGGTTCTAGTTTGCCGAGAGAAAATAGAGATGATGTGTTTCCAGCTTCTCCTTTATATTTCATCACCTTCTTGACGTGCTGTGGATTTGGAGGAATTACACTGTCTCTGCCTGAGCGTAACATGCAATCAGACACACAGCCACCGAGACATTTTAGGCCAAGACTGTCTGAACACCACGCAGTATGCACACACCCCATTTTATTGTTGGAAAAATGTGGGTGTACTCAAGTCATGCTTGGGGAAGAAAAAAAAAGCAAAATAACCCTGACTGACTTGTAAAAAAAACAACAAAAAAAAACTGCCTTTATTGACAGGGTACTGCTATATAGGATATTAAGCATCACTATTATATTATCTCATAAGATATTGCTACTTGTCCCAGTAGTATGCAAAATATACCCTACGATAACAAATATGAATTACAGATAATTATTAAGTAGGCATAGTGGTGGCCACTATATTGGTAATAATAACAAAACAACCAATTTGTCTCAATCTGTAATATGTTTAATAGTATTTATTTTGTGTTTGAACAAAACCACAAATGCAACTTATATATTTACCTTATTTTAGTATTTTTAGACTGTTTGCATTTCCCAACTATTGGATGTAACGGGCTAAAATCTAAGCCAATTACTTCATCAGTCAAAGTGGTGAGGCAAGAGTATCTCAACATAGTACTTTTTTTTTTTCGCTTGTAGCTAACTAACCGCAGAGATTTTACTTCCCATGTTGCTAGCTCGTTGTTTTACAGCACGTTTAAAGATCTGGTTGGGGAAAAAAAACAGCAATCATCCTCATTTTGTTCCTCTAGAAATTCCTCACAAATCAAAAGCAATGTGACAAGATATGAGATCTGAGTGGGAGAGCTTTGGGGCCACTCTATCAATTTACACCTTTCCCCCCTAACTACCTATATATACACATCCAGTTCCAGTCTAAATACTGCACCTTCAACTCTAATGTTCACCTAAACTGGTCTCATTTCTCAGAGAAAATGCTCAAGCAAAAACAGTCTCAAGGTACCTTTTAAAATGTGATTAGATTATCATCTGAAATTAGCATTTTAACCATGACCAGAAAAACTTTACATAATATAGCCAAAATATAGTTTCAGTTTACAGTAAAACTTTAGCATGTGATCTTAGATCTCAAACACAGCCAATAAATAGCAGAACCAATTTCAGGCTTTCAAAGCCAAAAGCTGTTGAGATAAATATATGATTTCTATGGTGCTTCAGGTGTTTTTTTTTTTCATATACACTATATGGCCAAAAGTTTGTGGACACCTGACCATCACAGTCATGTGTAGGTCTTCCCCAAACTGTTGCCACAACGCTGGAAGCTCACAATTGTATAGGATGTCTTGGAATGCTGTAGTATTACGATTTCCCTTCACTGGAACTAAGGTGTCTAAACCTGTTCCAGCATGAAACAGTGCTCAAAGCCAGCTCCATGAAGACATGGCTTGCCAATTTGGAGTAGAAGAACTAGCACGACCTGCACAGAGGGAACTAAATCTGGAATGGGATTCTCAAAAAGCACATATAGGTGTGATGGTGTCCACAAACATTTGGCCATAGAGTGTATTTGACTGCTTGGTGTGTTTTGTCTGATGAATGCCAAGCTGAATGCATCCTCCTGATCTACTATATATAGCCGTGTAAAAGTTCTGCAGTCAGTCAGTGTATAGACAGCCAGACTACAGGAGCGTCATACTGATGCATACTGTAATGAGTGGGTACTTACACTGCTGCTTAGCTCCTCAAGCTGAGGTATTCTCTACACCGCCAACTGTCAGGTAGGGTTAATTAAGGGACGTGGCAAATTTACATTTCTAAGCACATGCCTTTAAGGGCACTACAGAGCTCCATTCATCCCTCCACTGGTGAGACTTATTGGCACTAGTGCTGATGAGCGATATGAGCCGATATCATGTGACTGAGACATGCCTTATGGTTTCTAACCAGAACATAGCTTAGATGCTTTAAAAATTCCTGCACCAGAAAAACATGTGGTCTAAAATAAAGTTGATCAGATTGTCACTGAAGCTACTACATGATAAAGAGCTTTGATCAAGGCATTTCAGATACACGACAATGATACAGTCATGGCGGTTTCAGGGCCCAGTGGGTTATGTGTCAAAGGCAACATGAAACTGTTGCCTAAAACTATTTCCTAAAACTACTGCCAGCATCTGTCCTTTAGCATAAAATATGACTCAGCCAACCTGACGAACCTGATATCAAGGAAATGATGGGAGTGATAACATTGGAGGACTAATTTAGCCTGGCGCTTTATTCAGGGCACTCCTATGAATTAATTATACAGGAGAAAATCAAACTTAGTGCAGCTCAATAAAAGACTTCGAGAGGGCAAACTGAGCCCCATAATGCTCTGTGGTAATACATGTCTTCTTGAGTTTTTTTTTTTTTTAAACAAAAGTAAAGCATTTAAAAAAAATTAAGCAGACATTCATTTCTCAAGCCAGTTTCATTTCCCCTCTTTCTCTTATGCAGTGCAGACGCTTTTAAAGAGACTCATTTCAGAACTTTCATCCAGGCTTGTGGACACATGTGCAAAGTTATTAACATTTCGAACTATGAAAACAGATGTACAAACAAGACAATTATTTCACAGTGGTTACATCAGGCACGTAAGACCAAACTAACGGAAGCACCTTTGGACCTGCGCAATACAAACAGATTTCCTTGTTGCCAAGACTGATGTAACACACGTACACAGGTGTTGAGAGACAACACACACACACACACACACAAAACACAGGAACACCAAGCCAATCACAGAGTAGCCTACCACATCTCCTGTTTGTCAGGTAAATATTATCTGTTGTCAATTACTGTTATTGCTCATTATTGGATATTAGCACCACCAAAATGGCATGTTCAAGGCAACACAAGACTTTAACAGTGTCTTTTACTGTAATATTAAAATGTACTTCTGTGTATATCCTGTGATTGGATAATTACTGTTCACTTCTTGCACATTTACACCTTGTGTTATTCTACATCCCAAATGTGTTCCTGTTGTCCAAAACATGTGGACTGTACGTTACCCTATGACTTGTATAAATCTTTGGTTATATAAAAATAAGATAAAGCATCTTAACATTAATTGAAGCAGATGCTAAACATGTCTTGGCTCATCAACTTCATTTAAGGTAAATGAGACTTTCGTCCTTCAAGTAATCGCAAAACACAAATCTGTGTACTTGTACTTGTATCTGCTACCTACCATTTCTGAAGTGTGAATGTGTGTAAGTGAAGCTGAGAGGAATGGCATTATCACCTTGATGAGTCTTTCCAACAGTTACACCTTCAGAAGTTACAGGATCAGGTGCTATTTTTAATCAGTCTTCTTTCTCAGCGCCTTTTTTTTTTTTCCACTTAGCTGTTGTGATGGAGGAAACAAACATTTGACCGCTGTCTACCCTGACCTTCACATTTTATGTTGGACGCAACTACCAAGCATGCCTCTAATGCTGAGAAGTTGAGTGTGGGTAATTTTCAAAAAATTTGTATTATTATTATTATTATTGCAATTAGTTGAAGTCATTGAATGAAAGGAAATAAGTCTTAAACATGGGCCAGTATTACTAATTCAAGCATTACAGAACTGTCTGTGAATTTAATACTAACTGAAATCATATTTTAGCTCTCTACCCTTAAAATGGCTTCCGTTAGTTCTTAAAGAAGTGGTCTCAATTTTTATTTTCAGTCATATATTTTGTCATCATATCCCTGCAAAATTGTGGAGTCATTGTAGAAATTTATACCACAATTTCTAACAGAAGTTGTAACAATCAGAAAAACATTGTTAAAAGCCTCACCCTACTATCCATGTTTGTTTTCAGATACGAGTTGATTTTACATTAATTTAAGGACAAGTTAAAAAAAAAGTGCACTGCCAGCACTTGGAAAATCATTGTCAATAAATGTGTGTGCTGTTGTAGCCAGTAACACCACCTGATCCTCCAGTTATACAACAATACTACAATGCTGTGTATATCAGATGGCACTGAATCCCTGACCTCATCGCTCCATCTGGAAATAAAACGCTGAATTTAGAAAGAGGGACTTCCTTATGAAAAAAAAATATACAAATCAGGTCTGTGAGCAAGGGGACAAAACGGAAGTTCACATGTGAAAATGTGCAATTACACTGTAACATGTGCAAGAGGAGCTGCGTGTGTACGGGCCGCTCCCTTTTCCTTTTTGAATAACTGAGTGGATGTTGCACAGCAGTCGAACTGCAATAATGTAAGTTTGTCATGAAAATCCTCTGTAACATTCACTAAAAAAAAAAAAAAAAAATCAGTTGTGTGACTCTGATCTCTGAGCACACGGAAGCTATAATGGTTTCTGAATGTCCATGAGCAACCACAGCTGACAACGCCAAGCTGAAAATACTTGCGTAAGACATTGCTCAAACAACTACGCCGAGAGTGCTCACATGCACACACTTTAGAATTATAGCTGTCTCAATACTGCTGATGGTTTGCTCTGTGTGTGTGTGTGTGTGCAAACTCTACAGTAAGACTGCATTAGAGCAGAAAGGAGTACACTAATTGGTGCCCTTGGCAAAAAACACAGAAATACAGAACATAAAATTTCAGTTTGACCCAACTGCTATTCCTCCCTTTTTATTTTTAAGTAATGTAACTTGCGACTAGGAGTGGACAGTGTGACAAAAATATATCATATCATATCATGATAATCAAAGACTTTCCTACAATACACCACAATATTTAGGTTTGCTACAAACTGACAGCAAAACCACAGTGTTGCATTCTTAAAAAAACTGAGTAAAAGGGTCTACAAAAATAAAATTATTTAACACTGAAAGGAAGAAAACTTTTAAAATCTGCAATAAAATGTCAAAATCATCATTTTAAAGATTCAACTACAAAATTTTAACACAAAATCGACTGCTTCCAATGCAACTGTTAAAAAAAATTACTACAAAAAGATATTTTGGTATCATGATACCACAAAGTAGTGTATTGTGCCATAATGTATCATGATACTGATATTATTTCATCATATTGGCCAGCTTTAATGGTGACTTTACGTTTTTTACTTTACCTTCAAGCTTGGCATGAAGTTTGGTACGAACTGGAACAGGCCTTGTCTATTTTGGTATTTTGGTACAACGATACCACAAAAAAGTGTATTGTGATATAACGTATCATGATATTGACATTATTTCCGCATATTAACGGTGACTTTACTTACATTTAAGCTTGGCATGAAGTTTGGTACGAACTGGAACAGGACTTGTTTCCAAAAAAAAAAAAAAAAAAGCTCTACGATTCTTCCAGTCTTGGGTCATAACCTTGACATATCGACTGTTTTGAGAAACAACACTTGCTGGCAATGTGTAGGCATGTTTCTGTAGACAGCTAAAAACAAAGCTTACGTGTCTTTCTCAGGGACATGCACACATTAACTCCGTGACCTACTTCTCAAGAGGATCTCCATTAGGGCAAAATATTGGACTGCTCTCTTATCAGCAACTCCTCTTCCTCCTTCAGTTGCTTGTCCTCCTCTGCGTTTTTTAGAGGCCACCTTAACAATAGCTATTGGGCTGGTTAAAAACAGCACCTCAGGGACGTCAGGAGAGACGAAGGTCGACAACTGACGGGTTTGGTTGCAAACACTCAGTACCCTCATAGTGAAAAGACAAGGTTTTCTTAGGGCTTTAATAAACACGTAGCACATTCCTTTGTGCCCATTTCATCCACCTCAGCTTATGTTTATATGGTATCAGCTTACTTGCAACTGATATTCATGATATCTTTGGAAAAATACATTTTGATGAATCAGTCTTCAGTCAAACTATTAAGACAGTAAACCTATCAAAGGTGCTATCCATTACCTCAGTTTCTTTAGGAGTCTGTTATGGCAGTATGCAGTGCTTTTAACATATTTTATGTATTTTAATATACACGTGCATGGGGATTTGAATACGCGGTAGGGCTGCGTGATATTGAAGAAAAATGTGATATGTGAGAACTTGTTTAATAATGTGATGTGCTGTATGATAATGCTATAAGTGTGTAAAATCTATTTAAATTATATTTATATATTTAAAAACTGAAAATGACATAACCAACATACGTTTCATGCTCTTTTTTAGGAAAAGAAAGCATTCTCTGCTATCTGCGTCGCCCTAAAACTTTGACTTTTCATAACTTTTTGAAGTATTAAAATCAGTTATCGCAAGCCCTTGCAATATGCGTATCGAATATTTACATTTTCGATAGTTCAATAATTCTGATATATTGTTCAGCTCTAATTCTCAGTTAACTGTGTAAGGCTACTGAAATCACTATTTGGGTTTTACTTAAGCTATTCATCCACATGAAGTCACTCAGAAAATATGTAAGAGAAAAAGCCATGAATGGCAGTGTTTTGATGCAGAAAGCAGCACTGTCACAGTGTGCATCAGGACTAGCTAAATAAGTCTCGGGAGAGGGCGGTTTTAACTCTCATATGAGTGGGAGCAGGCATGCTTACAGCACAAAAGAAAGATAATACATTTCCAATAATGGTCAATACAACTCCATTAAAACTTTACAATGGAGCCCATTTTACACCAGAAGCAACGTTATACATGTTCGTTCGTTTTGCTGCGCTTTTCATTTTGCACTGCGCTGCGCTCGCATTTATTTGCGTCATCATTCACTGGTTTATTAAAATGTAACATGCAAATATCTCTACCAACTATCAGCTTATTTAAAAAAAAAAAAAAAAAAAAAAAAAAAGCATTGCCACTGTGATCACAAAGTTCATTAATCCAGTGACATTTTCAAACATCCTGCTCAGAAATATCAAAGTGGTGTAGCCTTTTAAACTCCAGCAGGTTAATTTGACCAGATGCTAGAGCATGCACTGCTACAGTAGGTCTGCAGGCTGAAATACTGAGCTGGCATTCATAAAGCCTTTCCTGTGTGTTTAATATTTCTGTTCATTATTTCACTATGCTTCATCTGTCAAACTATCACGTGCACCACCGACAAGACGAATGTTTAATTGCTGAGGAACAATAACACTCGATTATGCCATATCCCCTCTCACAGCAGTTAACTGACTATTTAAGCATTAACTCTTTAAAAATATTCAAATATTTGCTTTTTACATTCCTAGCATGCGCTCCTGTCTTACACAAAATTAGTCATTTCAAAACAAACATGTGGAAATGCTCAGGTCATGTGTGTGAAGAAGATTCTTATGTAGTCTCATTAAAGAGACTCGCTGCTGCAATCCATTACGCAATACTGAGCCAGGCTTTAAAAAAAAAAAAAAAAAAAACACAAACAACGGCATGGAGCAGATCGTCTTCGAGATCTGGTTTAAACATACTGGAATGATTTAATGAAAGTGTAAGACAAGTGCAAGGGAAAATTTTAATGAGGCGATCTTTTCAGAATCTTCTCTGAGCATGACATTAGACAAGTCAATGCACCTCGAGTTTATTAGCGAGAACCCTACAGATGCGCTTAAAAGAAAAATCATTCGTTCGGCTTCCATACCTCAGGAACGTGGGCTGGCAAGGAAGGAATGCATACTGGATTGAGAATTAATGAAAATCAACTCTTACAAATACACAATACTCAAAAGACAGTATAAGTTACTTTCCAGTCTCTAAATCACTGTATATGGTGATTAATAGCTCCCAAACAATGAAATACAAGTTTTTGTTCAAATATTTTTTCAAATACATACCGACAATCTTCTCCCCATTGCACACTACAACCTTTTGAACTTATGCAGTATTTTAAAGCCAATGAATGCACTTGCAGAAGAACCCAAACTACTCCAGAGACCCCTGGAACTGTCCACTGGCCATCCTTCCCACCAAAGCACTAATGCTCTCTTGGACTCCTGGACATGGATAGTTATGTCATCTTTGAGATTTGCTGTTGCAATCTTATACAATTGCACCACTTCTTCTTTTTTTTTTTTTTTTTTTTTTTTTAGTACTCCTTAGTTACACAAACCTTACTTACACCACACCAACCAGGGAGTCAGTGACATTTGCATGATCTACGATTGCAGGCAGTGAGCTACGCATGTGAATAAAAGAGCATTTTGATTAAACTGTACTGTAGCAAGCCAAGGATTTCGATACTGCTGCGATTAAACAGTGTTACATTTTAATTTCCTTTCAACTATGCTCTTTTACTGATGAAACCCATGACCTGAGTTGTAAGCCATCATATCCTGTAAAATCTGCATTAGAGGTTTCTTAACCACTAAACTCACCGGATGTTAAACACCTGACACACATACACACATTTCGCAGAAGTTCATGGTGCCTTGAATGGGTGTAAAAACTGATTAGAATTGGTGCATGGGCTGAGTGTTTAAGATATGGCCAAACCAATCCAATCAGGGTGCATCAGGCAGTCTATCGATAAGACACAATATCTCTTATTATATGGAAATGTGATCAAAATTAATCTCCTTTCCCACTGCTCAGCTTGTCCATCTTTCGTTTTCTTTCACCCTCTCTGTGCTCGTCTAAAGGAAAGACGATATGTGCTTCTTGGCTGTCTGATCTATAGCTCAGTCCCTTCAGAAATGGAGGAGACTGCTACTCAGAAGGATGTTGTCATTTTCCCATTCATAGCTTTCTGTAGTCGCACACTTGTAATAAGGTCAGGACTGTACACTAGCAATTACACAGCAACACAGGCAACGGAACCACCTAAAGTTGAAATGAGAGTGCTCCGGAGTATAATTTTACATTCTGCAGTACACCCAGTGATCCATGTGAATGGCATTGCAGATGTTTTAGTCATGTTTTGTCATATCTGTGGTTATCATGGAGGTTCTGCTGCAAAACTATGTTCCGTATCTGAAGATCACGCCTACCTGAAGGTCAATAAATAACCAGGGTTTTCACTCTTTAGCTCATAATACGCCGTATGAGCTAGTCTCCACATGTGCACCTAAGAGACACCAGTGAAACATGTAAGAGACAGCAGGGACACTTTAAGGAAGTTCAGGAACGAGAATCTTGAAGTCTCAAGTTCGGCCAAATATTCATTTAGGCTAATGCCCTGCATAGGTTCAGCAGAGAACTGTGGGTTTTCACAGCCAGTTATTTCTGACCTGGTAGGGTTTTTCTGTATTTACCACCTCCTGTCTGGCTGAAAACATGTCACCACAGCATGGTCCATGATCATGATATAATGACAAGGTATGAAAAATAGCACAGAACACGAGGCTGGAAAAGCAAGCATCTAGCTGGTTTGGCAATGATTTTGTAAAGTTGGGAAGAGTAAAAATAATAATCTGACATCATAAGGGCCTCGTGTACAACCATAAAAGTAAATTATTGACAGGTGACCATGAGAGATTCCAGAAAATACTCAGGGTAAACCTACTAAAAAGAAAAAAGATCTAGTTCTATTTTCTCTGCCTTTTTTTTTTAATGGAATTTGTGGGTGACATGATCAGCCATGTTTAGTGTGCACATGAGAAGAAAGTCAAGGTTCTGCTACACACACACTGACTGACTGCTATTGTGGGTTTCCTGTCACATGCATGCAGCATGTGTGTGTTTGAGAAAAAGAGAGGAAGGGAGGGGTGCTGCTCTTGCTGCTCATGCAGTACCACTTCAGTGGCCTTGGTAATGAGAGAGAATGTTTAGATAGCATACATGGGAGCTTTATTAGCTCCAGGTCGACTCATTGTGCTCATTGGTCACTTAACCACGAATAGTCGATCAAACAGTAAACAGCTTGTGAGTTTTATGGGCTCATCCTCTAGTCTTAGCTTGTTTTGACAGTGAGCTAACCTTAGAAATCGAGTGTACACTGAGTGTGCCTGGACACAAATGCATGGAAATGGATTCCTCAGAGAAGGTGGTTTGATGTTAGGGAATATAAAAAAGAGCAGTCATTAACACTCGACGAAACATGAACTAGATGTAGGACTAGAGGCCTGGCCATGTCTAGCTACATTTCTAAACACTGTAGGTGTGAATTAAGTTTTAATGAAATGCCATTGGTGTGAATTCCCCACCGGAAGTGTTCATGTTAAACTGAGTTGTTTTTATTTATTTATTTATTTTCAGCGACACCCCCCCCCCCCCTCCCCACCCCCCCCGCCCCCACCACCAAAAGAAAAAAAAAAACCCAGTGTCGCGTGCCGTGACTTACCGAGCAGCAGCAGCTTCACCTCTCTCGCCGCCTTCTCGCCATCTTCACGGAGGTTTTTGTCGATCATTTTCGACCTCTCGGCGGCCGCCTTGTCCTCGGCGCTCACCGTACAGCCCATGGCTCCGAGTAAACTACCAGCTCGCTGCCTGACTGCGCTTTTAAAAGCCGAAAAAAATGTCAAAAACAAACCAACGGTAGTGTCGAGGCGCTGAGGTGGGAAGCGGGAAAGCGTGCGGCTCGAGCGCAGTTATACTCAACAGAAACGGAAATGATGAAGAAGCCCGCACGCGACGGATACAAACGCAATAGAAATGGCACGAATTTTAAAAAGTTGCACTCGGGAAATGGTCAATAGGAGGCCTGCCACGCTCCATTAACCGAATGACATTAGAAATCCAC